>NC_134267.1:199911002-200237668 GCF_031893055.1 Leptodactylus fuscus | reverse complement strand
AGGTCTAGTACCTGCAATAACATGTATTCATGTCAGAAAAACACAGCTATGGAATAAACTTTTCAGTTATTCAAAAGGACTTGCACATAATGTTACCCCACTGCATACATTTCCTTCACCAAAGAGCAGATTGAATAGTGCAGCAGTTCTGCCTTCTGTTCAAGAAAACCTCAAAGCATATATATAGAATCCCAGAAGGAAATCTCAAGGCTTAGTGATAATCCAGTGCTCATATTATCATGTGTGCTGGAACTGGAGCAGCAAAATAAGTGAAATCCATAAAATTACAAATACAACAAAAGTGGAATAGCTAAACTCTCTTTCTAACGAACATGCAGCGTTCAGCTGGGAATAGGTAGTGTAGATAGGAAGGAAGGAAAAAGAAAGAAAGAGAGGAAGGAAGGAGATAGAGAGGAAGGAAAGAAGAAAAAAAGGAAGGAAGGAAGGAAAGGAAGGAGTGAAAAGAAAAGAAAGAAAACACTCTGGATTGTGGGATGTGCAGCCACCTTTCTGTTTTGAGCTGTATTCTTCTTTCTGCATTTTAAATAAGCAGATAAATAGAGATAGATAGATAGATAGATAGATAGATAGATAGATAGTAGAGATGAGCGAGTAGTACTCGATCGAGTAGGTATTCGATCGAATACTACGGTATTCGAAATACTCGTATTCGATCGAGTACCACTCGCTATTCGAATGTAAAAGTTTGATGCAGAGCCAGCATTGATTGGCCGAATGCTATACAGTGAGCCAATCAACGCTGGTTCTTCTCCTACCTTTAGAAGTCTTCTCCGTGCAGCTTCCCCGTGGCATCTTCCGGCTCTGAATTCACTCTGCCAGGCATCGGGCCTGGGCAGAGCCGACTGCGCATATCTGCTTGTAGTGCAGGCATGTGCTGTCGGCTCTGCCCAGGCCCGATGCCTGGCAGAGTGAATTCAGAGCTGGAAGACGCCGCGGGGACGCTGCAAGGAGAAGACTGCTCGGAGGATCCAGCCCGAAACTCACTCGTGGACTTGGTAAGTATAATTTGATCGAATGTTGCCTACTGTAATGATACTCCTTAATCTAGGGATACCTTGAGCCACCGGCCTGCAAGCAGACTAGCACAACAATATACAGTCAATAATGCTTTTTATCTTGTGCAGGTACAGAGTTTAGACACAGGCTCACACGATATGCAAGAACAGAGTTCAGACAATGCTCAAATGGTATATAGGAACAGAGTGCAGACAACTTATCCAAGTCCATGCAGGTGTTGTAGCGATGTCATGGATTCCAGAGGCCAAGAGAGGGAGAGTTCAACTGCCAGAGTCCAAAAGCCAGGAGAGAGAGTTCCACTGCCAGAGTCCAGGAGCCAGGAGGGAGAGGGGTTCTGCAGTCAAGGTCCCAAAGCCAGAAGAGGTAGATTCAGCAGCCAAAGTCCAGAAACCAGTGCTGATACTGAGACACTAAGCAGCAGCAGGTGAGGCTTTTTAAGCAAAGTCCAAGCAGGAACTGGGTGTGCCGAAAGAAGCTGTCTTCTCCATCTTGGAACAGGGCAGATAAAAACAAAATGGGCAAAGCAATACACCTGGATCCTGACACCTACCCCTCAAACGAGCATTTTCCCCCCATAGACTATAATAGGGTTCGAACATTTTACTGTTCGCTCATCTCTAATAGATAGATAGATACATAGATAGAGTTTGACCCAAATATCTGAAATTGTTAAATTGTTTGTTTTTTAATGAAACTGAATAAATGTCTTATGAGTCACTGTAACATTCTGGCACCACCTAGCAGTCTCTCTGTCAGTGGCAGTCACCTTACAGTGCTGCTATCATATATAGTATATAGGGTTGTGTGGGCTGAAACATAAGGCATATCAGTGATGGTGGAAGTAGGTGATGGATGTGTTATTCATCACTCTATGAAGCGATACAGATAGGAGTAGGAGAATTAGAACACAGTTTAGTCAGATTTTATCAATTACTGGCAGATAAGTGATAGAAATCATAAAAGTGTGAGTGAGGGAGAATATTTGTGCTGTATGAGACTGACTGCAACATATAGACAAACCAAAGAAGCTAACTCTTTAATTGCCAATAGCCTAACTCTGTCTAAGTCTTTTGCTGTATTTATTTTATTTTATTTTTTTGTATTTGCCTTAGAGTGTTAGAAATTGGATAGATAAGTTCCTTTGAGTCAAGACAGTGTTATACATCTTTTAAGATAATTTAAGCTGTGGTTTATATCAAGCTTGTCTAATCTGAAACAAACCTTGGTCCCGAAACAACTCTATGGTGGTTCTATCATCTCCATCATCTATTATCATCTATCTAGCATTTCTACTATGGACCATTTATTTTACATTATAGTGTTTGCACATTTTGATGCACTTTAGTAGCAATATGGGGTGCCCCAAAGGTCAATTTGCCACAATAAAATTCCATTATCCTAAATGTCAGAAGATAGGAGATGGCCTCATTATAGATTCTGCATATAAAGGGGCCCAGGAGCTTCAAGTTATCCACAATGTACTTTTCCACAATGTGTGGCCTCAACCTAAAATACTTCATATTTGTCTTGCCCAACATGGCTCTATTTGATAATCTACCCCAATATCTTTCAGACCCTTCAGTGCACTATTTTTGTGTGTCTGCTATTTAACTGAGTGGTAGATTTTAAAGGATCTTTTGATAGATCATGAAAAAATTCTGCACATCTTTCTGCAATATGTAATTTGTCCACTTGACTTCCATTTACTTAATGAACCGTGTTTATTGAACGTCCAATTTTTCAGTGTCATCAATGAATCAAAGCCTGGCCGTCTTACAGCTGAGTGTGAAGTGTTCGATTAATGGAGAATTGTATTTCTATTTGTATTGTTAATTTAAACAGAACCTCTCCACTTTCCCTTTAAGGACTAGTGTTGGGAGAATTGGTTTGCAGCAAACCAAATTTCAGCCAAATATTCCAAATTGTTCAGTTTTTAATGAAACTGAACAATTTGGGATTTGTTGCAGACAAGCTAAAATGGCCACTGCAAAGTGATTTGCGGTAAATTATTACACTTTGGGGATTTGTCAGAGTAGATGACTCAGAGTATATTGACATCATAATGTTCAGGTAGAGGTAACGGAAAGTGAGTATGAATGTTTTAGTATTTTTTACACTTCCATTGAATTTCCACCTATTATACTTTGGGGTCTGAAGAGACCCTAGAGCCTAATAATGTCATTTTCACTTTGACATAACTTTGGCTGTGTTTGACAGAGATAGAAATTGGATTGATAGGTTCTTAGAAGCCTGAAGAGTGTTCTACACTATGTTTTATAGATAGGTGCCTAGGAGCCCTAAGAATATTCTACTCTATGTTTTATAATTAGGTTCTTAGGAGCTCTGACAGTGTTATACACTGTTTTATACATACAGTCCTATGAAAAAGTTTGGGCACCCCTATTAATCTTAATCATTTTTAGTTCTAAATATTTTGGTGTTTGCAACAGCCATTTCAGTTTGATATATCTAATAACTGATGGACACAGTAATATTTCAGGATTGAAATGAGGTTTATTGTACTAACAGAAAATGCGCAATATGCATTAAACCAAAATTTGACCGGTGCAAAAGTATGGGCACCCTTATCATTTTATTGATTTGAATACTCCTAACTACTTTTTACTGACTTACTGAAGCACAAAATTGGTTTTGTAACCTCAATGAGCTTTGAACTTCATAGCCAGGTGTATCCAATCATGAGAAAAGGTATTTAAGATGGCCAATTGCAAGTTGTTCTACTATTTGAATCTCCTCTGAAGAGTGGCATCATGGGCTACTCAAAACAACTCTCAAATGATCTGAAAACAAAGATTGTTCAACATAGTTGTTCAGCGGAAGGATACAAAAAGCTGTCTCAGAGATTTAACCTGTCAGTTTCCACTGTGAGGAACATAGTAAGGAAATGGAAGACCACAGGGACAGTTCTTGTTAAGCCCAGAAGTGGCAGGCCAAGAAAAATATCAGAAAGGCAGAGAAGAAGAATGGTGAGAACAGTCAAGGACAATCCACAGACCACCTCCAAAGAGCTGCAGCATCATCTTGCTGCAGATGGTGTCACTGTGCATCGGTCAACTATACAGCGCACTTTGCACAAGGAGAAGCTGTATGGGAGAGTGATGAGAAAGAAGCCGTTTCTGCACGTACGCCACAAATAGAGTTGCCTGAGGTATGAAAAAGCACATTTGGACAAGGCAGCTTCATTTTGGAAACAAAAATTGAGTTGTTTGGTTATAAAAAAAGGCGTTATGCATGGCGTCCAAAAAGAAACAGCATTCCAAGAAAAACACATGCTACCCACTGTAAAATTTGGTGGAGGTTCCATCATGCTTTGGGGCTGTGTGGCCAATGCCGGCATCGGGAATCTTGTTAAAGTTAAGAGTCGCATGGATTCCACTCAGTATCAGCAGATTCTTGAGAATAATGTTCAAGAATCAGTGACGAAGTTGAAGTTACGCCGGGGATGGATATTTCAGCAAGACAATGATCCAAAACACCGCTCCAAATCCTCAGGCATTCATGCAGAGGAACAATTACAATGTTCTGGAATGGCCATCCCAGTCCCCAGACCTGAATATCATTGAACATCTGTGGGATGATTTGAAGCAGGCTGTCTATGCTCGGCGACCATCTAACTTAACTGAACTTGAATTGTTTGTCCAAAATACCTTTATCCAGGATCCAGGAACTGATTAAAAGCTACAGGAAGCGACTAGAGGCTGTTATCTTTGCAAAAGGAGGATCTACTAAATATTAATGTCACTTTTCTGTTGAGGTGCCCATACTTTTGCACCGGTCAAATTTTGGTTTAATGCATTTTCTGTTAGTACAATAAACCTCATTTCAATCCTGAAATATTACTGTGTCCATCAGTTATTAGATATATCAAACTGAAATGGCTGTTGCAAATACCAAAATATTTAGAACTAAAAATGATTAAGATTAATAGGGGTGCCCAAACTTTTTCATAGGACTGTAGGTTTCTAGAAGCCCTAAGAGTATTGTACACTGTTTTATAGTTATTTTCCTCGGAGCCCTTACAGTTTTATACATTAGGTTTTATAGTTAAGTTCCTAGAAGCTCTGAGAGTGCCCTACACTATGTTTTATAGTTAGGTTCCTAGGAGCCCTGACAGTGTTCTACACTATGTTTTATAGATAGGTTCCTAGGAGCTCTGACAGTATTCTACACTATGTTTTATAGTTAGGTTCCTAGGAGTCCTGACAGTATTATACACTATGTTTTATAGATAGGTACCTAGGAGCCCAAAGAGTGTTCTACAATATGTTTTATAGATAGGTTCCTAGGAGCCCTGACAGTGTTATACACTATGTTTTATAGATAGTTTCCTAGGAGTCCTGACGGTGTTCTACACTATGTTTTATAGATAGGTTCCTAGGAGCTCTGACAGTGTTCTACACTATGTTTTATAGATAGGGTCTTATGAGCATTTAGAGTGTTTTACACTTCGTTTTAAGTCAATTTAAAACTTGTTTGACCCAAAATGAATCAGTGAACCAAATGAATCCTAAAGGGGTTCAAACATCTCTAGTCTTGATTCATTCCGTAGGGTTTTTATAAGCTGTGTCATATTTTTCTTATATTAGGAATAAAAGAAGCCCAAAGAAAATGAACTCACACCCCCATCATCAGAAACTAATATGTATAGCGATAAAATAAATTCTAAGGATAATACCTTTCACTAGAAAAATCTACAAATGAACAAAAAGGTACACATGCCTACAACATACAGAAAACCTTTGCTAGAAAACCTTTTCCAATGAATGTACATTGCAACATTCTGTTGACACAGGCCACGATGTATATTGGGTACATAAGATATTTTGCTGCTAGCCAATGCTTCTAAAGTATTTTAGGGCCATTTCCAAAGAAGTCTATATATGTTTCCCATTTGTATGGCAATAAACGTCCTGACTAGTAGATTGAGGCTACATTGTCTCATTGATACATTTCTCCGACTATCACATTTAAGTAAAAGGTAGATGTGAGTGGCTCAGCAATAGGATGTAATGTCAATGCCTGTATCTCTGCCATGGCAATGCAATAAGAGAGGAAAATAGGTTTCCAGATGAGGAACAGTCACAATTCATCACATTAGTGAGAACCACCTATGTGTTTCCCTGCCAACTGAGATCACTTTTTGTTCCCCACTGGTTTCCTTCATACCATATGAATGAGTCTAAAATGTTCCAGGCAGGAAAGTAGTTTCGCTGCAAAGTAATCGTAAGCTAGGACTCCAAAGTGCATTGAAATGACAATAAACAAAATAGCAGCCAGTGAATGTGTACATTAAACACACATGCAGCATGGCCCATTACACAGTTAATACCCCATTTCTCGCACACATCTACCGTTACTAGGCTGCTGCTTCTGGAAATCCCTCCTTTTCATTTTCAGTAGCGGAATATTGGTTGGTAACATTACATTCCTGGAGAGACAAAAAGTGGCGAAAACCATTCACATACACTTAGCTTGAGGTTGTCATGGTAAACAGTAGCCTTAAGGAAATTAATGCCTAGGTAGAAATACATCAAAGTGAAGAATTTCAAAAATATAGCCCAGATTTGTTTCTTAGCACAAGAAGTATTTTTCATTGGCTTATTGAAATTGTTGGCCATTTTAAATCTCTTCTACGGGGAAAAGGTGGTTGAAAGGAATCAGAAGAGCTGACACAGCCGTACTTGACATTTTCTACAGTATTATACCTAAATAGAATGTGATTAGATTTCAGAAAAATCACATTAAAATTCACATTTTAACAGAGAAAAATATATAATTATTGAAATCATGACCATGAGCTGAAATATGCACCAATTACCGAGGAAAAGGACTGAAATCCATATATATATATATATATATATATATATATATATATATATATATATATATTAGGGAAAGTGTTTGGAAAGTCAATTAACAAAATGAAGTGAATGAACAAAACAGAAATCTAAATTATAGGACGATCATATTTGGTGTGATCGTCCTATGGAGGAGAAGTCCTGGATGTGATGATATGGCCATCACAGAGCTGATCTCAACATCATCCAGTCTGTCTGGGGTTACATGGGAGACAGAAGGATTCAGCAAATCTACATCCATGGAAGATTTGTTGTTATTTCTATAAGATGTTTGGAACAACCTTCCAGCCAAGTTACTTCAAAAACTTTCCACAAGTGTACCTCTTTTTTCTAATTCTTTAATGAGTTTATTTTTTTTTTTGTCATTTACTTAATTTTTTTAATTGGCAAAATTAAACTATTATCATTCAGGATACTCAATTCGACTGCTTCACCCTTAACATTACCATGTCAACCTGGCATGCTTTTGTAGCTTTAAAAGTTTCCGGGTTTGGTCTAGCTGAGAGGAGGAAGCCAATATAAGACCTTGCCCTCCTGGCCCAGGCGCCGACTACTATTGTTCAATACCTAGTTTGACTCTTTATCCTGATTAGAAAAAAACACAAAGAGCACCGCGCCGTACCTAGCGCATTATCCCTCGTATACTGGAATCTTATCCACTACTAGGGCAATAGATAATCACCTTGTGATATGTATTTTAAATACCAAAAACAATATCACTTAAAAGGGTCTTCAAGCAGCAAGGATCCCCACAGTAGATACATACAATTAGGACCAGTCATCCAAGTGTATATACACAAGAAAGACAAAATAAAATCAATGGATCCGCGCTTACCCTCCCAACGACTTTTATTCAGCATATAGTAGACAACACACAACACGTTTCGGGACGCAACTTGTCCCTTTTTCAAGTGTCTGTTTCTGTCCTTTTGAAGCATTAACATTATGAGCTCCTTTTATAGCAAAGTACCGGAAGTAATCCATCTTTATTTCACTTCCGGTAAACGATCTATGCAAACATTTATCACCAGTTTCAATCTATCACAAATACACAACTTAATATTACATATTACCTTTCTTAATAGCCCCACATGTTTCCATTCGGAGATCATGTTTTCAAACATGCCTCTCTAGTACCGCATATACCATGACCCGCGCTGTCGGGTCCGCAGTGGAACGCATATGCGCTCCACCAAACAGGAAATGTCTAGCGCGCATGTGCCGGAAGTAAGTTACACATATCCGGCCTTCTTCGAGTGCCAGGTGAAGCGCATCTGCGTTCCACCTAACACGCATGCGCCAATGGACTGGACGGAATGGATAAGGTCCGCCCCTCTTTATCCTGTTTGTCTCTGTTGCGTTATACTGACCCTCTGGCTTGTTTTTTGGATTCTCTATTTATCTGCTCATTTTGTTGATATGTCCATTTGGATTTTTGACCCTTAGCCTATTTCCAGATTTATTTATTTTTTATCTCCTGACTCGGCCTCTGATGTCCTCTCCTGATCCTGACGCATGCCTGCACAACCTGCGGGTTTTGTATTGGCTCCAGCCAGCAGTGCATTTAATATTGGTACATCCTACTGTTTGGTGACAATTCAGACTCTTAGATATAGTGAAAGTCCATCTGGCTTTGTGACAGGCACTGATGAAGGCATCTGGGGGTCTGTCTTGGCTCACAGTAGTCTTCTGCTTCTAAAGAGCTGTCTCTACTGCTCCCTATTATCAGCCAACTCCTGCTATTGCTTTTATGATGCCTTGCATCAAACCTATAACATTATCACTTCTAGTTACAACATTTGTGTGTTTTATTGAATACAAGCCATTAAACTAAACCAAAAAACAAGAGAATAAAATCTGACAAATTTAACAAATGAGTTTTCACATTAGTTAGATTTATTACAAAGGAAAATGCTGAAAAAACGACGGAAATAAACTAAGAACAAATATTTAAAGGGGTCATACCACATAGCCATAGGATAGGTGATACGTGTTTGATCGTTGAGGGTCTATATGCTGGGACCTCCACCATTCAAGGGAATGGGGATCCTTTGTACATCCCAGTAATGGAGCAGCAGCCATTCATCTCTAGTTGTCTTCTGGTTAAAGCAATATGTTCTACTTGACTCTTTGGCACTCCTACAGAGATAAATGGAGTAACATTGCACCCATTCAACACTTCTCTATTTTCTATTCTTGAGTAGAAGCCACAATAGTCAGACCTGATCGATTAGACACTTATCACCTATCCTCTGGATATGTAATAACTTGTGAACTTGGGACAATCTGGTCTATTATACATGGAAATCACAAGGTAGTGCAAAGTTGTATGAAAATTTCTAAAGATACCTGACAAATCTCATGGTTATACAGGTTCTACATGAGTTCCATCGCACTATCTATGGTCTTGACTGTAACAATAGTGTTGCATACTAAAATATAGCAGGACATTGGTAAGTTTCACTGCAACCTGCACCAAAAGCCAAAAACATTTTTTTTTTTTTTTTTACATGTGATTGCATGGTTTTAGATTTTTGGAGACGGGAAGTTGATTAAGGTTTTTTTGTCTTGTTCTGGATGAGAATTATAGTGTTATAGATTGGACTTTCGGACCCGTATCCTCTTCCAACCTTATTTACTAAGCTACTAACATATTAGAAGAAATAGACTTTTCTTACATCACATGGCTTGCTCTTATTTACATAACAGATCTTTATGCCACCATCACAACATTAAGAAAACACTTAGTTGTCCCGCACTCCATAAATATTCAGTACCTGTATCCCCTCCTTCACAAGAAAGCTTGTGAATGACTCTGTAAATTTACTCAGTGTCAAGTGAACATATCTTTAATTAAAGTCCTTGGACTGAGAATACGCACATTTAAGCAGAAGAAGGCAGGAATTGGTCTCAGATGGAGAATACAACAATAGGTCATGTGACGGAGCCATAGCCGGCGGCAGACTCTCGAGAGGTGTGAGGAAGAGCTAATTGCTGCCATTAACTTCCATGTCCCAATGGGTAAATAAAAATGGGGTTTATTCTTCACACTGTGATAGGAACAAAGTTTAACCCAGAGTTGCCTTTTTCATTTCACCGCTACAATAAGGTCAGATGAATGTAATTGAAAGAACTCTGAAGAAGGTCACGATTTCATGTAGATCTTCCCACAAGCTGCCGCGTACATCTGTACTAAGCTTACTATAAAAAAGAGAGAGAAACAAGAAAACTGTGACATCCAATTTACCGGACGGCAGCTCGGGAGACTGTAATTAAATTTCTGATCTTGTTATCCAATTTCTCTAGTCGCTGCCCCCAAACTAGGGGAAGAGAGAGTGAAGGGGTGCAGAATCAGGGAGTGGGCACTATTATCCTCCTCCCCGAAGAAACAGCAGCAGGGGAAATTACTTTTTCATGCATTATTGCGTTAGTTCCACTAGTCACTTTTTAATCTGTGTGGCTATTTATTTCCCAGAAATCTCAAAGGCTGGGGATTTGATCTGCACTCTCTCTTTTTCTCTCTCATCTTTGCATCCTAATTAAATTGGAGTTTTTGCTGACGGGAGATTCGCGAAGAGTGAAATTAGAGACAAAACATTTCTGCTTATTTAGTGTATTCATTTCCTTTGTTTCTAAATCCCCTTAATATCCCAGGACCATAAGACGTCTGATTAGAGGGTGAGCTGTTCTTAGATGTGTCCATTTGATGTTTCATGTAGGATAACATCTTACTAGGATGGTTGTAATGGCCTCTTCTGAGAACCCCGTGAAACCTTTACAAATAAGGAATTGCAATTTTCCGCATATATAAGTCACAGTTGACTAGTGATACAGAATACACTATAATGTATCAGAATGAATAATGTATCAAAAAGGCCTAAAAATTCACAGGAACAGATTTAAAAGTAAATGAAAGGAAATGTACCAACAGGAAATGAACTATGGAAAACATATTTTGAAGATTTTTTGATACTTTTTAAAATAGTTTTTTGCAAGTTTTTAAAAGTACTACCCTGTTTCCCCGAAAATAAGGCATGTTCTTATAATTAATTATCTATCGAAATATATGACCTTTCTTATTTTCGGGGGATGTTTTATGCAGCGGCTGGAGCGGGGAACAATCGGCAAACAAAGCGGAGAACAATTAGCGGAGTGCCGGAATGACTGCCGGTTGTATGTGATCCAGAAGGTGAAGGGGGGTGTCTTATTTTCGGGGAAACAGAAATTCAGAAATTTCCACTCATTCCTATACTGTAAAGCATATCACTAATGCTTATAAAAAAGGAAAGAAGAAGTTCTTGCAAGATGGCCACCCATAATGGTCCAGTGCTCTTTTAACTTCCATAGGACTGCTAGGACTGAATTCTCTGGCCATCTTATACAAGTGTATAGACTAGAGAGACAAATGAGCATCATTGATCTATTCACATGGGACACTTGCAGATGCCCTTTTCTTTGGATAGGCAGTTCCTCTACTATCCTGGTTTTGAACTTTACTTCTGTTTTAGGCTGAGGCCCCATGTTGCGGAAACGCATCTTTTTTTTGTTGCCAATTTTTTTTTTTTTTCTTAAGCCAAATCCCAGAATGATTACCAATGGAATGGAAAATATATAGGACGTTCTTATACTTCTACTTTCTGCTCAATCCACTCCTGGCTTTGGCTCAAAAAAATGCAGCAAAATCTTCAACCAAAAAAACTGCATTTTCGCAATGTCAGGCTACAGCCTTACTCTTTCTGACTGCTATAGGTCTCCGCTTTAGCCAATCCGTCTTCTGCCCCAAGAAACTGGACAGGGGACGGAAACCCAGTGCTCAGTTTTCAAACCCATTCACTTGAATGGGTTTGCAAAGTGACCGTCCATGTGTGTTTTCTGCCTCTCCATGGCGAAAAAGTTTTTTTTTTAACCGGACACAAAGTCGGACATGCAGGACTTTGTGTCCGGTTAAAAAAAAACAGTTTCACCGCGGAGAGGCAGAAGACGCACATGGGTGATTGGCTAAAGCGCAGACCGGGCGCAGGTGTGAACCCACCCATATTTTTTAATAGTAAAACTTAAGGTCTATAATGGGTGGACGGATCTTAAAAATTTAAACTGCAAATTGATTAAGGGTACGGCAAAAATGAAAAGATGCATGTTATTTAGCATTTTTTATTGGTGACAGGTCCTCTTTAGGCTAAGGCCCCACATAGTGGGTGGCACTAAAAAGCACTGTGGGAAAAACCGCAGCAGAAACCCAGTGCGTTTTTTTCCCGCAGTGCTTTTCACAGAAAGTCTGCATCAGTTTCCTCTGTGGACTTTCTGCTTCAATTATATCAGTAGGGAAACCGCCGGCATTTCTCTAGGTATAATTGACATGCAATGCTTTGGAAAATCACAATATTTCCGATGTGCGTACTTTTCTGCAATGTGTGGATGGGATTCACAATGCACATGAGGGCCCCAGCCTTACGCAGCAATCCCACAACAGAACCAAACTGGTAAAGACACCACTACAGTGGCAACCTATGTGCATTATATCTTCCCATTATGCAATAAAAACACTTTATTTTCTAATATCCCTTTAAGTATATTAATTGTGTAACTATGTTTTATTATTATATATAAAATAATTAATTTAGTTGTGTAATTTAGAACCACTGTGAAGAAAACACAATTTCCATCTGTATAAATAGAATATATTTATTTTAATCCATTTACCAATTATGTGCAATGTATAACTGTGATCCTCTAGAACCGTATAAGAATCCTACAAATGTTTCATACTACAAGGCCGGGATGATTTCACGAAAACACAAATCGTTCTTTTTTATGTCATTGGATTTGTGACATGTCATTGTCTGGAATGCGAGTAGGATGGATCATCCCCTCAAGATGAGAGATAGTTCAGTAAAGACTGAGAGAATCAAAGGACCCAGTGGAATCTCAGACCAACTTGTTTATGTGCCAAGTCAACATAACCAACCCAGAGAACTGATAAGACACATCCATCACTGCGCATACTTACATAGTAGGCAGACATGTGCCAATACCTTCTGTGGCCCGAATGGAGTGTTTGCTTTGCCGGCTGTAACATTTTGATGAGTGATGCCTCAATTATAGGCTCTATCATTGCACGTGAAGTCACACAGGAGGGTGTGATAGATTGTTGATAATATCAAAAATCATTTACAATGGAATCCCCCAGGGTTGCCTGTCGGCCCTCCCTTACTAGCAAGATCAGCAATTGAATGGCCACAGGCTGGCTCATCCCACGGGACGCAAGTCATAAAGTTTGATTGAAGTGAACCACCACACTAGAAACTTCCATTGTAATGGAGTAATAAAAATCTTTTCATTCTACTTGACCTTTGATTTCATGTATCTTTTCCTCTTATATTGTCCAATTAATTTAGGTTTAGTGTTCAAAAATTCATTATCCAATGTAAATTTCATGCTATAATATTGATTTTAAAGGTAAGATTTAGCCGCAGATGATACTGTATTCTCTGGTTTCTAACAATTTATTATTTTGTGCACAGTGAATATAATGTCTTATGTCAAGCCGGGGGATCCATTTTACTTTGGTTTCATTAAAATTGATCTTTCCCATATCATTCAATGTTTTCAAATTTTGCACCAGGCATTCAGAGCCTCCCATATAACGATCATACAAATGTTTCACAGGTTAACTTGATGGCTAAAGCTGGGTTCACACAGGCACTTGACTTCCATTTGGGGACTCTGTCCCCGAATCCACTTGAAAGATGAAGAGAGAAAAGTCTTACAAGCAGGACTTCTCTCTCCACATTTTTCGGGCAGAAACCCGGCAGACCCCATTACAGTCTATGGGGTCCATGGGTTTCTGCAGGTAACTGCTTTTTAAGTAGATTGGGTTTCCATTTTTTGGGTCCCCAAGTAGACACAAAGAATGTGCAGGTGTGAACCTAGAGTAACTGTAACAAGCAGTATCGCCATTGTATCACTTGTTTGGCTTTGAAATATTCCTGAGGATAATGTCTAAGTGGCACCTTAGTTTTCCAGTCTCTGGGTAAGAAGTGGGGACTTCCTGGGTATCCTACCATACAGTCCCTTTTCATTCAGATGCTGACGGATAGTACGGGTTGACACTGTTGTACCCTCGGACTGCAGAGCAGCTTGAACTTGTTTGGATGTTAGTCGAGGTTCTTTATCCACCATCCGCACAATCTTGCGTTTAATACTCTCATCAATTTTTCTTCTCCGTCCACATCTAAGGAGGTTAGCCACAGTGCCATGGGCTTTAAGCTTTTTGATGACACTGCGCACAGTAGACACAGGAACATTCAGGTCTATGGAGATGGACTTGTAGCCTTGAGATTGCTCATGCTTCCTCACAATTTTGCTTCTCAAGTCCTCAGAAAGTTCTTTGGTCTTCTTTATTTTCTCCATGCTCAATGTGGTACACACAAGGACACAGGACAGAGGTTGAGTCAACTTTAATCCATTTCAACTGGCTGCAAGTGTGATTTAGTTATTTCCACCACCTGTTAGGTGCCTCAGGTAAGTAACAGGTGCTGTTAATTACACAAATTAGAGAAGCATCACATGATTGTTCAAACAGTGCCAATATTTTTGTCCATTTTCCTTTTTTATGTTTGGTGTGGAATTATATCCAAATTGGCTTTTTGACAATTCTTTTTGTGGTTTTGCATTGAATACATATTAAATGAAGATAATAATACCAACAAATTTGTGCTTGCAATCATTTTCTAGGGCAGAATGTCAGGAAAAATGGGCCATAGTATCTCCAAGGTAAGTGATGCCAGGTAAGCATACAGCAGACTCAAGGCTCCTATATTTAATAAAAATGTGTCCCCATACATTGGATTCAACTTCTCATGAAAAAATGCAATACAATATCTCAACATGAATGGATACACTGATCCATAGAAAACCAATGTGTACATGAGTCTACTAGGAAATAACTGATTCTAATAGTATCTTGGTGAAATAAAAAAGGAAGGCACCTGGATGACAAAAGAGGTTGTGTGCATGGCCCCTGAGTCTTCTGTGCTATAATGTATCTCTGGTTCACCAGTTGTCTTTCCATAGGCCACTTTACATAGGTACGGAACTAACCGCTGCATACTGAGAACACCCTGGGAAGACCAGCCATTTTGGAAATGCTTTGACCCCATTGTTTGGTCATCATAATTTTGCAATGTCTTTATACTTGCATATTTTTCCTGCTTTCAACACATTAAAGGGGTTTTCCCATCAAAATGTTTCACCTGCTCTCCATCACTTTCTGGTTCCAGTGATAAGTTGGTGGGGCCTTAGCCTGTGTGATATACATCTCAGGTCAGCAGTGTGCTCCAAAACTAAACTGCATACTATTATCTCTGTTTTTACATGCAGAGATAACAAAGGCACTGATCAAGCACTGGTCTAACCCTTATTAGGGCTCAGCAGCTATGTACTTTAAAGAACAGAAGGCTTCATAAGCCACAGTGAAGAGAATAGGTGGTTGGGAAGATGGACTAAGTTCACCAGCCCAGCCTTTGCTGCTAGATAGCAGTGGGTGGCCTGAAACCAAGGCGATGTACAGTAAGCAAAATCTGACAGACTAGGCAAGATTAATGAACAATGTATTGGGTAAAACCATAAATATGATGTTGAAGATGGGAGAAAATGTTGGTTCAACTTGATGAACTGGCTATTCATGTCCTTCCTAGCATATACCACGCCTTGACAGGTCTTATATAATCAATGTTTTTCACTACAGCGGTCAGTGGCTTTTTTGTCATACTGTATATCCCATAGACTACTTCTCCTTACACTGCTTATATATTAAAGAAAGAAATGAGTATATTTATCACATTATTCCTTTTGTTACACTTTAAAATGCAAAGAAAATCCATCTGAACTTTTATTGTTACGAGCGTCACTAGAATGAATATTCTGTTCCTTGTTAAAAACAAACATATTATGCATCATGTAACATGAAAATTGGGACTGTCGGTATCTTGCTCTTCCCAGGCAGAGAGTACTGAATTTTTTATTGGCTCCTAGATAATCTTTCATCATGACATCATGCGTTCTCTAATAATCATCGTTTCCGAGCCTCCGCGCCGTATATGAGCTTGTTAATTATTGAAACTCACCAGCTGGATTTTTGTTCCTCACAGCTGCAGTGGTCAGAGGAACGTGATGGACCGGCCGGGGTTATCATTGGCTTTGTATTTCTAGAAAATTAAAACTAAGCACACACATTCAGCTCTACTTCATCGGGCTAATAGAATGCATTGGCCAGCGCTGATTGGCCAGAGTACGGAACTCGACCAATCAGCGCTGGCTCTGCTGGAGGAGGCGGAGTCTAAGATCGCTCCACACCAGTCTCCATTCAGGTCCGACCTTAGACTCCGCCTCCTCCAGCAGAGCCAGCGCTGATTGGCCGAGTTCCGTACTCTGGCCAATCAGTGCTGGCCAATGCATTCTATTGGCGTGATGAAGCAGAGTGTGCACAAGGGTTCAAGCGCACCCTCAGCTCTGATGTAGCAGAGCCGAGGGTGCACAAGGGTTCAAGCGCACCCTCGGCTCTGATGTAGCAGAGCCGAGGCTGCACAAGGGTTCAAGCGCACCCTCGGCTCTGATGTAGCAGAGCCGAGGGTGCACAAGGGTTCAAGTGCACCCTCGGCTCTGATGTATCAGAGCCGAGGCTGCACAAGGGTTCAAGCGCACCCTCGGCTCTGATGTAGCAGAGTCGAGGGTGCACAAGGGTTCAAGTGCACCCTCGGCTCTGCTACATCAGAGCCGAGGGTGCCCTTGAACCCTTGTGCAGCCTCGGCTCTGCTACATCAGAGCCGAGGGTGCGCTTGAACCCTTGTGCACGCTCTGCTTCATCAAGCTAATAGAATGCATTGGCCAGCGCTGATTGGCCAATGCATTCTATTAGCCCGATGAAGTAGAGCTGAATGTGTGTGCTAAGCACACACATTCAGCACTACTTCATCACGCCAATACAATGCATTAGCCAGTGCTGATTGGCCAGAGTACGGAATTCGGCCAATCAGCGCTGGCTCTGCTGGAGGAGGCGGAGTCTAAGGTCGGACCTGAATGGAGACTGGTGTGGAGCGATCTTAGACTCCGCCTCCTCCAGCAGAGCCAGCGCTGATTGGTCGAGTTCCGTACTCTGGCCAATCAGCGCTGGCCAATGCATTTTATTAGCCCGATGAAGTAGAGCTGAATGTGTGTGCTTAGCACACACATTCAGCTCTACTTCATCGGGCTAATAGAATGCATTGGCCAATCAGCGCTGGCCAATGCATTCTATTAGCGTGAACTGAGTTTGCACAGGGGTTCTAGTGCACCCTCGGCTCTGCTACATCAGATTGCTACATCTGATGTAGCAGTGCCGAGTGTGCATCAGATGTGTAGTTGAGCAGAACTGGCTCAGCACTGCTAAGTCTCTGCATTCGCATAGGAATGCATTGGCCAGCCTTCGGCCAATCAGCGCTGGCTCTGCTGGAGGAGGCAGAGTCTAAGGTCGGACCTGAATGGAGACTGGTGTGGAGCGATCTTAGACTCCGCCTCCTCCAGCAGAGCCAGCGCTGATTGGCCGAATTCCGTACTCTGGCCAATCAGCACTGGCTAATGCATTGTATTGGCGTGATGAAGCAGTGCTGAATGTGTGTGCTTAGCACACACATTCAGCTCTACTTCATCGGGCTAATAGAATGCATTGGCCAATCAGCGCTGGCCAATGCATTCTATTAGCTTGATGAAGCAGAGTGTGCACAAGGGTTCAAGCGCACCCTCGGCTCTGATGTAGCAGAGCCGAGGGTGCACAAGGGTTCAAGTGCACCCTCGGCTCTGCTACATCAGAGCCGAGGGTGCGCTTGAACCCTTGTGCAGCCTCGGCTCTGCTACATCAGAGCCGAGGGTGCGCTTGAACCCTTGTGCACACTCTGCTTCATCAAGCTAATAGAATGCATTGGCCAGCGCTGATTGAAGCAGAGCTGAATCTGTGTGCTTAGCTCAACTACTCCACCGGTGTAGTTGAGCTAAACACACACATTCAGCACTGCTTCATCACGCCAATAGAATGCATTGGCCAGCACTGATTGGCCAGAGTACGGAATTCGGCCAATCAGCGCTGGCCAATGCATCCCTATGGGAAAAAGTTTATCTCACAAAAATCACAATTACACACCCGATAGAGCCCCAAAAAGTTATTTTTAATAACATTCCCCCCTAAATAAAGGTTATCCCTAGCTATCCCTGCCTGTACAGCTATCCCTGTCTCATAGTCACAAAGTTCACATTCTCATATGACCCGGATTTGAAATCCACTATTCGTCTAAAATGGAGGTCACCTGATTTCGGCAGCCAATGACTTTTTCCAATTTTTTTCAATGCCCCCGGTGTCGTAGTTCCTGTCCCACCTCCCCTGCGCTGTTATTGGTGCAAAAAAGGCGCCAGGGAAGGTGGGAGGGGAATCGAATTTTGGCGCACTTTACCACGCGGTGTTCGATTCGATTCGAACATGGCGAACACCCTGATATCCGATCGAACATGTGTTCGATAGAACACTGTTCGCTCATCTCTAGTCATGATGTAAATAATAATCCCATTACATAGCCCTACACAGAGTGCCCCTGTCTCCTTTATATGGCCCTGACATGGCCATCTTAGGCCTTGATAAACAAGATGCAATGCTGGGCCACGTCCACAATGACCTGCAAAGTCCTACAAACTTGTGTTGTCCAATGGCTGAACATTACTGCGGGAGAGACAGAGCACGGAATAGCCTCCACAGAAGACTAAGGCTTCAGATGTAGAAGTACTGTACAGTATATGCAGTCAGCATCTTATTGTGTGTCCTCACCCTCAGTAAAGTGAGTTCCTTCGAAGGTAAGGGAACATTTGTCAAATAGCATTCAAAGAGGTTCTGGGCCTACTAGCGATATCTCTTCTGGACTCTTCTGGCTTTCTGGGATCCCATGGGATCACCTCTGAGGTCCAATCACATGGAGCACTTCAAACAACCCCTTAAACTTTAGGAAAATTTGGGTCAAATCTGGCTTAGAGATGAACGAACACTAAAATGTTTGGGGTTCGAAATCCGGTTTTCGTCCTCGTCCTCTTCCGGCTCTGAATTCACTCTGCTAGGCATCGGGCCTGGGAAGAGCCGACTGCGCATGCCCGCACTACAAGCGGACATGGGCAGTCGGCTCTGCCCAGGCACGATGTCTGGCAGAGTGAATTCAGAGCCGGAAGACGCTGCGGGGAAGCTGCGCAGGGAGAAGACTTCTAAAGGTAAGAGAAGAACCAGCGTTGATAGGCAATGTATAGCATTCTGCCAATCAACGCTGGTTCTGCATCGAATCTTAACTTTGAACAGCGAGTGGTACTCGATCGAGTACGAGTATTTCGAATACCGTAGTATTCGATCGAACACCTACTCGATCGAGTACTACTCGCTCATCTCTAATCTGGCTCAATCTGAACCAGTTCACCCATCTATTGTTATAGCTCTGCCCAGGGACTGGCTGAACAGACATCCTGGGTGACAAGAGGTACCAGAAAGTTATGAGCAACAGGGACTCAGACAGTCCGTAGAAATTCAGTGACGTAAGTAGTGACTATCATTTTTATTTCAGTGGTTATCATCTTTTCATTTCCCTTGAAAGCCACATTAGCAAACCTATCATTAGTTAATGTAAATGGAAGCCATGACACTAGTCTGAACAGAGCCTCCTATTTCTGACCATCTTTTAGTCTGAATATATACATATCAAAATTGGAGCATTAAAGTAAACCTAGTAACTACTGTAAACCATAGAAGCACAATATGCACCCCTTGATTTCCAGCTATTGGAGGCTCCTATGATGTAGATGCTTTATCACAAGAAATCTCTGAAATATTTCATCTACTCCAGGACATTCTTCAGCGAGAACATATGAAAGCTAGGAAATAGAAAGCAAATTAATGAAGCTCATTTTCACTGCAGATTCATTGGGCTCACTCTGGCTGTCCACATTTGGAGGAAATGAATTATCTACACCCTATCATTAAAATGGAATCACACGTCAGCTTCATAAATAATGACTGAGCCCCCAGGATACTAAGAGGAGAGAAGACAAAAATGTAGAAGCAATTACCCCGGCCCCTTCTTACTTCTCTCTAGAAAATAAAAATTGTTGTTTTATTTCTTTAACGCTTTTTTAGTATTTTTTTTTTCCATTACAGGTATTGTATACATTTAACCTTTTCCTTCCAGGTAGAGTATAATGCATCTGGGGTCGTATATCGAAATCACTGTACGGATAATAATAACCCTGAAAAATATAATGATAGTCCTCTAGTGAATATTAATGTGGCTCTCCAGCGTTATACATTATGCAGCCATTGATCACAATGTAAAACTTTTAGCAGTATACATTTTTAATATTGTTTGTTTCTTCAGTCATTTTGCATTGTGGTCATGTTAATATATTGAATGATGGGAATGGGTTCGGCCATCTCAGATTGTGGTTATGGACGTTGTTTGTTTTCCCTACTTGTCCATTATGACAGCTATAAAAGCAATAATGGACATGTTATATATGTATAAAATTGGGTGTTCCAGGTCTGAAATGATCTTTCTTTTGACAGTCCACCATTAATGATATTATTGAATAGTTCTTGTATTGTGTAGTTTATCATTTTAAAAGGACTTCAAAACTTTTGCGCAGAGTTAAAGTGCACTCTCCAATCTGGCCCCACAAAGTTTATCTCTTGGTAGTCATCCTACGTCCCACTGTTGTAACCATTGAGCACACAAACCACTATTAGGCCGGGGTCCCATGGGTTGGAAACGCCATAAAACCCCGTGGGAAAATCATGGCATTTTACAGTAATTGCAAAATGGATGGGATTCAAGCGAATCCCATGCCCACCTAAGCAGTAAAAACCGCAGCACGGATACACTGTGATTTCCAAAACCGTACCGGTTTTGGAAATCGCAGCATGTCAATTATATCTACGGAAACACTGGTGGCTTCCCCGTAGATATAATGGTAACAGAAAGTTCATAGAGGAAAACTCTGTGAACTTTCTATTTAAAGTGCTGCGGGAATGAACCGTGATGCGTTCCCGTGGGGCCTTAGCCGTATAGTCTGGGATCTCTTCAGCCATCAGAATATAATGAGTGGGGGTCCATGGGAGGTGCATAAACAAAACTGCCCCGTGAACCTGGCAAATATTTGCAAGAAAAACTTTGTGAACCTCCAAGAACAGCAGAACAAGTATATATGATGGCAATTGTAGTTTCACAACAGCTAGATGCCTACATTGCCTACCCTTGTACCAGATTGTTGTGTAGATTTATACATTTGAAGTGGCCAGATATTTCTTTTAGGCAGATATTCACCTGGCATGTACAGGTATACCTTTATCATAAATGTATTACAAAGTAGGCTATATTGGCATAAGCATGTAGGGTTCCCAGTTGCAAAAGGCTTTAAAATTGCAGAAAACTACAGATACCATTCATCCACACACATTACAGCAGTACACTTCACATCATGTCACATTGGGCTCTGATTATATACTTGGTGGCTTCTTTTATTCCTTATCAATTGCAGCTACTCCCTCTGGCCTGGTGACAAAAGACATGCGTCCACTTTTCCTCAGGCTTAGACATCCTGCTCTGGGCACCTCAGTACCTACCATGCTCTTGTGACTTACTGCCTTCTCCTTAAGGGTCCATTCACATGGAGGAAAATATTGAGGAATTTGGTGTGGAATTTCAGCTAAAAAAAAAAAAGCCTCCCATTGACTTCAATGGGTTCCTTTTTTCCACTAGTGGAAGGAGGAACGCAGTGAAATCAATGGAAGGTTTTTTTCAGAGCTGAAATTCCTCACCATTTTCCTCCATGATTGGACCCTTAAGCTCCGGCCTCTCTGCACAGTCTCTCTTTGACTGCGTTCACATGGAATAACGCGCCGCTCATTCTATCAGAGTGAGCACAGTAAAACAGAATCCCATTGACTTCAATAGGTTCTTTGAAATCAATGGAAGACTTTTTAACCTATTGCTTTCAATGTGGTACGCGTTGAAGTCAATGTGATTCTGTTTTTACTGTGCTCACTCTGACACTTGTTTATGTGTCAGAATGAGCGGCGTGATACTCCGTGTGAACGCAGCTTTTGGGCTCTGGATCCTTTACTAGCTTCTGCTCTCACTCTGACTACTAATGCAAGGCTTTTTAGGCCCTTGGTGCAAGTCTCTGTTGACCTAATGTGCAGGCCTGACTGCACTAGGCCTCACACCAAGCTTGAGGCCTAGTTAATTGAAGTTCCAACAGCTGGAGACTCCCTGGCATACAGGTGCCTCACCACCCCTCTGGCCTCTAGGAAAAGAAGCTCCTCTATTCATAACCTAGCCCAAAGTAGAGAGGCTACAATTTCCATTCATTTCTCTAGCTACATAAGAAACAGTGTATTGCAAGGAATTTGAAACACAAATTTTCCATGAAAATTGGCATGTCGACAAACACAGGTCTGTGCCTTAACACATTAATACCGCAACATTAATACCGTACCTCAGCGGGTGGTTACTTGCTATTCTGCCAGGTCTGGAAGGAAACAAATATTAGCACAGAAAGATGCATGTATACAATACTAAATAATGTTATCACATTACTCATAAACTGTGAACAACCACAAAAATATACTAACAATTAATGCTCTTTTTGTATTGCTGAATATACAGAACTGTAGAGTCCACAGGAACTTAAAGGGGCATTATATGACCTAGAGGCAATCCATTTAACCTGATGAAGGGCACTTAATTGTCTATCCTACAGTAGGCAAGCCTCCATCATCTGCGCCGGAGTCTCAGTTGGATATACTGTTACAGTGGCTGTCGAATATCCGCAGAGAGAATAGTCCTGCACGATGGACACCAGACGGACCCCTTTATAGCCATCGGGATCCATTCATATTTTAGTGGTCTGCCTTTCCGTTGCTCTGGTCCTCCGATGGATCAAAACAATGGGGAGACAGTGCTAATGTGAACCTAGTGTCACATATACTCTTACAGTATATTTATGAATTTGTTCCCATGGCTAAATCCTCATTGCAACATTAGCAAGAGTTTGGAGAGTAAATAAAAGCAACCTTCCTCCATTTAGTTCTCGCTCTATAATCCCCTACTGAGATCTTGCTATTTAATGAGTGATTCGCAGTGTGAGTGGTGTTTATTCTGATGTACACAAGAACCTATTGACAATAATTGCTTAATTGCATTGTTTGATAAATGAAGGTTTGCTGGGGAAGACTGCCCTCGCAGGACTTGTACAGAAACAAGATATCAAGTCAGAGAATGAACTACAGCGAAGGGGAATTTACTGAACACAAATGTCAGCGAGAGAGGTCAGGTGCTGAGGCAGGGGATGACAAGCACAAGGAAATGATCCAAAGACTACAAAAAATGGTCTGTTCATAGAGGCAGTAATGTATAACCATGTAATATACCATGCTTCATAATCAGATCCCATAATGTGTCAGGTCTTCAATGGGGCTTGCATTCTGCATGACATTATTTGTCCATCGATTCTGCATAGACATACAATGCAATCCTTCAGACACGCTGCACATTACACAGGCCTACTTTTCAATTGCTTTGGTTTGAGCCCCTGCTTAAATGGCGGAGGTTGAAGGACAGTCTGAAAATGGAAAAAAAAGACAAAAATGTTGTATAGTTTTATGCTATATAAGTAACAACCAGAACCAGGCCTGAGCACTTGTGGGCATATGTTTAAAGCTAAGGCCTTGTTCACATCTGCATTGGTAATCCGTTTGGGGAGTCCACATGGGGATCCCCCCGAACGGACTACCAAATGCATTGGCAGATGGACCCTATAGATTATAATGGGGTCTGTGTGCTTTCTGCACGGTCTCCACAGGAAACATGCGGACAGAAAAGTAGTTCACGATCTACTGTCCTGTCCATATGACTCGTGCGAAGACCATGCAGAAAGCACACAGACCCCATTAAAATCTATGGGTCTGTCTGCTTTCACTGCACACTAGAGATGAGCGAACAGTAAAATGTTCGAGATTCGATATTCGTTTCGAATAGCCGCTCAATATTCGACTATTCGAAGGAATATCAAACCCCATTATAGTCTATGGGAGAAAATGCTTTGCTGCAGGGGATCCCACCATCCGACTCAGGAGAGTCACCAAGTCCACGTAGACACTCCAGGAAATGATGCCAACACCCTGGAATGCAACTGGGACAGCGGGGGAAGCATGTCTGGGGGCATCAAATACCTTTATTATGTCGGGATCCCCTGTCAGCTTACGATATTCCGAAGCTGACTTTTTCGCATAGGAATGCATTGACCAGCATTGATTGGCCAGTCTACGGGATTCGGCCAATCAACGCTGGTTCTGCCTGAGGAGGCGGAGTCTAAAATTGGTCCACAGCAGTTTCCATTCTGGTCCGATTTTAGACTTCGCCTCCTCAGGAAGAACCAGCGTTGATTGGCCGAATCCCGTAGACTGGCCAATCAATGCTGGTCAATGCATTTCTATAGCGAGATATAGCAGAGCTGGCCGTGCGGTTAGCCCCACTACTTCAGACAGATGAAAGAGCTCTGCACTACACCCAACCATACCTCCAGCTACTCCTCTTGTACTAACACGACTACACGACTAGCTCAGCTTAGCTATTCCTTAGTACTACTAAAATGCTCAGCTCGGCTATTCCTTAGTGTAATAGCCCAGCTGAGCGTGTCAGTAGTACTAAGGAATAGCCAAGCTGAGCGTGTTAGTACTACAAACCCCGCCCCAAACCTCCCCCCCCAACCCCCCCCCCCCCCCCCCCAATCCCAAACCCCCCGGTGTCCGCTTACCTGCAGCTCCCTGTTCTTGGTCCACTTCGGTCCATGGTCCGGGTTTCAGAGCGCCCTGCCCCCCTCTCCCTGACTAGTATTATAGAGAAGGCGAGGCTTAGGAGTGCTAAGAGTGCTGTAGGATGACTCTTTGTGAGTTGGGGGTTTGCAATGTTAGTCGTTGTCAGTCATGTGTAATAAAGTGTTATGTGTCAGGGCTCTTTCACATCTGCGCCAGCACTCCGTACTTCAGGTTTCCGTTTTCCTGCATAAAACAGAGGCAGGAGACGGAAACCTGCAGGAGTCTTTCTCACCCATTCATTTGAATGGGTGAGAAAGCTGTCCGGCCGTGAGGGCTGGTGAGCGTTTTATGCTCTCCGTCACGAAACCGGGTTTTTTAATCCGGACACAGAGTCGGACATGCAGTACTCTGTGTCCGGATTAAAAAAACCAGCTTCGCGGCGGAGAGCCTAAAACGCTCACCGCCGCTCACGGCCGGACCCGGTCTATGGTTTCCGTCTTCTGGCATGCAGAAGACGGAAACCATAGAACGGAGACCCTGAACGCAGGTGTGAACCTAGCGTCACATGGTCCATTGGTAAACTGTCACAGCTTTACTTTTGCTGTTGAGGAGTCAGGTGGAAGTTGCAGGCAAATTATTGTGGACTTATTTTAACTAATATAGGAGGTTAAACCTCATGGTGGTGAACAGGCTGAGCTTTAGAAATGGCCAGCCTGAAGGATGTCGTAATAGTAACGTCATCTAGGGGCGGGCACGGGGGTTAAGCACAGGGTCGTTGGTGCCCTTAAAGTGTACTGGCTCTGTTAGAATTACAAGCCGGAGCGTGCCGCCCCCCTTTATTTATTTATTGCTGTCTGGCCGGGTGCTGTATGTCAGACAGCTGGGGATCTCACAGTATTCGTGAATCCCAATGGTCTAGCACTTCACCTGACACTTTCTGTCATTATTTTACTTCTGTGAGTTTAATAAAGCTGTGGCCATTTTGACACCCAAAATAAAGTGTTTTGTGCATTTATTCCAAAGTCAATATTTACTGTTTGGGTGGTTTTAGGAAGGAGTGAGGGACATCCCATATCCAAAAGTCAAGGTTTCAGCAATTTATTCATAGACATATTTTATTAACTATTAGTTATAATTGCGCACTAAAGACGAATTGCGATGACAATTTAAGCCCTGCTATATCTATAAGCGCTATATAAGTATCCGATAATATTAGCTACAATGCAGTGTTAGCTACAGCTGGTACTGTACGAGCTGTGGGCCATTTCCTGCATAACAGGATGGCTCTCCAGTAAGACATTAATACATGTCAACTAACCAAGCACAAGATATGATCAAACCTGCTACTGATATATGGCCCCCTAGATTAGCACTTGGGGCCTGTATTTTAACAGACAGTATATCAGAAAGTTAGAAGATGTCTTGTGCTGTTGCTTCAACAATATTAATGTGTTCCCAAAGATCTCCTTTAAATTCTTAGAACCCCCTGACATTTTTATAGATGTAATATTATGTTTTGTGGACATTTATGGCCCTAGAACCTATAGCTAAAAGTTTTAGTATGTTGCAATTTATTTTTACTGCTATTATAAGATTAGTGACTCTTCATAGCAGGGGTTCACATTTTTTTCTGGTCTGGGGGACACAGTATCAGACTGTACCCCTCTCAAGAGTTGTAATAAATTTCAAAGAGGTATACAGATATGCCTTCTGGTATCTTTCCTGATGTGTCCAGATATGTGGGTCTATGTGTAGCCATCATGTAGGGGTGGGGGAAGAGGTATAAATCATAGCCTTCCAAGGTTTTTGGTAGAATGTTGTGATATTGTGTAGATTTGGTTTCATTGGTTAACCAAGCTGGAGGTGAGATTGTCCATTGTAATGCAGTGGATGTGAACCACCTGTATCACAGACCATGTGACGCTATGTTCATTGTGCGGGAAGGGCGAGTTGGGAGGCCCTATGTCAAATGTTCACCTTGGGGTCCCGCCATTCCTAGTTCCGCCATTGACTAGAAAGGTGGATAACTCATTTAATACTAGGTTCATACAGCAGAAAATGAAGAGGAATATCAGGTGGACATCTGCCGTAAAGTCATCTTCTTTTACCGGCCCTCCAGCTCCCCATTGTGGAAAGCTGATTGAATGAATGAGCCTAATCAACATGGCGTCTTCTCGCGATGCAGACTCTGTGGCTAAATTAGCTATGAAATCAGAAGTAATATCAAGCAGAAAGCTTATTCTTTCAGAGTCCTCCTGCAATCTCTGCCTGACATTGAAAAAAAAGGGAGGCAGAATTAGTATGCAGTACCCCATATAGTTGCCCCCATACAGTTATGTCCCATATAGTGGCCTCTATACAGTGTACTGACCCCATATAGTGGCCCCTAAAAAGTATACTAACCTTATATAGTGACCAACATAGAGTATACTTTCCCCCATAAAATGGACCCCATAGAGTAATGTCCACATATAGTAGCCCGTATAGAGAATACTGTCCTCATATAGTGGTCCCCATACAATATAATGTACTACATCCAGTCCAGTATAATAAGCAAATCTTAATAAATTTGCCCCATAGGGTAAGTTTTATTATGTGAAATGGACCAGGATCTGGCATTAGTTGTACAAAAAAACCTGTCTAACGCTGTCTACATGTGTTTTAGACACTTTTTAGACACTTTTCTAACTTTTAACTTATGTGAAAAATACACATGATCTATCAGGAAAAGAGTGTGGGAAAGGGGCACGACCTACATTGTAGATCCTTGCACCAAAAATACAGAAAGAACTTTAAAACCAACTTATATTTGGTGTAATGTAATGTGTAATAATGCACCAGATTTATGAAGCAGCAACAAACCCCTTTATAAAATCTGGTGCAGGTCACAAGAAAATGTCCACTCTGCCCGATGCCCTAGGCCTAGAAGTTTCACCACCAGCGCCGGAAGAAGACGCATGAAGAGCCCATTCCTGATGAAGATGGAGGCGGCGCTGGAGAGTTCTCTCGCAGCATTGGGGATTCCCCCAGTGCTGTTTGAGCACTGGGGACCGCCCCCAGTGCTGCGAGAGAACTCATTTGCATACCGACGAAAACCAGGATTTCTACGGAATGACAGTGTGGAGAAGACATCTTAAGGTAGGAGAAGCATAGCCTTTCTTAAGGCTATTCTTACATGCGACCGACAAAAAATTCTATTTTAATGGTAGAATCCCTTTAAGATTGTCCAGCCTAAAACTTAGACACTATTAGTAAATCATTCCCATAGCTAGAAACTAAAAAGGTTGCAGAATAATTTCATGAAGAAATGGTTTCGAACTATTATAAAATAGAAAACGTGCTCTGCTTCCTATCCCTTGTGGTGCACTGGTGATATAAAACACGAGTCGCCCCTTTAAATTCAGACTTCATAGACTCTGCATTACAGGACCACGTAAAAATAAACATAAAAAAATCCAGCTTAGGTTAAAAATTACAATATAAATTTCTTCCGGCCAAACCGTGTGCAAAATATTTTCACTACACATATTTGCAGTCGACTGCTGCCATCGACAAGACCATTCTCATTGGAGGCTATGATAATACTGGAGAGTTTCTGTCACTTCATTATAGGATGCCCTAAGGCCGAGGTGAGAAATGAGGAAGGTTGGTGGGATAAACACTTAGTATCTCAGACCACAGTGCTGTCTGAAGAATTGGAGATGTCTTGTCGCTTTTTATACAATTCATGAACCTTAGCCATTAATGACATTGCCTGTCCATCTCCGGCACTCATACACTAGGAGGAGGCAGCTCAGCGGCATATATATATTGTCTGTTCTCTCCCTATGCCATTCTGATGGATGAATTCTTACTTTTTTCTACATATATCTGGAAGTTAACAGCTTTTATAATAAAACTGAAAAAGTGAAATCTGTAATGAAATAGGAAGTCCTCAAATTACAGATCCCATCAAATGGATTTACTTATGGTTAGCTAAAAATAGCACAGTTGTGTTCCCCAAGACATAGTTCATCTAATGATCTATACTATGGAGTGGTGGCAGCACAATATTAAAGGAGGGATTAACCCCTAGAAGCAATGATTTAACATGGAATAATTTCAGATTCAGCGCAAAAAAAAATCCCAAGGCCCATTGGGGCCCAACGGCAAGCACCTACCCATGTACCTCCAATATAACCCACTGTACTCACTAATACAGTTGATTTTGAGACCTTGAGAAGTTCGTCTCCAGGTGTTTGCCCATCGGTTTTGTTTGGAAGGCAGGAAGAGGTCCGAAGAGGACTGGAGATCGAGTGCTATGGAATTTGTGATTGTCTTCCATTTTAAGATTCTTCTCCAAGTTCCAGAGCTTTGGCTTTCCTCTGCAGGTTCCTCTCACGCGTTACCCTCAGATATAATGGAGCTAAACAGATTAGTGTGTATTTTGTGGCTAAATCAGCCACGGGAATCCGTGGCAAGATCAAACAGGATGCTTAGTTTTTCAGCATCCTGAAAAAAGAAGCCTCTGTCATGGCCTCCCATTGAAAGCAATGGGACACAGATTCTGGTCAGAATTTTGAGCACATGTTTATGCGGAATCGGAATTTTGATTTGATAGGAACAGCTCATCACTATTAAAGTACCATAAAACGTAATTTAATAAAATGTTATCTGTCTCCATTTTTGGCACTGTGTTTGAGGTTTTAGTTTCTTTTACACAATGCAACCTACAGTTAAACAACCAAAAAAAGTGCAAAGAATATATAAGACCTGCAGGAACATTCAGTGAAACTTCCATAAAAAGTACCGCACTGACATTCCCCATACTCGATACATTTTTAATGCCCATCTCCGCACCACAGTCTAATTCTCCATTCTTCAGAATAAACTTTTTGTGTAGATCTTTCTGGATTTACTCCCACTCATAGAACACTGTCATTTCTGAAGACATGGTGGATCCCCAGAGACAGCAAAAAGAACTGTATGCTCCGCACAAGAACACTTTCTACTTCATATAATGTTGTGTCAGAGCCCATAAACCCATCGAGGATTCTGCTCATCACCGGTTTTCATTTCAGCTTGCGCATAAGTGATACCATGTCCTGAGGAGAGGTGATAATCTGTTATCACAGATTGCTTAGAGGCTCTAAATAATAAAATGCTCTTCTTTTTACTTGTGTATTAATACTACTGTCTACACTTACCCACTGGGCTTATGAAAACGAGAAAGAGCAGCAAAGAAGCGATGAAACAAGGACATACAATACTGTAAAATTGTTCGAGTTCATTTCATAAATTGAATTTTGTAGTGCTCACCTTGAGCCTTTGGTCTTTAGATCTGCTCTGATGGCAAGTCCACAAGTAAATGTATTTTTCACTCATTTTATGGCGTATCCATTCAGCTTAAATGTCGATGACAACTTTTTGTGATGTCAGAAAATACAGAATTGAATACAAATATTCACTACATAAGATAGAACATGCTTGTCTCTACTTAACTTGCTGTTTAAACTGTGTTAAACTTAATAAAAACTGAGAATTACAAAAAATATATAAAAGAAAAAATATCCTTGTACCATGTTAGCCAGTGGATATGAAATAAAAGAAATTTTTTGAGAGAAGTCCTCAGTAGTTGATACCTTTTTTAATGGCTAACTTAAAAAGTTTTTTGATGACATATCGAGCTTTCGGGACTACTATAAAGGTCCCTTCATCAGGATGGTATAACACAATTTCTGAAGGTAGGCATAGATATATACACAGAGAAATGGAGTGTTAGATGCAAAATAGATGGAGAACAGAACACCATGTAAATAAACAGTTTAAAAAAAAACATATATCAGTTCACAGGAAAGTTCTCTGGGTTTGTAGCTTCTTTGATCAGTGTCGTGTTGTCTAGTGGTTGTAAAAGGCCATAAAACCCTGGGCCTGGTTTAACCCCCTTTGGAGAGTGTTAAGGGTCACCATAAGTTTAACCTCCCATATGAGGTGATCTTTTCTGCTCTTGAAGTCTCCTATTAGTACCAGGATCTTCATATCCTGGGTCATATTATGATTTTCATTGCAGAAGTGTTTTGGCACAGGGAGGTCCATTCTCTGTTCTCTAATCATATGTCTGTGTGAGTTCATCCTCATCCTAAGTGACTGTCCTGTCTCACCTACATACAGGCCCTCAGGACATTTAGTACACAATATCAAATACACTACAATAGGTGTGCTGCAGGTGAAGTTACCTGGGATCTTGTAGTGTCGATCAGAGTTCGGGATTTTTATTTTGTCCATAGTCAGTATGTGCGGGCAGGTCTTGCACCTCTTATTTCCACATGGAAATGTTCCTGTGTTAGTTGGAGGTGACAGAGAGCTGCTAATAATCATATTCCTGAGGTTTGGTGGCTGTCTGTAGCACAGGAGAGGGGGGTCTGGAAATATGGATTTTAGATGGTGGTCTTTTTGCAGTAGTGGATGTAATTTGCGTGTAATTCCTCTCAGCGTCTCCAGGTGGGGGTTATATGTGACAACCAGGGGCACCCGATTGTTCTCCTGTTTGGTATTGTATTATAATAACTCCGATCTTGGTATTCTCGTGGCCCTGTTAATTTGGTTTTCAACTGTTATTATTATAGTAGTTCCGAAAGCTCGATATGTCATCAAAAAACTTTTTAAGTTAGCCATTAAAAAAGGTATCAACTACTGAGGACTTCTCTCAAAAAATTTATTTTATTAAAAAATATATAGGCATGTAGAAATTTGGATGAATTCCTCTCCAAATACCTCTCCATGTGTGTCATTACACTGGCATGACCCACGTGAAAGCTGAGGCCCAATCACAGGCTTCAGGGATCCCTGACATCATTCAGGAGTCAGGAAGAGGCCAAAGAAGTCGGGGGCCTGAGGGCCATAGCCCAGGGGAGCTGAGTAACACTATTATGTTTACTCACTTTTCCTAAGCCTCCATTTACTATACATTGGGATCTGAAGAAACCCCAGAGAATAATAGTAATCTGTGGGTAGCCAAGCCAAAAAATTTTGGGTTCTGACGAACTCAAAATTTTTGAGAAATTTGTAACGAGAACTGGTTTGATCATCCCTATGTATGTACCATTATGGTACATTATACTGTGTGGAGGGGCTACTGTGAGACATTATACTGTGTGGAGGGGCTACCATGGTACATTAGACTGTGTGGAGAGGTCACTATTTTTAAAATTATACTGCATGGAGGCCACTTTGGGATATTACAAAGCATGGATTATCTCTATGGGACATTATACTGCATGGAGGACTCAACGGGGTCATTATAGTGCATGGAGGATCTTTGGTGTGAATTTGTTATTTTTGTACATATCAGGGCTCTGGTACCTTAATATACTCCTCCAGACAACCTTTTAACACCACTTATCCACAGGATAACACTTTTTTTTTTTCTATTTTTGCTGTAGATTTGTGTAGCAGGCGTAGTATTTAATACATTTTCTTTCTATTGCTGTAAATGTTGACCTGAAAAAGTCTTGCTTCCCCAACGCTAGTGGATAGTTAGTCCTTGCAGTTATTAGGGAAATATAGAGAATTTATAGACCACAACAAGCATGGCTGAGCTTTAGGTCCCAAAAGGCAAGAGTATGTTGTCACGGAGCAAAAGTATACGTCCTTCCTCCGGAAAATATCTTGAATCAACAGGGACGCAAGAGGTCAGGAGACAACAGCAATTTATTGTAATCCACAAAGTTAGTAGCCGGCGGCGGTCACATCAACCGTAATAACAATAAGTCCACAGAAGTCACAATCCAATGATAACTTTGGTTCCTTGGTCCTGTAACTAAGTCCTGGCTCTCTGCAGAGCTGTGCACAGGCCGGCTAACACATACTAACTCCTGCTACAACTATATACTAAGACTGTTACACCTATATCTGTGGGTGGGAAGGGCTGAGTCACAGATCCTTCCCCCCTCACCTATACCAAGGAGAGCAGACTCCCTGTCTACTATGGACAATGCACCATCCAACATCTTCTTGGAGACACTGATCAGATTATCTCCACCCATTGTCCTCACTAGTTAGAGGTATTTGCATACAATGTGCTAACACACTAGACCCTAATCAGCCGACTACACATTGATGTATATAACAGGTTAGAGAATACATTCCACATGAAATATATATTACACATTGCCTATAGTATAGACTCTAACCATCCCGTGACATATGTAAAGCCAAAAAAAGAGACAGTTCTTTGAGAAGACCACCCCTTACCCAGACCTTATCTCCTATGACCTCATCTAATAATCTTCCGACTATCCCATTGGTAAGGATGCAGTGGATCCCAACTGGAAACCAAGAGGTCTCGTGTAGTGTACGATATGCTCACTTATGTGACACAATAGGCAGTCAAAGCCAGAAATGCAGTGAATATGGAGCACAGAGACTGAAGATCTTTACATAATCTGCAGGAAATTCAGCACCAGAAGAGTGGAAAGCTCCACAAAAGCACAAAAAGTCTTTAAAGGGAATGTATTGTGTATTGTTTATATCTATTAAAACCAGATAGAGAAATAATATAATATATTTTTTATCTTTTTTATGTTACGATTGTAAATCTTTTATTCTTCTCCTCTGCTTTGTTAACAACATTTAGTGATACACTTTACTTTATAGTCATGGACATAGGCAACAATACTCTGGAGTCAACTAATTGAGACTATAGATGAGCGAGTAGTGTTCGATCGAGTAGGTGTTCGATCGAATACTACGGTATTCGAAATACTCGTACTCGATCAAACACTACTAGCTGTTCGAAGTTTAAGGTTCGATGCAGAACCAGCGTTGATTGGCAGAATGCTACGCTGGTTCTTCTCTTACCTTTAGAAGTCTTCTCCCGGAGCAGTGCCCCCGCGGCGTCTTCCGGCTGGAATTCACTCTGTATAGGCATCCGGCCTAGGCAGAGCCAACTGCACATGCGCGGGCATGCCCTCGCATGCGCAGTCGGCTCTGCCTAGGCCCCGATGCCTAGGCAGAGTGAATTCCAGCCGGAAGACGCCGCGGGGGCACTGCTCCGGGAGAAGACTTCAAGGGGAATCCAGCCCGACCGTCACTCGTGGAATTGGTAAGTATAATTTTATTGAATGTTGCCTACCCCTGAAACAAGCATTTCCCCCCATAGACTATAATGGGGTTCGAAATCCGTTCGAACAGCCGAACAGTGTGCGGCTGTTCGAATCGGATTTCGAACCTTGGTCATTTTAGTGTTCGCTCATCTCTAATTGAGACCTATGGGAGAGTCTTCTAGGCATGGTTTGAACAAGGACACAGAGTAGATAAGATGTGACATTATCTATTGATAGTAGTGGATGTAATGAAGGGTATGTGGTGTTACCTATAGAGGTATTAACTTCCATTGTAAATCTATCTGTGCTATAAATTATGTGACTGCTGCAAAGAAAATCCCTACAGAATTGTCAAGTGTCACATTAATAGTAGACTTTGTGGCCTGGGTGACTTTGTAGGTATTAGGTTGGTGGGAGATTGGATATTAGGACTCTTGTGGATCAAATAATAACTTCATTAAAAGTGTCCTGCTTTTTCAGAATAGCGCTGCTAGGACAGGTATACACTCAAACATACTGGAGACAATCTAGAAAATGAAGTCTTTTATACTATTTGCAAAACGTTTGTCCCATTCTATATTCATTCTCATTATACTGTAGACTGTGACTACCTCTTGTCCAAGCCATGACTGAATGCCACGAGAAGACCTCTGACTGATTCCATGGCTGCCCCTGAAGCTCTCACAATGTTTCTACCAGTAGTCTAATCTGTACCAAACCAAATGCCTGCAGGTCTGTCCCTAAAGTCAAATGCATGGATACATATATTCAGTATAATTCTATATTATGACACTAAATATCTACAATGTGCTTCATGAATGTATGTATTTAGGACAATGGAGGAGAATTCTATGTCAACAAGAAAATACAGTCTAAAGAGATTTTTTTTTAAAGTATGCTATATTTGTGCTCATAAACTATGTGGATATTGTATACTAACGTTCACCATAATTTTTTTTTTTTTTTTTGGAGATTGTGAGCCCCATATAAGGCTCACAATGTACATTTTTTTCCCCTATCCATATGTCTTTGGAATATGGAAGGAATTCCACACAAACACGGGGAGAACATACACTCACCGGCCACTTTATTAGGTACACCTGTCCAACTGCTCGTTAACACTTAATTTCTAATCAGCCAATCACATGGCGGCAACTCAGTGCATTTAGGCATGTAGACATGGTCAAGACAATCTCCTGCAGTTCAAACCGAGCATCAGTATGGGGAAGAAAGGTGATTTGAGTGCCTTTGAAAGTGGCATGGTTGTTGGTGCAAGAAGGGCTGGTCTGAGTATTTCAGAAACTGCTGATCTACTGAGATTTTCACGCACAACCATCTCTAGGGTTTACAGAGAATGGTCCGAAAAAGAAAAAACATCCAGTGAGCGGCAGTTCTGTGGGCGGAAATGCGTTGTTGATGCCAGAGCTCAGAGGAGAATGGCCAGACTGGTTCGAGCTGATAGAAAGGCAACAGTGACTCAAATAGCCACCCGTTACAACCAAGGTAGCCAGAAGAGCATCTCTGAACGCACAGTACGTCGAACTTTGAGGCAGATGGGCTACAGCAGCAGAAGACCACACCGGGTGCCACTCCTTTCAGCTAAGAACAGGAAACTGAGGCTACAATTTGCACAAGCTCATCGAAATTGGACAATTGAAGATTGGAAAAACGTTGCCTGGTCTGATGAGTCTCGATTTCTGCTGCGACATTCGGATGGTAGGGTCAGAATTTGGCGTCAACAACATGAAAGCATGGATCCATCCTGCCTTGTATCAACGGTTCAGGCTGGTGGTGGTGGTGTCATGGTGTGGGGAATATTTTCCTGGCACTCTTTGGGCCCCTTGGTACCAATTGAGCATCGTTGCAACGCCAAAGCCTACCTGAGTATTGTTGCTGACCATGTCCATCCCTTTATGACCACAATGTACCCAACATCTGATGGCTACTTTCAGCAGGATAATGCAATGCCATGTCATAAAGCTGGAATCATCTCAGACTGGTTTCTTCAACATGACAATGAGTTCACTGTACTCCAATGGCCTCCACAGTCACCAGATCTCAATCCAATAGAGCATCTTTGGGATGTGGTGGAACGGGAGATTCGCATCATGGATGTGCAGCCGACAAATCTGCGGCAACTGTGTGATGCCATCATGTCAATATGGACCAAAATCTCTGAGGAATGCTTCCAGCACCTTGTTGAATCTATGCCACGAAGAATTGAGGCAGTTCTGAAGGCAAAAGGGGGTCCAACCCGTTACTAGCATGGTGTACCTAATAAAGTGGCCGGTGAGTGTATATACTCCTTGTAGATGTTGTTCCTGGCGGGATTCGAACGCAGGACTCCAGCGCTGCAAGGCTACAGTGCTAACCACTGATCGACCGTGTTGCCCCCGTGTTCACCATAATTCTATGAGAAGTACTGGAAATTTTGAAACATGTTTTTCGCGAGTATTTGTGACTATGAGTACTAAAAGGATTGTATATGTTTAGAGAAACATGGCAGCACCGTACCTTTCCATGGGTTGTGTCTGAACTTCCAACGTAGCTTCATTGTCCAATAGAAGAGAAACTAATGGAGCTGAACTAGAATATCACACAAGGATAGCTTTGTCATTAGAAGAAATCAACCACATCTCTTAAGTATAGACAGCCCCTTTACAGGGACGTCATGCATCAAAACGTTAGCTATGACTATCATATCTCAATCATGTCATTTATGATGTCATTCAAAAGGATGGACAAGGCCCAATGAGAATGGGGACCTGCACTGGATGCTGAGGTAGAGCACCGGGAGAGGTGAGTATGACCATTTGTTATGTTTAGGCACCCCCTGGCGTCCGCTTATTATACTCTGTGATTGAGGAGACCCCAGAGTATAATAATGGTTTGTGAGTTGCGAACCCCCAAAATTTGTAGCAAATCTGGTTCATTACACTCATCACATTGTTAAATGTATAATATAATTTGACATTTTCTTGCACAAAGAGGTTAATTCCATCCATGCTGATCTGTCCAAATCATACATTACGCCTAAGAAAGTTAATGAGTAGTAGTTAACATATTGGACAATGAAAAAGAGAACATCATGTTCTATAAATAAATATAGAGCAAAGAAAGAGATCAGATCTCAAAGGACATAAAGTTTAACAAAGACGTATCCAGAGATCATATCCAGAGATACATTTGAATAATAATGAATAATACAAGATGGGATTAAAAATGGAATGAATTAAAGATAAAACCTTGGTGACAAATACTGCAATAATGAGGGATTTATATCAATATTTGCAAAAGCCTGTACTGCTAAAGGGAGTCCAAAATCTAAAAAGTGCTGTTTGCTGTGTCAGAAAATTAAACTATAGAGTTAAGTAGCAAATTAACTCCACAGACATGGGGGGTCAGATAAGGATGGATACCAAGCATAGCGATAATATTGCCTTAGATCCTTGGAAATGTCCAAGGAATAGTCAAGAGTGTAACTTCCTTAATCTCTATAGAATACCCAGGCTTGGCCAATTGTATTGGAAACACTTTGCGTTTTTCCGGATGCGGTGTTACGGTACTATTATTTGACTCATGATGGCGATGGGTTAATTCACTTCAATATCCAGGGAGAACCTGTCACGATTATGGAATCTGATCTACCAGCAGTATGTTACAGAGTAGTTTGATGTATACTTTGTGGGAAAATATTCAATATAACCTGTAGGAGTCCAGTGGGCGGTCTTTAAGCATGTTCCTAGAGATATACCATTCATTGGCCTTATGAGTTATACCAAATCCTTTCCTACATACCTTCTTACAAGTCCGGTGTTACCAAACTACTGCATATAATAATCTGCTCTATGTCTCCTCCTCTATATCACTCTGCCTATAGATTCGGCTTTCCTTTCTGGTGATGTTTAAAATACTTTAAAGGAAGTTGTCACCAGAAAACTCAAAATCAAACCAATCACAGTGCATTGACCGCCAACATATCTTTAGATAGTCTAATACAGTGATTTTCAATCTTTTTTGAGCCGCGGCACACTTTTTACACTTAAAAAATCCCGGGGCACACCACCAACCAAAATGGCACAAAATGACACTAAAACAGTACATATTATACATATAGTTAATAATATAGATTCTAAATGGTTGATTCTTTGGTTGAAATAAACTGCCGCAAAATCTGCAACAAAAACGCTGCGTTTATGCAACGGGGGGTTTCAGCCTTACGCCTTCTGCATACAAGTGGCACGCATGTGGTTTTCACTGATATAAACATTAAAAATTAATTGACAGGGCCACAAATGCAGACAGATATAGGGTATGTATAGGACAGATATAGGGTAGGTATAGGACAGATATAGGGTATATATAGGACAGATATAGGGTAGGTATAGGACAGATATAGGACCTGCTCTATAATTTTCAGCTCTTCAATTTGGCCCAGATACACAGCCACAAAAAGAATGGCTGTATATATGGGTCCTTAGAAATGTATAGGTCTGTACTCTTATCCACAGTTGTGTATAAAAAGTCTGGTCATGTATATTACAGGTTACAACTCAATGTGCCTCATATTAATAGCAGTGAACCCCATCCTGTCCCTCACATTAACCCCCTGTGTGCTTTACATAAGGGATACTGATATGTGAGACATATGGAGGTGATAATTAAGTAAATATCTTCATTATATAGTACCCCATGTGTCACACATGTTATTAACTCTTATGTGAGCCACACAGGAGTTAATATGAGGGACATGATGGGGTTAATTGCTATTAATGTGAGGCACATGGATTTACTAAAACTAAAGTAATAACCCCAAATGCCTGACATTAATGAGAATAGTTACTAACCTGGTGTTTTCTTTTACTTTCACTTTGTTCAGCTTCCTCTCCTCCTCTCCTATTCAGGGCTGCAGACGGCAGGAGCTCCTCCTCACATGTAGCAGCAGGTCCAAGGAGCCCTTATCCTGTGCAGTGAGAGGCTCACCTCTGATTGGTGGGCAGGGAGAGAAGGGGGCGTGTCCTACACCTCAGCTCTAGCTAGCAGAGCAGTGAAGGGACGCTCCGTCTACATTTACACGGGGACTGGCTGCTGTACCAGCAAAATAGGTCTCCCGTGCCAATCTTGGCATGCGTCTGGGGAACTTTCCCCGCGGCACACCCGACCATGTGTCACGGCACACTAGTGTGCCGCGGCACACTGGTTGAAAATCACTGGTCTAATAGATGTAATATTTCTTGGAAAGCCGTTTACAGAAATATTCTCACGAGGCTTAAGTGCAATTGGTAGTTCATACCTCTATATTTCAAACCTTGGGGGCTTGGACATGCCACAATTACACTTGAGCCTCATTTGCATATTTAGAAAAATGGCTTTTTAAAGAAAATGGTGCCTCTAAAGATATGATGATGTTCAGTATAATGTCCAATGTGATTCACTGTGGGTGGTTTGATAGCTTCTTGTTGAAAGACTCCCTTTAAGGGGGGCAAAATAATCCTTCAGTATTTGGATGTAAGGTAAGGTGTTCTCTCTTCCTCTGTTCAAGCGTTGCTGTTAGAAATCTCAGTGTTCTGAACAGATAGCTGCTGTTCCGTATAGGTTATCGTGCCAACATATGAAGTTTCTGCAGACTTCAGGCATCTCCTATCAGCAACTGAGCAGGGATATTTAAACTCTGTTCCTTCCCACCCAGCTGCCTGCTATTACTTTGTACTTTAGTTTGGCTCTGAACTCAGTAATATTAGCCAATGAGTTATGTCATTCAGCATCTTCAGTTCTTCAGGATAGTCAATGGCAGTCCCATCTCACCAAACCATAGACTCATAGAAACCAGGACTTGTTGAACCTGCTGTATAATGAACATCTCACTGCTGTACTCATAAGAAAACTTAGTTTTCCAGAACTTGCCTTACATTTCCTCTAGAGATAGGAAAGGAGGACTAGGACCAGGGGTTTCCCCTGATCACCGCAATGAAAAGGATGAGAAAAGATGAAGAGCAACAGTCTCTCCTGTTCATGTATACACAGTAGAGCCTGCTTATGTAAGCCATTAATTGATAATCTCAGAATTTCCCTTTAAAGAGGATCTGTCAATTCCCCTGACGATCTGTGTTCGTAAATTCTGGAAATCTTCATGAAATACCAATTGTAGAACTTCTTTAAGTAGAACTCTATATTTTAGTGTACCCTAGTTATACCTCAAAAAACTATATGAATAAATTTACAAGTGGGTGTTACTATTCCCCTTGACAAGAGGTGTGTCCCTACACAATCTTGTACTAAAAGCACTGATTGGATGTATCAGACAGGCTTTCTAGGAACCCCCCTTACCCCCCTCAACTAGTAAGACCACATCCAATCATTATTTTTTTTTTATAATTGTCTGATAGTAATAACAGAGTAACAGGACAATGCTGAGTTATAGGAAAATAATTATTTCATAGGGAATAACTGTCAGAGGAGCGGACAGGCCCTTTAAAACGTTGTCATTCATTGTATATACAAGCAATTAATGAAACATGACCTTTAAGAGAGTCTGCTACAAAACAAAAGAAACATGATATGGAAAAGAAGCCTCTATATATACCTCCATGTCCTTCAGCCACCAGGTCATGACTGAGGCCTGTGAATGAGTCTTAGTGGTCACGTGAGGGGCGTCTACGTACCCATGCTTTGACAATATGTTATACATACACTGTATCATCAAATTATGATAATGTTGATGCCCCCCAGACATCATTTGACCTCCCCATGACCTAAAGACCAGAAGACAAGATTAGCCTTGTCTGCAGTCTGCAGAAACTTCATATGTTGGCACGATAACCTATACGGAACAGCAACTATCTGTTCAGAACACTGAGATTTCTAACAGCAACGCTTGAACCTTACCTTACATCCAAATACTGAAGGATTATTTTGGGCCAGGAAGAAGGCTGGAAGGTTGGAATGTTGGTGATGCCAAAACAGAAAGGAAAGGTAAGTAAGCATTTTGTCTTATTTTTTACACACCTTCTATTCTCTGAGCCCAGAAGAGACCCCAAGTATAATAATCCAGTTTGTCCAGCAATTCTGGTGTGGTGCTAAATAAATAATTCTGGCAGTCCTCGCGAATAACCATGAAACAAATCCCACAATGTTCGCCCATTGCTAGTCATTTTGATTGAGTTCTACGTGGACTTTAAGGACACGTTGATCCAGAGTTTTTATACTGACTGCCAGATTGGAAACAGAAAGGATTTTTTTCCCCTGAAATGGGGCAATTGGCATGAGCCTCATGGGGTTTTTTGCCTTCTTCTGGATCAACACTGTAGGGATTGTAGGGTTATAGGTTGGACTTGATGGACTGATATCTTCATCCAACCTCATCTACTATGTAACTATGTAACTATGTAATGTAACATCAGTATTCTGTTATAGTACCAGATTTATAAAATTAATTTGAGGCATATGGCATGATCAGATGTCTTGTGAACTGAAGTATCATGCATACTTTGGGGAAAATATTGTGTTATTAGCACAATTGGCACTTTGAGTGACAAGTCTTTCATCCTCCTGCATGTCCCATTGAAATCCATTAATATACAGTCCTATGAAAAAGTTTGGGCACCCGTATTAATCTTAATCATTTTTAGTTCTAAATATTTTGGTATTTGCAACAGCCATTTCAGTTTGATATATCTAATAACTGATGGACACAGTAATATTTCAGGATTGAAATGAGGTTTATTGTACTAACAGAAAATGTGCAATATGCATTAAACCAAAATTTGACCGGTGCAAAAGTATGGGCACCTCAACAGAAAAGTGACATTAATATTTAGTAGATCCTCCTTTTGCAAAGATAACAGCCTCTAGTCGCTTCCTGTAGCTTTTAATCAGTTCCTGGATCCTGGATGAAGGTATTTTGGACAAACAATTCAAGTTCAGTTAAGTTAGATGGTCGCCGAGCATGGACAGCCCGCTTCAAATCATCCCACAGATGTTCAATGATATTCAGGTCTGGGGACTGGGATGGCCATTCCAGAACATTGTAATTGTTCCTCTGCATGAATGCCTGAGGATTTGGAGCGGTGTTTTGGATCATTGTCTTGCTGAAATATCCATCCCCGGCGTAACTTCAACTTCGTCACTGATTCTTGAACATTATTCTCAAGAATCTGCTGATACTGAGTGGAATCCATGTGACCCTCAACTTTAACAAGATTCCCGATGCCGGCATTGGCCACACAGCCCCAAAGCATGATGGAACCTCCACCAAATTTTACAGTGGATAGCATGTGTTTTTCTTGGAATGCTGTTTCTTTTTGGACGCCATGCATAACGCCTTTTTTTATAACCAAACAACTCAATTTTTGTTTCCAAAATGAAGCTGCCTTGTCCAAATGTGCTTTTTCATACCTCAGGCAACTCTATTTGTGGCGTACGTGCAGAAACGGCTTCTTTCTCATCACTCTCCCATACAGCTTCTATTTGTGCAAAGTGCGCTGTATAGTTGACCGATGCACAGTGACACCATCTGCAGCAAGATGATGCTGCAGCTCTTTGGAGGTGGTCTGTGGATTGTCCTTGACTGTTCTCACCATTCTTCTTCTCTGCCTTTCTGATATTTTTCTTGGCCTGCCACTTCTGGGCTTAACAAGAACTGTCCCTGTGGTCTTCCATTTCCTTACTATGTTCCTCACAGTGGAAACTGACAGGTTAAATCTCTGAGACAACGTTTTGTATCCTTCCCCTGAACAACTATGTTGAACAATCTTTGTTTTCAGATCATTTGAGAGCGGGCTGTCCATGTTCGGCGACCATCAAACTTAACTGAACTTGAATTGTTTTGTACAAAAGAAATGGTCCAAAATACCTTTATCCGGGATCCAGGAACTGATTAAAAGCTACAGGAAGCGACTAGAGGCTGTTATCTTTGCAAAAGGAGGATGTACTAAATATTAATGTCACTTTTCTGTTGAGGTGCCCATATTTTTGCACCGGTCAAATTTTGGTTTAATGCATATTGCGCATTTTCTGTTAGTACAATAAACCTCATTTCAATCCTGAATTATTACTGTGTCCATCAGTTATTAGATATATCAAACTGAAATGGCTGTTGCAAACACCAAAATATTTAGAACTAAAAATGATTAAGATTAATAGGGGTGCCCAAACTTTTTCATAGGACTGTATACATTTCAATTGATATAATTGATCTTAATTATTTATTTCAATATTTAATTTTCTCACATTTCTCTTCGTTCTGAATAGACAATTTCCTAAATGAAAATGAGATGACAAAATGGTAATTAAAACACTATTTAAAAAATGTACTGACGATTTTTCGCATTCAGCCCTATACGACGACTTAATTTCCTTCTCTGCATCTGCGAATATCTCCGTAATGCAGAGCTGTATAATTATATATACTGTTATGTCTCACCGTCCGTGCCTCCTTTATTCTTTACAACTGCTCATCATCTTCTCACCTTCCTTGTGCCCTAAGACTGCAATTCTATAAAGATGTCAAAGAGGAATAACAGATTAACCCAAGAGGGACGAAGGTGGCACAGAGCGTAATGACAGCGGCGACGGAATAGGGTGTGTGTGTATATAACCACGGTAGCAGAACACCTTCAAGCTGGTGATAAATTATCCCAGCCCGGACATACTTTTATAGTCCCTGTCTATGTATTCTTCCACCTTTTTCCGATGATGTATAGTAATGCTTCCGAGGCAATATAAAAGACTATACATATGATACATAGGACCGGCTCATGCTCTATGTATCAAGGCTAGATACGTTAATGAAGATTATTTATCACCCTGAATGCATCGCACATGGAACATCCTCAGATTTATACAACATATGTTGATCTCTTTTATGGGACGAGTAAAAAATATGTGCACTCCTTCTGTGAAGAGAATGGGTTACGCTTGTTATATGTGCCCATCGATGTTCGCAGAAGATAGGAGAAGACAGAAAATTAATGAGGGCGGGAGTAAGACGTAAGAGTCATAAAGAGCGAGGAAATTAATGAGTGCATAAAACGGAGAATTAATTGCACAACAAGGCAACGAGAGAGAGGGAGCTCGAGATGGGACTGACAAAAGGAAATAGAGAAATAAAAGAGATTAACCGCTAATTCCCTTCGTAGTTCCCTAATCCTTTACAAAGTGCCAGTTTTTTTTCTTCTTTCCTTCTACTGTAATTTTTAGAAATGGAACTGATGGTAGAAAACAGTCACGGATGCCGAGCTAAAATAGGCGGAACGTGATGTATGGTATCACAAATATACAGTATGTTCCATCAGCCTTAATAGCTGCATGAGGATAGGCGGGCAGCGGCTTTACCTTACTCATTTTATACTCTCATTTTCTTATGTTTTGTTCTATTCTGCACTTGTATGAAAAGCGAAAGTCATGTTCATATCACATTTCATAGTCTACATTTAGTGAATAGCTTTTACATACACGCTGCAAATGTAGACACGACTGTGCTCCATTAATGCTGTGCTTTTTGCATATACACTAATGTGCAAATCTTTTAGGCAGGTGTAGTGGTCATGGGGGGGTGGGGGCTACAAAGAATGATTCCAAAAATAGAAGTGCTAATAGTTTATTTTTGTTAATTAACTGCTTCAGTACCAGGCCAATTTCTGGCCCAGGACCAGACACATTTTAGTTTTTTTTTTGTATGTGCGGTTTTGAGGGCTGTAACATTTTTCTCATAAGTCTCATTCCTTGGGGGACACTTAGGGCTTTATTTTTATGTTGTTTTTATTTTTGAATGTATTTAAATATTTTTATATTCAGGAAAATATAAACAAAATAGGAGGGAAATTGTGTCTTTTTTTCACTTTTCTTTTTTTTAAAATTTAATTACACAAAGTGCTACTGAAAAACTTTATAAAATAGTTTTTCCTCTCCGTTACGGTAATTTTTATTTCGTATGGTCTCGTCAGGGGTGGGGCTATAACCTTTAATAACAGCATTTTATTGGCATATTATTTTATTGCTTTTTTTAAATTATTTTATTTACATTTTTTTTTTTACTTTTCTATTTTTTTCCCCAGATTGTGTCCCCAGAAGGTCATAAGAGACCTTTGGGGACATCTGATCAAATTTTTTTTTTTTTTTTTTTGTATTAGAAACTGATTTCCCTTGCAACTGGGGCTGGTACATTTAGCCCCAGTTGCAGGAGGAATACAGCCTCCTGCCTGCTGCTCTATGGCTTATAGAGCTGATTTGGGTCCTGTAGGACCCAGCAGCTCTTGTAAGATGCTGAGCCCAGTGGATCACGTGACCGCCAGGTCAGAGGGCGGCCCCATCATAGCGGCACCCATAGCTGTCTATACAGCGCTCATTTGAGTGCTGTATACTCGGCAATTGAGAAGGCAAGGAAGGTAATAAACCTTCCCTGCCCTCTCTCTGGGAGCTGCGGCTGAAGTTACAGCCGGCTCCCAGTATAAGCAGCTGCATGATCTCGTGCAGCTGCTGTGTTGGACATACCAGTACTATCTGAACACATGCCACTCGTCATGGGAAGAAGGGATGGTCAATGGCTTTAGGGACAAGAGTGGCAGTATTTCTGTAATAGTGCAGTTTGTGAATTGTTTGCATGTTGCTAGCATGAAAGTGCATCGTAAGTAGACAAATGGTAGCATTGGGAATAACCGACATGAAAACTACAGAGAACCCTGTGCCATTTATGTGAGAACTGGACATTGGCTAAGAAGGTACACAAGGGCTGGCTGACTATGAAAATGAACCAGAGGCCACCAGATTTGTCTAAAATAGTTAGCAAACCCTACTGTATATGAGGCTCTGATAAAGGCACTGGTCACTGCACCTACGCTAACTAAGATGCATAGGAAAAAAAAGTCTTCAATTTGTCTTACAATATCAGAATTGGACCATTGCTGGTTTTGCAAAATGTTGCCTTCTCTGATGTGTCACATTTTCAGCTTCATCGAATAGATGGACTTTGTCGTGTCAGGCAAGAAATATCAGAGAACAAATACCTAGCTATCATTGTTGGAAGGACATAAGCTGGTGGTGGCAGTGTTATGGTCTAGGAAATATTTTCATGGCATTCTCTGGGCCAAACTCATCACGTAGAAGGTACTTTGAACCAGTTTGGTTATAAATCCATCGTTGCACATTATGTACACTCATGCTGTTTGTCTTTCCTGGGACAGCAAGGCAATGCGACTTGTCACACAAGAAACAGAAAACTGGTTGGAAGAGCATGACAAGTATTTCCCTGGCCACCTAAGTCTTCAGATGTGAACCCAACTGAGCACCTGTGGGACAATACGTAATAAAATGGTATTACAAATGTGTTGCTAACACTGCAGTTATGTTTACAGATCTAAAGCTTATTTTGGTGAATTCTAGAACTACAACTAATCGTACAGTATAATGGATATCAGAGTAGAGAAAGTAATTATGCCCATGGGGTGATCACACCAACAATATTCTATCTATCTATCTATCTATCTATCTATCTATCTATCTATCTATCTATCTATCTATCTATCTATCATATACCTATCCTATCTATCTATCTATCTATCTATCTATCTATCTATCTATCTGTATCATAAGCTATAAAGACACACCCTTAATATTCAGCCCTGTTTGATCGACAAACCCTTAAAGTTGGAAGCTTATAAAATCAACACCAGCGTGCTCCTAATCTATGCCGACAGCCAGTCATTTTTCCTCACTTGGTTAAAAAAGAACTCGCTGCTGCATATTTATGATAAGAAGTTGTCATGTGTCAAACCGGAAAACTCTGTAATGAGCGGAGTGAGAAATACACAACAATATATAGACAATTTTATCTTTATTTTCTAAGCATAAAATAAACAAGAGCTCACATTGACAGAGACAGCAAATAAATAAATCATTGCGGAAAAGTCAGAAAAAAAAAAATCACTTACTTTTGAAGAAAATTCCAAAATGACAGCATGCCTATCTGGGTTCAAAGTACATATATATATACATATGAAAGCCCAACGTCGGCTAATTACTCTGTATGTCTTTTATTGAAATTGCAACTAGTAGGCTATATAATACATATCCATGGAAGTTCCCGTTCATTGTTAATGCGGCATCCCTGTAGAAAAAGACCAGAAGGTTGAGAATCACCGTGTCAAGGATCTCTACCAGATACTCAAGTGCATCTGAAAGGCTGGTTACGCTGCAGATGGGGTCTTCAGGGTGTATAATGGTGGTTATAGTGTTGCCCTGGGGTACATCCTAGTGATAATACGTCTCTGAGCCTAATGGGGGTTGGAGTGCTCTTGATGGTAGATGCAGGGAGATACAGGAGGAAACTCCAGAGACAGAGTTGCAAATGAAGGAACTCATGGCTTGTTGATGAAAACAGACAGTAAGAAAAAAACTTCTTCCAAACACTGGAGGTATAGAGCTTAGGGACATCAACTCAGGCTGGAGCTGAGCTTTAAGTTATAAAACCCTAGTGCAATCCGTATCTCCCTTGCAGGGTCAGTCTTTCTCTCAATGCGACCAGAGGAGACCCCAGACTATAATGATAGCACTTCCAAAACAAACAGGAGGGCAGAACCCCACAAGTACTTGCCAAAACGAAGCTCTAGTGATGTCCGCCCATCTCTACAGCAGATCCAAAACATGTTGTCTGACCTGAAGCCAACAGACAGGTTCGTAGGTATGGGGTCCATATAATATTACCCTCACAGTCTCTTATTGCATACAATATTGTCTAAATGAGCAGAGATCACTCCCTTCTCACTTTAGAACAACACAAAGGCCGGCTTGGAGTTGACTTGAGGCTAGCCTAACCAGGGACTCTAGCTAAATCTCCAGACACTTTCCTGCTTCCTCCTCCTAGCTCGTGGAGGAAGAAACAACTGTCTCCTCTGACTGGGGGGAAGAAACCAGCTGCAAGGCCCCCTCAAGTTAAAATGGCCTCAGGAAATAATATTTTCTTATCTGCACTATTGTAACTTGAAACTGAACTTAGCATATACAGTAATTCCTGACTGGATAGTTCCAATAGTCTACTCATTTCAATGGTAAAACTCCTGTATTAGTGAAGTGCATTCATTGACTGGGTAACTAGTAGTGCCTCTCTACAGTATTGTGCAGTACTACATGTTCTGTACGTCTCTTTACCTATGCCAATGAGCTTCCCCTTCGGACACTGGGTGGGAGGGGCTCCATATTATTTTTCAGGTGTTTTGTGTTCACCTATCACCATAATAGAAAGTGATTAATTTTCTGATTTTTATGTGTAAGGATTTGTTATATCTATATTAGCTATCTGATCATATTCCTTTAATCGCCATTTTAGAGTTGTCTCAAGTTACCACTCTACTGCCTTCTCCCAACTCAAGAGAGATTGTCTCCTCATCCCTAACCAAAAGTCCTAAGTTTTGGGTTGCAACTTTTGCTCACCTCACAGTCCAATGGTTTGTCCATTAAAGGTGCATTTTAGAAACACAGTTGCAACACAACGCTTCAAATAGAGTCTCTCAATTTTGCAGTGCTCATAATGGGGCACTATATTAAAGAGGACCTTTTGAAACCTCCAAGTCCAGCTCTTCTATCACTTATTGGCACTGCTGCACTGATTTTAGCACAGTTGGAATTCCTTCTCTAGTCCCCACCATTCCAGAGCAATGAATGCTGATAGTTTAGGTGTTTGATATACTGTTTAGACTCTGTACTGTCAGGAGCGCGGTGTCCGGCAGGAGCAGCCAAGGGGTGTGATTCTGAGCTCTGACACTGGCTGCCTCTGATTGGTGCTCTAATCACACCCCCTGCCTGACAGCCCCATTTTGACATTACAGAGCTTGAATAAAACATCAGTCACCAAAACTATTTCCACTTGTTGCTCTGGAATGGTGGGGGCTAGGGAAAAAAATTTCAACTGTGCTGGAATCAGTGGAGCGGCACCTATTAACAGATGATAGGAACTATAATTGATGGAGGTGATGAAAGCTCCTCTTTAATAATATGTGTATAAATATCCCATTCTCATATCAGAACTAATAAAACCTAAATATTATTTATAGGTTCCTCCTCTAGAAATCTGTAAGACATGCATGTTCTTTCTCCTGTGACCAACACTGGCATGTGGTGTTTCTTGCCTTTAACCCATTGAAGATTCTCCTACAATATTTTCTACCTTAAAGGGAACTATTCAGGCAATTGTGTCCGCCCCCACCCTAGCTCAGGGCCCCTTTGGCGCATTTACCTCTTCTCCTGTGGGTTATTTGAAACTTAAATCCACATAGACATTCAAGTTACTGTAACAGCAACTGTGCTTGCTTGTACTTTATTGCTGCTATTCTATAGTTTTTGCTAATTGGTCTTTAATAGAGATGAGCGAACACTAAAATGTTCGAGGTTCGAAATTCGATTCGAACAGCCGCTCAATGTTCGTGTGTTCGAACGGGTTTCGAACCCCATTATAGTCTATGGGGAACAGATACTCGTTAAGGGGGAAACACAAATCCGTGTCTGGAGGGTCACCAAGTCCACTATGACACCCCAGGAAATGATGCCAACACCTCTGGAATGACACTGGGACAGCAGGGGAAGCATGTCTGGGGGCATCTAACACACCAAAGACCCTCTATTACCCCAACATCACAGCCTAACAACTACACACTTTACACACTCAATACCACCTCTCTGACAGTAGGAAAACACCTTGAAACATGTGTATTTGGCACTTGCAGTGAGGAGAGCTTGTCACCAGCAGTGAATTTGGCCCTTGTAGTAAGTTGAGGTTGGCACCAACATTTGTTTTGAAAATCAGGGTGGATTGAGCCTCTAACCAGCAGAGTTTGGGCAAATTCATGGTGGAGGGAGCCTCTAAAAACCCCAGTTTGGACCAATTCATGGTGGAGGGAGACTCTAAAAACCCCAGTTTGGACCAATTCATGGTGGAGGGAGACTCTAAAAACCCCAGTTTGGACCAATTCATGGTGGAGGGAGCCTCTAAAAACCCCAGTTTGGACCAATTCATGGTGGAGGGAGCCTCTAACCAGCCCAGTTTGGACCAATTAATGGTGGAGGGAGCCTCTAAACAGCCAAGTTTTGGGAAATTCATGGTGGAGGGAGCCTCTAACCAGCCCAGTTTGGACCAATTCATGGTGGAGGGAGCCTGTAACCAGCCCAGTTTGGACCAATTCATGGTGGAGGGAGCCTCTAAACAGCCCAGTTTGGGCAAATTCATGGTGGAGGGAGCCTCTAAAAAACCCAGTTTGGACCAATTCATGGTGGAGGGAGCCTCTAATTAGCCCAGTTTGGACCAATTAATTGTGGAGGGAGCCTCTAACCAGCCCAGTTTGGACCAATTAATGGTGGAGGGAGCCTCTAACCACCCCAGTTTGGGCAAATTCATGGTGGAGGGAGCCTCTAACCAGCCCAGTTTGGACCAATTAATGGTGGAGGGAGCCTCTAAACAGCCAAGTTTTGGGAAATTCATGGTGGAGGGAACCTCTAACCAGCCCAGTTTGGACCAATTCATGGTGGAGGGAGCCTCTAAACAGCCCAGTTTGGGCAAATTCATGGTGGAGGGAGCCTCTAAACAGCCCAGTTTGGGCAAATTCATGGTGGAGGGAGCCTCTAACCAGCCCAGTTTGGACCAATTAATGGTGGAGGGAGCCTCTAAACAGCCAAGTTTTGGGAAATTCATGGTGGAGGGAGCCTCTAACCAGCCCAGTTTGGACCAATTCATGGTGGAGGGAGCCTCTAAACAGCCCAGTTTGGGCAAATTCATGGTGGAGGGAGCCTCTAAACAGCCCAGTTTGGGCAAATTCATGGTGGAGGGAGCCTCTAACCAGCCCAGTTTGGACCAATTAATGGTGGAGGGAGCCTCTAAACAGCCAAGTTTTGGGAAATTCATGGTGGAGGGAGCCTCTAAAAAACCCAGTTTGGACCAATTCATGGTGGAGGGCGCCTCTAATTAGCCCAGTTTGGACCAATTAATTGTGGAGGGAGCCTCTAGCCAGCCCAGTTTGGACCAATTAATGGTGGAGGGAGCCTCTAACCACCCCAGTTTGGGCAAATTCATGGTGGAGGGAGCCTCTAACCAGCCCAGTTTGGACCAATTAATGGTGGAGGGAGCCTCTAAACAGCCAAGTTTTGGGAAATTCATGGTGGAGGGAGCCTCTAACCAGCCCAGTTTGGACCAATTCATGGTGGAGGGAGCCTCTAAACAGCCAAGTTTTGGGAAATTCATGGTGGAGGGAGCCTCTAAAAAACCCAGTTTGGACCAATTCATGGTGGAGGGAGCCTCTAATTAGCCCAGTTTGGACCAATTAATTGTGGAGGGAGCCTCTAACCAGCCCAGTTTGGACCAATTAATGGTGGAGGGAGCCTCTAACCAGCCCAGTTTGGACCAATTAATGGTGGAGGGAGCCTCTAACCAGCCCAGTTTGGACCAATTAATGGTGGAGGGAGCCTCTAACCAGCCCAGTTTGGACCAATTAATGGTGGAGGGAGCCTCTAAACAGCCAAGTTTGGACCAATTCATGGTGGAGGGAGCCTCTAAACAGCCCAGTTTGGGCAAATTCATGGTGGAGGGAGCCTCTAAAAAACCCAGTTTGGACCAATTCATGGTGGAGGGAGCCTCTAATTAGCCCAGTTTGGACCAATTAATTGTGGAGGGAGCCTCTAACCAGCCCAGTTTGGACCAATTAATGGTGGAGGGAGCCTCTAACCACCCCAGTTTGGGCAAATTCATGGTGGAGGGAGCCTCTAACCAGCCCAGTTTGGACCAATTAATGGTGGAGGGAGCCTCTAAACAGCCAAGTTTTGGGAAATTCATGGTGGAGGGAGCCTCTAACCAGCCCAGTTTGGACCAATTCATGGTGGAGGGAGCCTCTAAACAGCCCAGTTTGGGCAAATTCATGGTGGAGGGAGCCTCTAAACAGCCCAGTTTGGGCAAATTCATGGTGGAGGGAGCCTCTAACCAGCCCAGTTTGGACCAATTAATGGTGGAGGGAGCCTCTAAACAGCCAAGTTTTGGGAAATTCATGGTGGAGGGAGCCTCTAACCAGCCCAGTTTGGACCAATTAATGGTGGAGGGAGCCTCTAACCACCCCAGTTTGGGCAAATTCATGGTGGAGGGAGCCTCTAACCAGCCCAGTTTGGACCAATTAATGGTGGAGGGAGCCTCTAAACAGCCAAGTTTTGGGAAATTCATGGTGGAGGGAGCCTCTAACCAGCCCAGTTTGGACCAATTCATGGTGGAGGGAGCCTCTAAACAGCCCAGTTTGGGCAAATTCATGGTGGAGGGAGCCTCTAAACAGCCAAGTTTTGGGAAATTCATGGTGGAGGGAGCCTCTAACCAGCCCAGTTTGGACCAATTCATGGTGGAGGGAGCCTCTAAAAACCCCAGTTTGGACCAATTCATGGTGGAGGGAGCCTCTAAACAGCCCAGTTTGGGCAAATTCATGGTGGAGGGAGCCTCTAACCAGCAGAGTTGGTGGAAATCAGGGTGGAGGGAGCCTCTAACCAGCAGAGTTGGGGGAAATCAGGGTGGAGGGAGCCTAGTATTAGCAGAATTGTGCAACGCTTATGGTGGATGAGTATGAGGATGCGGAGGAATTGGAGAGGTTGAGTACAGACATGGAGTTTCATGTTGGGGTGCTTTACACAGGTGGGCACAAAAATGACGGCTCTACCCAGTGGTGGTTCATTTTTATCAAAGTGAGCCGGTCGGCACTCTCAGCTGACAGACGGGTGCGCTTGTCAGTGATGATGCCACCGGCTGCACTGAACACCCTCTCAGATAGGACGCTGGCGGCAGGACAGGACAGCACCTCCAAGGCATATAGGGCAAGTTCAAGCCACAGGTCCAACTTCGACACCCAATACGTGTAGGGCGCAGAGGGGTCGGAGAGGACAGGGCTGTGGTCGGAAAGGTATTCCCGCAACATGCGCCTATACTTCTCACGCCTGGTGACACTAGGACCCTCCGTGGCGGCACTTTGGCGAGGGGGTGCCATCAAGGTGTCCCAGACCTTAGACAGTGTGCCCCTCGTTTGTGTGGACCGGTGAGAACTTGGTTGCCTACTGGAGGAACTTCCCTCCCTGCCGCCAACGTCACATGCTGGAAACATCTCCATCATATTCTGCACCAATTGCCTGTGGCAAGCATTGATGCGATTGGCCCTCCCCTCTACCGGAATAAAAGACGAGATGTTGTTTTTATACCGGGGGTCAAGGATAGCAAAGATCCAGTACTGGTTGTCCTCCATGATTTTGACAATACGCTTGTCGGTTGTAAAGCACCCCAACATGAACTCAGCCATGTCTGCCACAGTGTTAGTTGGCATGACTCCTCTGGCCCCACCGGAAAGTTCAATCTCCATTTCCTCCTCATCCTCCATGTCTACCCATCCGCGCTGCAACAATGGGACGATTCGAAGTTGCCCGGAAGCCTCCTGTATCACCATCACATCATCGGACAACTCTTCTTCCTCCTCCTCCTCCTCCTCCTCCTCCATTAAACGCAGTGAAGCGGACAGATGTGTGGACCTACTCTCCAGCTGTGACGGATCGGATGCTATCCCTAACTCCTCTGTGTGATCTGAGTTATCCCTGATGTCAATCAGGGATTCTCTCAGAACACACAAGAGCGGGATTGTAAGGCTCACCATCGCATCCTCAGAGCTCACCCTCCTTGTGGACTCCTCAAAGACCCGTAGGATGTCACAAAGGTCTCTCATCCATGGCCACTCATGGATGTGAAACTGAGGCAGCTGACTTTGTGGCACCCTAGGGTTTTGTAGCTGGTATTCCATCAAAGGTCTCTGCTGCTCAACCACTCTATTCAACATCTGAAACGTTGAGTTCCAGCGTGTGGGGACGTCGCACAAAAGCCGGTGTTGTGGCACATGCAGGCGTTGCTGGAGAGATTTTAAGCTAGCAGCGGCTACTGTCGACTTGCGAAAGTGGGCGCACATGCGCCGCACTTTCACCAGTAGCTCTGGAACATTGGGGTAGCTCTTTAGGAAACGTTGCACCACTAGGTTGAAGACGTGGGCCAGGCATGGAACATGTTGGAGTCCGGCAAGCTCCAGAGCTGCTACCAGGTTCCGGCCGTTATCACAAACGACCATGCCTGGGCCCAGGTGCAGCGGCTCAAACCATATTGCCGTCTCATCGAGGAGGGCATCCCTCACCTCGGAGGCAGTGTGCTGTCTGTCCCCCAAGCTGATCAGCTTCAGCACAGCCTGCTGACGTCTACCAACGCCAGTGCTGCAACGTTTCCAACTCGTAGCTGGGGTCAATCTAACAGCGGAGGAGGAGGCGGTGGCGGAGGAGGAGGCGGTGGCGGAGGAGGAGGCGGTAGAGGAGGAGGAGGAGGGGGGTGTTCTTCTCGTGTCCCTGCCAGGAATGTTAGGCGGGGAGACGAGGTACACCGGGCCAGTTTGGGAAGCAGTCCCAGCCTCAACTACATTCACCCAGTGTGCCGTCAGTGAAATGTAGCGTCCCTGTCCGCATGCACTTGTCCACGCGTCGGTGGTCAAGTGGACCTTTGTGCAAAGCGCGGAACTAAGGGCCCGCCTGATGTTGAGTGACACGTGCTGGTGCAAGGCGGGGACGGCACACCGGGAGAAGTAGTGACGGCTAGGGACGGCATAGCGAGGTGCCGCAGTTGCCATCAGGTCCAGGAAGGCGGGAGTTTCAACAAGCCGGAACGTCAACATCTCCTGGGCCAGCAGTTTAGCGATGTTGGCGTTCAAGGCTTGCGCGTGTGGGTGGTTAGCAGTGTATTTCTGCCGCCGCTCCAATGTCTGAGAGATGGTGGGTTGTTGTAAAGAAACGCCTGATGGTGCCTTTGATGGTGCAGGAGAAGGAGATAAGACAGGACCAGGGGAGGATGAGGTAGAAGTCAACAAAGTGGCGGAGGCAGATGAAGTGGTGTCCTGGCTCGTCCTCTGGAGTGCATCGCCAGCACAGTCAGCAGTGGCAGTGGCAGAGGCAGAGGCAGTGGCAGAGGCAGTGGCAGTGGCGTGAACGGCAGGCGGCCTTTGTCCTGCCGTTGCTGCCTGCCACTGATTCCAGTGCTTGGATTCCAAATGACGGCGCATTGAAGTGGTGGACAGGTTGCTCTTCTCAGAGCCCCTAATCAATTTCGAGAGGCAAATTGTGCAGACAACACTATATCTGTCCTCGGCGCATTCCTTGAAAAAACTCCACACCTTCGAGAAACGTGCCCTCGAGGTGGGAGTTTTTCGGGGCTGGGTACGAACTGGAACATCTTGGGAGATTCCGGGTGTGGCCTGGCTTCGCCTAAGCTGCTGACCTCTGCCTCTGCCTCTAGCTACCCTTTTTGGTGCTGCACCTGCCTCAACATCCACACTACTTTCCCCGCTTGACATCCCCCCTGTCCAGGTCGGGTCAGTGTCCTCATCATCCACCACTTCCTCTTCCAACTCCTGTCTCATCTCCTCCTCCCGCACAATGCGCCGGTCAACTGGATGCCCTGACGGCAACTGCGTCACATCATCGTCGATGAGGGTGGGTTGCTGGTCATCCACCACCAAATCGAACGGAGATGGAGGAGACTCTAGTGTTTGAGCATCTGGATACAGATGCTCCTCTGTTAGGTTCGTGGAATCGTGACGTGGAGAGGCAGGTTGAGGGACAATGAAAGGAGCGGAGAACAGCTCTGGGGAGCAGGGACAGTTTGGGTTATTGTTCTGTAAAGCTTCGGAATTTTGGGAGGAAGGAAGACAAGACTGTTGGGTAATAGGAGGAGAGGAGGCAGAGTCTGACTGGCTGCTGGACAATGTGCTGTAAGCGTTCTCTGACAGCCATTGCAAGACCTGTTCCTGGTTCTCGGGCCTACTAAGGTTTGTACCCTGCAGTTTAGTTAATGTGGCAAGCAACCCTGGCACTGTGGAGTGGCGCAATGCTTGCTGCCCCACAGGAGTAGGCACGGGACGCCCTGTGGCTTCACTGCTACCTTGCTCCCCAGAACCATTCCCCCGACCTCGCCCACGGCCTCGTCCACGTCCCTTTCCGGGAGCCTTGCGCATTTTGAATTCCTAGTTAGAAATTGGCACTGTATACCAGTAGTAAAAATTGTGGGTGCACGTAACCCCAATATATTCTTTGAATTACCAGTCAGAAACTGGCACTATATGGCAGTAGCAAGAAATGAGGGTATTTGTATTCCCAATATACTCTTTGAATTCCCAGTCAGACAATGGCACTGTATACCAGTAGTAAAAATTGTGGGTGCACGTAACCCCAATATATTCTTTGAATTCCCAGTCAGAAACTGGCACTATATGGCAGTAGCAAGAAATGAGGGTATTTATAACCCCAATATATTCTTTGAATTCCCAGTCAGACAATGGCACTGTATACCAGTAGTAAAAATTGTGGGTGCACGTAACCCCAATATATTCTTTGAATTACCAGTCAGAAACTGGCACTATATGGCAGTAGCAAGAAATGAGGGTATTTGTATTCCCAATATACTCTTTGAATTCCCAGTCAGACAATGGCACTGTATACCAGTAGTAAAAATTGTGGGTGCACGTAACCCCAATATATTCTTTGAATTCCCAGTCAGAAACTGGCACTATATGGCAGTAGCAAGAAATGAGGGTATTTGTATTCCCAATATACTCTTTGAATTCCCAGTCAGACAATGGCACTGTATACCAGTAGTAAAAATTGTGGGTGCACGTAACCCCAATATATTCTTTGAATTCCCAGTCAGAAACTGGCACTATATGGCAGTAGCAAGAAATGAGGGTATTTATAACCCCAATATATTCTTTGAATTCCCAGTCAGACAATGGCACTGTATACCAGTAGTAAAAATTGTGGGTGCACGTAACCCCAATATATTCTTTGAATTCCCAGTCAGAAACTGGCACTATATGGCAGTAGCAAGAAATGAGGGTATTTGTATTCCCAATATACTCTTTGAATTCCCAGTCAGACAATGGCACTGTATACCAGTAGTAAAAATTGTGGGTGCACGTAACCCCAATATATTCTTTGAATTCCCAGTCAGAAACTGGCACTATATGGCAGTAGCAAGAAATGAGGGTATTTGTATTCCCAATATACTCTTTGAATTCCCAGTCAGACAATGGCACTGTATACCAGTAGTAAAAATTGTGGGTGCACGTAACCCCAATATATTCTTTGAATTCCCAGTCAGAAACTGGCACTATATGGCAGTAGCAAGAAATGAGGGTATTTATAACCCCAATATATTCTTTGAATTCCCAGTCAGACAATGGCACTGTATACCAGTAGTAAAAATTGTGGGTGCACGTAACCCCAATATATTCTTTGAATTCCCAGTCAGAAACTGGCACTATATGGCAGTAGCAAGAAATGAGGGTATTTGTATTCCCAATATACTCTTTGAATTCCCAGTCAGACAATGGCACTGTATACCAGTAGTAAAAATTGTGGGTGCACGTAACCCCAATATATTCTTTGAATTCCCAGTCAGAAACTGGCACTATATGGCAGTAGCAAGAAATGAGGGTATTTATAACCCCAATATATTCTTTGAATTCCCAGTCAGACAATGGCACTGTATACCAGTAGTAAAAATTGTGGGTGCACGTAACCCCAATATATTCTTTGAATTCCCAGTCAGAAACTGGCACTATATGGCAGTAGCAAGAAATGAGGGTATTTGTATTCCCAATATACTCTTTGAATTCCCAGTCAGACAATGGCACTGTATACCAGTAGTAAAAATTGTGGGTGCACGTAACCCCAATATATTCTTTGAATTACCAGTCAGAAACTGGCACTATATGGCAGTAGCAAGAAATGAGGGTATTTATAACCCCAATATATTCTTTGAATTCCCAGTCAGACAATGGCACTGTATACCAGTAGTAAAAATTGTGGGTGCACGTAACCCCAATATATTCTTTGAATTCCCAGTCAGAAACTGGCACTATATGGCAGTAGCAAGAAATGAGGGTATTTGTATTCCCAATATACTCTTTGAATTCCCAGTCAGACAATGGCACTGTATACCAGTAGTAAAAATTGTGGGTGCACGTAACCCCAATATATTCTTTGAATTACCAGTCAGAAACTGGCACTATATGGCAGTAGCAAGAAATGAGGGTATTTATAACCCCAATATATTCTTTGAATTCCCAGTCAGACAATGGCACTGTATACCAGTAGTAAAAATTGTGGGTGCACGTAACCCCAATATATTCTTTGAATTACCAGTCAGAAACTGGCACTATATGGCAGTAGCAAGAAATGAGGGTATTTATAACCCCAATATATTCTTTGAATTCCCAGTCAGACAATGGCACTGTATACCAGTAGTAAAAATTGTGGGTGCACGTAACCCCAATATATTCTTTGAATTACCAGTCAGAAACTGGCACTATATGGCAGTAGCAAGAAATGAGGGTATTTATAACCCCAATATATTCTTTGAATTCCCAGTCAGACAATGGCACTGTATACCAGTAGTAAAAATTGTGGGTGCACGTAACCCCAATATATTCTTTGAATTCCCAGTCAGAAACTGGCACTATATGGCAGTAGCAAGAAATGAGGGTATTTGTATTCCCAATATACTCTTTGAATTCCCAGTCAGACAATGGCACTGTATACCAGTAGTAAAAATTGTGGGTGCACGTAACCCCAATATATTCTTTGAATTACCAGTCAGAAACTGGCACTATATGGCAGTAGCAAGAAATGAGGGTATTTATAACCCCAATATATTCTTTGAATTCCCAGTCAGACAATGGCACTGTATACCAGTAGTAAAAATTGTGGGTGCACGTAACCCCAATATATTCTTTGAATTCCCAGTCAGAAACTGGCACTATATGGCAGTAGCAAGAAATGAGGGTATTTGTATTCCCAATATACTCTTTGAATTCCCAGTCAGACAATGGCACTGTATACCAGTAGTAAAAATTGTGGGTGCACGTAACCCCAATATATTCTTTGAATTCCCAGTCAGAAACTGGCACTATATGGCAGTAGCAAGAAATGAGGGTATTTATAACCCCAATATATTCTTTGAATTCCCAGTCAGACAATGGCACTGTATACCAGTAGTAAAAATTGTGGGTGCACGTAACCCCAATATATTCTTTGAATTCCCAGTCAGAAACTGGCACTATATGGCAGTAGCAAGAAATGAGGGTATTTGTATTCCCAATATACTCTTTGAATTCCCAGTCAGACAATGGCACTGTATACCAGTAGTAAAAATTGTGGGTGCACGTAACCCCAATATATTCTTTGAATTACCAGTCAGAAACTGGCACTATATGGCAGTAGCAAGAAATGAGGGTATTTATAACCCCAATATATTCTTTGAATTCCCAGTCAGACAATGGCACTGTATACCAGTAGTAAAAATTGTGGGTGCACGTAACCCCAATATATTCTTTGAATTCCCAGTCAGAAACTGGCACTATATGGCAGTAGCAAGAAATGAGGGTATTTGTATTCCCAATATACTCTTTGAATTCCCAGTCAGACAATGGCACTGTATACCAGTAGTAAAAATTGTGGGTGCACGTAACCCCAATATATTCTTTGAATTCCCAGTCAGACACTGGCACTATATGGCAGTAGCAAGAAATGAGGGTATTTGTATTCCCAATATATTCTTTGAATTCCCAGTCAGACAATGGCACTGTATACCAGTAGTAAAAATTGTGGGTGCACGTAACCCCAATATATTCTTTGAATTACCAGTCAGAAACTGGCACTATATGGCAGTAGCAAGAAATGAGGGTATTTGTATTCCCAATATATTCTTTGAATTCCCAGTCAGACAATGGCACTGTATACCAGTAGTAAAAATTGTGGGTATATATAGCCCCAATTCTATTGCTAGGGGACTTGCAGGGTATTTCTGGGGTGAAGGTGGGGGGGCACACCGTTGGAACGGGTATCGGGGTATATATCGGGTATACGGGAATACACTGACAGTGTATTCCATTCAGGATCCTGGGAAAGCTGGGTTGCGGCGATTGAGCCCGTCAGTGCCACGTTACACTGACAAGCTTCTCCCTGGAATTTAGCTCTTACAAGAGCTGTTGGTTGTCTTCTCCTTCCTATCCTAGCCTGTCCCTGCCTACCCAGAATCTAAGCCCTAGCTAGCTGGACGGAAACCTCCGTCCTCGGTGAATTGCAAGCTCAGAATGACGCGAAGCTGGGCGTCGCTGTTCTTTTAAATTAGAGGTCACATGTTTTCGGCAGCCAATGGGTTTTGCCTACTTTTTTCAACGTCACCGGTGTCGTAGTTCCTGTCCCACCTACCCAGCGCTGTTATTGGAGCAAAAAAGGCGCCAGGGAAGGTGGGAGGGGAATCGAGTAATGGCGCACTTTACCACGCGGTGTTCGATTCGATTCGAACATGCCGAACAGCCTAATATCCGATCGAACATGAGTTCGATAGAACACTGTTCGCTCATCTCTAGTCTTTAACATTCTCCAGGCATTCCAATAAAAGGCAAGTCTAAGTTTGTACACTCCCCAGCCATTGAGGGCACTTGGCTGAGGGTAGAAGTAGCTCTGAGGTATAGATATCTGTAATATATTAGCTTTAATTGGAAGTTTTCCTTGGCTAGAATGAATTTATGATACATTTATATTATTTTAATAAGCTTGTAGTGATAATACATGGGTTGCATGGAAGGTTCTGCCTCCCAAGTGGAGTGACAGAGAGCAATACAGCAAAAGAATATGCTGCTTTCAAGGGTAGACATGAGGGAATGTCTTAGCAGGGCCTGGGGAACAGTCTAGGAAATCGGAATCTTTGTGTTTAATTCATCAGATGTAGTAACCCGCGGGACACAATGACTAGATAATCTCTGATTATGTATTCAGCCCCCAGGTTTCTGTAGTACTGTTATTTCATTTCTAAGTGATTTTATGCTTTTTCTATTGTTATATTTCTGATAGTTCACTAAAGAAAAAATGACAAAAATAAGTTGCGCAACTCCTCATGACTACGCAATGAATGCACTTCATGGTACATAATGCATGTCTAGGCAGCTTTAACCGATCAAAAACGTGGCCTATTTTGGAATTTAGTACGTAGCAATATAATTTTTTTTTTTTTTCATTTTTCCATTTCTCCATATCAAAAGCTATACCTTTTTTAGTTTTCAGTTTTCCATCAAGCTGGGCCAGATGACTGACATCATTGTAAAACCTACAGACAAAGGTGGGAATGTTGTCATCTGGCCCAGCGATATGTATGAAAAAGACTCACGGAAAAAAAAAAAAAAAAAAAAAACAGACACCGAGCGGCAGAGATAGTGTAGATCTGTTAAAAAGCTTATACCACAGATAAAAAGGAAGGAAATAACAGTGACCTAATTGGCCCCTAACTTTGGTGTGTTGTGAACCTGTCACAACAAAAAACGCATAAGGCCAGTAAGGGGTGGCAACAACTGAGTCCAAATTCCAGGAGACCAGACGTTAAGGGATTGGGGAGCCGAAACCCAACAACCAGACCAATTGCACTCACAGGAATAAAGTTAATCCCAGATCACACGTAGGTGCAAACCATAACTCTTTATTGAAAAATACATGGTACAGTGCGTTATGGGGATGATTCCCCTTTAGCAAGTGCACAATAATGTAACCTCTAGGCAGGTTTATTCCAAAGACTGACAGACGGTTGTCAGTCTCTGGAATAAACTTGGCTAGAGTTTACATTATAGAGCATTTGATAAAGGGGAATCGTCCCCATAACGCGTTGTGCCCTGTATTTTTCAATAAGGAGACATGGTTTGCACCTACATGTCATCTGGAATCAACTTTATTCCTGTGAGCGCATTTGGTCTGGTTATTTGGGTTTCGGGTCCCCAATCCCTTCTGTGAGCACAATCGGTCCGGTTATTTGGGTTTTCTGTCCCCGATCCTTCATGTATGAAAAAGAAGCATTCAGACAACTGAGGAACAGTAACTATTACAGGAGGTTGATGTTGATGTCCTTGTTTCATTCAGTAAAGTCCTAGATGACATCTTGATGAAGCTCTCTGTTTTGCCTTATATCACATATTGGATTCGGTTCACTAAAGATACAAAGGAAGCGCGGTCTCCCTTGAATTTGTTTTTTTTCTTTTTGTGATCTTGATGAAGGATATGGATGAAGGAGTAATTAGAAAGGATTTATTTAATTCTCTAAGAGTGGAAGAACCTACGGTCTCCACAATGTATTTTTTACTGAAGATGCACAAAAACCACCTGGAAGACCGATTATATCAGGTAAGAACAGTTCTTTTGAAAACATATGTAAATGCATAGATTACCATCTGAAAAGTTTGGTGGAGAGTTTGTCTTCGTATCTGAAGGATGCAAGTGAACCATTGAGAAGGATCAACGGGATACCCTTAGATAAGGAGACGTACCTCGTGACTTGCGTTGTGGAGCCGATTTACATGAGCGCATAGGGTTGAGCCGATCTTGAGATTTCAGGATCAATTTTAAAATCCGATTTCCAATCATTTTCCAGCCAATCCCGATCGTGAAATTTGCTCGATCACCGATCGGAATCTGATCTTTTCCAATCCTAATCGCTCAACTCTAGTCAATACTTCTCTATGGGAAAAGACACTTTTAGGGTTGAGCTGATCTTAAGATTTCAAAATCCGATTTCCGATCATTTTTCAGCAGATTCCGTTCGTGAAATTTGCTCGATCGCAAATCCGATCTTTTCCGATCCTGATTGCTCTATTTAAAGGGGTATTCCCACGTCACATACTCATCAGTCTTCACTCCTGTAAAATCTTCTTTCTTCCTGGTTTATTGCATCATTTGGTGGGTGGGGATTCACATGCAACCTGCCGTTTACCTCCGCCCCCAAATTTGTGTGTAGCTCCGCCCACCCATATTGGACTATGAAGTACAGGCAGCAGCAACTCCATTCTGTGTTACATACAGAGACTGCCTGTCTCTGCCATAATGAACACAATTGAATTAGCTAGCCTGATAACTGGGAGAACAGAAGAAATAAAAGCAACTCCTCTCCTCTATCTGAGAGCAGGAAGCTAGGTCACGTGGTGTAGACACAGGAATAGCTAGATACACAGGCTCGCTCCCTGCACTTAGCCCCTCCTCCCTCTCCCCTGAGAGCAGCAGATACATCACTTGACTCATGAGCAGCTAAGTCAGGGCTGTGGCCACAAAGAATTGAATAAAGTAAGATAGTGGACAAACAAAGCAGTTTTGCTGAAGCAGTGTATTTAGGAAAAGTCTTAAATCCACATTAACAAGCAGTATGGATAGGATCCTTGTGATGGGACAACCCCTTTAAGAGTGGTAAAATTCCTTTTAGATTCAAACAATATGGATCAGTGGTCATGCGAGTTCCTGCTCGTTTTGCTTGAGCAGGTCCTTTTTTTGTTTTTAAGGGGTCTTTCTACCTACAGATCCATGATAGTCCTAAAATAGAGTTTTTAGACGTTACTCTATTGAGTGATGTCAATAATATGTTACACACAAAATTGTTCCATAAGGAAACAGCAGTTAATTCACTACTATTGGCAACATCTTCACATCCAATTCAGAAGATAAATACAGCCCCAGTGGGCCAATATCTGCTCTTCGGATGAAAGTTTTGAGCGACATGATTTAAAGCAGCGCTTCTTCGATCCCGGTTATAGCCATCGCCAAGTGAAGAAAGCATACATATAGTAAGAGCAAAATATATGTACCGACAAGGTCTTGTTCACACATCTACAGCAAGAGACACATATGTCAATAAGGTGAGATCACTAAATACCATTCATGGTGACAGACCATGTGATCAGTCTTGAAGAAGTTCTGGCCAGTTTTACAAGCTGATCCCACTTAGGATAAATATGTAACTCCTAATCCAATAGTTTTTGTTTGTTTTGGGTTTTTTTTTTGTAGATTGTGAGCCCCACGTAGAGCTCACAATGTACATTTTTCCCTATCAGTATGTCTTTTGTAATATGGGATGGAAATCCATGCAAACACGGGGAGAACATACAGACTCCTTGCAGATGGTTTTTTGCCCTTGGTAGGATTTGAACACCAGGACCCAGCACTGCAAGGCTGCAGTGCTAACCACTGAGCCACCGTGTGGCCCCCTCCTAATCCAATTGTGGTAGCACGGAAGACTTAGAACTTCAAGGACTGTTTGGTTAGGTGCCAAACCAGCTGGAATGTTTTATTGAAAAGGACCCAGATGGAGTTGTATTCCATGTGGGAAATTCATGGCCTGTTCCAATATGGAAAGAGAAACTCATTTTACTATTACTCTAGGGAATATGATCTCCAAAATTACTCATTCAATTAACTGTGCTACTCGATATGTGATGTATCATGTCTCCTGTCCATGCCACAAGGTAAATATAGGACTATACACTCACCGGCCACTTTATTAGGTACACCTGTCCAACTGCTCGTTAACACTTAATTTCTAATCAGCCAATCACATGGCGGCAACTCAGTGCATTTAGGCATGTAGACATGGTCAAGACAATCTCCTGTAGTTCAAACCGAGCATCAGTATGGGGAAGAAAGGTGATTTGAGTGCCTTTGAACGTGGCATGGTTGTTGGTGCCAGAAGGGCTGGTCTGAGTATTTCAGAAACTGCTGATCTACTGGGATTTTCACGCACAACCATCTCTAGGGTTTACAGAGAATGGTCCGAAAAAGAAAAAACATCCAGTGAGCGGCAGTTCTGTGGGCGGAAATGCGTTGTTGATGCCAGAGGTCAGAGGAGAATGGCCAGACTGGTTCGAGCTGATAGAAAGGCAACAGTGACTCAAATAGCCACCCGTTACAACCAAGGTAGCCAGAAGAGCATCTCTGAACGCACAGTACGTCGAACTTTGAGGCAGATGGGCTACAGCAGCAGAAGACCACACCGGGTGCCACTCCTTTCAGCTAAGAACAGGAAACTGAGGCTACAATTTGCACAAGCTCATCGAAATTGGACAATTGAAGATTGGAAAAATGTTGCCTGGTCTGATGAGTCTCGATTTCTGCTGCGACATTCGGATGGTAGGGTCAGAATTTGGCGTCAACAACATGAAAGCATGGATCCATCCTGCCTTGTATCAACGGTTCAGGCTGGTGGTGGTGGTGTCATGGTGTGGGGAATATTTTCTTGGCACTCTTTGGGCCCCTTGGTACCAATTGAGCATCGTTGCAACGCCAAAGCCTACCTGAGTATTGTTGCTGACCATGTCCATCCCTTTATGACCACAATGTACCCAACATCTGATGGCTACTTTCAGCAGGATAATGCGCCATGTCATAAAGCTGGAATCATCTCAGACTGGTTTCTTGAACATGACAATGAGTTCACTGTACTCCAATGGCCTCCACAGTCACCAGATCTCAATCCAATAGAGCATCTTTGGGATGTGGTGGAACGGGAGATTCGCATCATGGATGTGCAGCCGACAAATCTGCGGCAACTGTGTGATGCCATCATGTCAATATGGACCAAAATCTCTGAGGAATGCTTCCAGCACCTTGTTGAATCTATGCCACGAAGAATTGAGGCAGTTCTGAAGGCAAAAGGGGGTCCAACCCGTTACTAGCATGGTGTACCTAATAAAGTGGCCGGTGAGTGTATATCTCTCTTATATTCCATATATGGGAATATAAGATATATTATTGGGGCAAAGGATGTGAATGACATTGATGGACTAAAGTCATTGGCTGGACATTTTCTGCATCACCTTTCTTGCAATGCTTCTCTTTGGTGAATTAAAGGGATTGTTCATAGACCTTCTTACATACGAGGCAGAGATCTGAAAAAGAATGTCTTTCACAATGTGAAGCCAAATGGATTTGGATACTTGGTTCCATGACCCCAATCGGCCTTAACAAATTTTGGAATTATACGGTTTTCCTGTAGTTCCTGGTGCTGGTTCTGATATTTCTGCACACTCCGTGGGTGTTCCCTGAAAGGTGAGGGTTTATACTATTTTATTTTTGGTTTTATTATATTGTGTCATTTGTTTGTCAGTCATTATTTTTGTTATATCTAACCTGTCATTATTTCAGATCTGTTCATGTTGGGGTACCTTATGGCATTATTCTTTGGGTTCCACTACCCAGAAGTTGACTGCAGAGACTATGGATTTATGGAGTTGAAAGCACGGAGAAAAGAAGAATAGAATTATAATTTTTGTACAATCATTATTTTTATTTCTGAATATTTTTCTTTTCTATGTTGTCACTTTATATCTGTACAATCATTATTTTTTACTTATTAGTATTTTTTCTTTTTCATGTTGTTGTCACCACTATATATAGGTGTTAATGTGCTGTTAACATGGTTATGTATATTTATTTGGTATAATGTTATTATTATTATACATGATTTTAATTTCAAGTTCACATTTTTATTATTCTCTCGGATTCATCCACGCACTTAGCTTTTATAATATGTAATATATGTCCACTCTGAAATATGTATATGTATGTATTTAGAATATGTATATATTCATATATGTATATTATTTATATCTGGAGGTATGGTTGAATATATATTTCTGCATTCAGCATTCACTGGTTTCTCTTTTTTTATTTTTATTGTTATTGGTTCAGATAAATTGTCTTTTGTCTCCAGTTTCTCCATTCCTATATTTCCCCTTTAATACCAACCATCAGGTGTTTATAGAGCCATTTTAACACATTGTGCAAGGGTTTCATAAGTGTCCCCCCCCCCCATCGCCACCACCTAGAAATACCTGACCTGCACAAATTCTAATGCCCCCTTGATGGCCCCCACATTGTATAATGCCCTTAGTAGAAAATGCCTCCTTAGTGGCCCCATAATGTCCCATTCCAGTTTGCCCCCACATTTTCATTTCCCCCTCCTGGTTGTCCCCATAAATTTGTATCTCCAACCCCCCTTGTTTCTCCCACAGTGTCATGTATCCCTTACGCCCAAGTTGCCCTCACACTGTAATGTCCACCTCGGGTTTCACCCACAGTATCATGTCCTCCCAGGTTTCTCCCACAGTATGTCCCCCCACACAGTCATATAGCCGGTGGTCAGCCGTGGAGTATGTAGTGACGTCACTTTGATGCCCTGTGTCTCCTCTTTGCTTCTGCCCTCAGTTCGACCAGTCGATGTGAATGGGCGGCCATGTTTTTTCCGCATACGGCAAATTATCTGGGATGATTGAGTATGTACCCCAACATTGACTCTTTTCACCTGTCATTTCTTAGTCCTTCATTATATCCCTATATAGGGTTCTCCAGAACTTCAGTAACACCAACCGCGTTGGGAGTGATGTCAAGCATCACCTCTCCATCTTATGGGTATGTTTGTATATTACAATATGTAGATACTGCTTTGTTTACTCTTGTGGATTTTTTATACCTGTTGCAATTGTATATCCATTCTCTTTACTATCTAGGTTATGCAGGTTACTTATTACTACCTTCTTATTTGTATCTTTATCTACTAGCATCCGACATGATAATGTGTCAGTACTTTTTCAATACTCCCAGGTGCTTGTATGATTCGTTGCATTTACCATATGACAACACCCAGGTCCATATTTGTTTCACATATACTGGTTCTATATATCATGGGCGTACATTATAGACTATTGGCATCTGTTATGTGAGTAGTTGGCACCTCTTTTACTATACTGTCTGTGTTTGTCTTTCCTTGTTTACTACATGTTACTAAATATGTATTTTTTATGGTCAATAAAATTTGCTATATCTTTGATTTATTTTTGGGTCCACTTAGTGTTTTTGGCTCATTTCTTCTTTTTATACCTGCTCTTAGAACATTTATCAGGCCCAGTAGTAGTCACACATAAAGAAGTGCACCCGCCAGATCACAGATACTGAATGATCTTTAGACATCTGCGTCCTTTCTGCATCATTAAATATGTTTATCTCTCTCTCTACTGAGCTGTCATTTATAGAAAAGATTATTGCCTTTGGCTTTGTCACTTTTTCATCTCTCACTCCATTTCCTGCCCAGGGCTCTCATGGGATCCTTTCTCTTAGATGATGCTTCTGGGATTTTTTAGTTTTATAGGTATACTAATTTCCAGTATCTAAGTTCTCTTTCAAGAGTCTTTGTTCAAACCATTCTTGCCTATTTTATTGTTTTGTATCACTTTTCAACTATTTGTTGTATAATGTTCACTCTTTAGATGCACGCTATGTTCTTCATACAATGCAGGTGGTTTTGCAAGGTCTTATAGGCAGTGCAGGGTCTTTGGGTCCACCAGAGGAAATGGAAAGATAGCCCACCTAGTAACCTTGCAAATCAGATACGTCTCAACATATCCATTACTTACATCTTATAGTTCCCACTAATAGTGCAAAGGCATATTTACTAAGTCTAATAGGTTATTGTGAATCCATCTAATAAACTCTGGCAGCAAGTGATCAGCTTCATCTCTTAATAGATTACTTTACTTGGGATCAGCTTCAACTCCTAATAGATTTATTTACTTTGTGACCTATGTAAGAGTCTTAGGTCAGGCCCGGTTCACAACTGCATTCAGTAATCAGTTCGGGGAGTCAGCAAGGGGACCCCCCCTAAATGGACTACAGAACGCATTGACAAGCGACGAGCTTATGAAAGCATACGGACCCCATAGACAATAATGGGTCCGTGTGTTTTCCGTGCGGTCTTTGCATAAGTCTTCACACAAGAAAATGGCCGCTTACACAGTAAGCTGGTATAAGCGGTCATTTTCGACTCTGCCCAAGGCCTGGGAGATTGAAACCCGGAACGGAAGAAGACGCAGGAAGAAGCCGTTCCAGAGGAAGATGGAGGCAGCACTGGAGAGTTCTCTTGCAGCATTGGTGACGCCCCCAGTGGTGTTTGAGGGCTGGGGACCGCACCTAGTGCTGCAAGAGAACTCATTTGCATACGGATTTCTACCGAACAGCGGCACGGAGAAGACATCTAAAGGTAGGAGAAGAATAGCCTTTCTTAAAGCTATTCCTACGTGTTAGTCAGAAAAAAAGAGCATCCAATGATAGGATCCCTTTAAAGAGGACCTTTCATGTCCCCGGGGGAAGAGATATCAGGGCACATAACGAGAAAGCCTGAATTCAGCGCACTGTCGGCTTTCTAATGCTATATAAAACCGCAAGTGCATGAGGACATGAAAGGTTCTCTTTAAATAGGTCATCAGGACCATCATGCGCTAGAGGGGAGAAGATCCTCATCTGGAGCCAGGCAGAGCTGCAGTTGCTACCAGCGGATTGTCCTTGGTTCATCTCCCTGGTATTGTCTCCTACTTGTTATTTTTTTGACTTACAAGGGTAATTATTATTATTATTGTTTTCATTGTGAAACATTTCAGAAACCAATTATTGGGCTGATAACAGAAGTTGCCCTGTATATGTAGATAGCCAGTCCTGTTTCCTGCCAACCTTCTCTATCTGTAGCTATTTTTTCGCTCTTGAGTCTGAACAGAAATCAGCCGATTTTCTTTGCCTTTAGCGTACACAGTACACTACTTCTCACTTTCCTATCATGGTGACAGCATACTGTGAAAACCTCTCAGTTATTTTCTGAGTACACAGAACTATTATGACATTTAAAAAATATAGTATGCTTGGCCTTCTGTACAATTTATCAAAACATCAACATTTTACAGAAAGGTTTTAAAGAACTTTAAACTTACTTTTGTCTATTACTGTAATACATTAGTATTAAATGTATTAAAACATGATGCAGTGCCGTCCTTCTCAGCTTGCATTTACTTTTCCGTAAATCTTTAAGGTGCCTATCACATACTACTTTCTGTGCTGGTAAGACTCATATTAAAAATGTTTGCAATCCCTTTCCTTGAGAAGTTATTTGCAACAGCGTAGACATAACAATAAGTAAATACTCACAATCCATGGTAGTTCGGTGTTTAAAGGGCTTCCTAGGAATAGGGATTTCATGGCATATATGGATTTTATGGTATATATGGCTCTGTGTTGTGTATAGTACAGGCACCAGGGGGTTCCTCATTGATCGGATATTTATGAGCTATACTAAGGATAGGCCATAAAATACACATTCCTGGACAACCCCTTAAATCTTTGTAGCCTTACGTATCTTCATCCTCAGCTATCTTAAATCTGTTTTTAGTTCTATTGCAACAGAATTCTGTAGGACACAAATGGGATCGCACTCATTAAAAACACCACCACACTCCTATGAAGGAAGTCCTGTCACCACCATCTGATTTTCATGAGTTGAGCACTTTTGTGTATTAATATTGCAGCATCTATAAACCCCAAGTCCCGGTGCAGGTTCTCACCATCCATTCAAAAGAGGACATGACCAACCTGAAATGGATCTCCCTCCAAACGGACCCCAAAGGAAATGCATGGGATGCGTCTATGGCGTTCAACCTCATATTGTAGTTGTCCAACATCTTTTTGGGCCATAAATGTTACAAAATATTACTTACCATTCTCTGAGCCTCCATTCCCAGAGGCCTAAGCTCCATCAGTATACAGATTCCCTTACTAACGACACCAGTAACATTCACTTTGTGTGAGTGGAGCGCTGTAGCCAATCACAGGCCTCAGCAGTGACCTCTTTTCAAATAGCATGTGACTTCTGTGATGTACCATTTGTAAAAATGTGACCGCAGACTATAGTGGTCACCAGGAGCAAACAGCTCAAGGACCTGTGCACAGGCAAATGGTTCTGCCACCACTGGAAACACAGGCCTGTGGAGAGGTAAGAAATGTCTTGTTAGGTTCATGGCTCCATTACCAGCATTATTAAAATATATTTTTTTTAAAATGTGATAACCCCTTTAATTTTTATGCCAAGGCACCAGTGTACTATACTATAGTGTTGGACACATTTTGCAAAATTTGACTACCGCCTGTTCCCCACCTTTCCTTAACTGTCCTCTTGGCTAGACATGGATTCTTTAATAAAAGATATGACAGAGTCACCATTCAACATATATGTCTCTATAGAAGCTCAGAGTTGAGTATGAGAAGTCTATGGGGCCATAATATACAACTGAATTAAATATAGAGGAACAAAAATGTTTTCACTGTTGGATTCCTGTTCAAGAGGAAAACGTAACATGCCCCACTGGATATTGCATTACCATGCTATTGTCTCAAAAAATATTGTTTCTGTAATACAATGCCATATGGTTTAACCATACAGTGAGCCAAGAGGCATCAATGGCTTTGGAGTATCATTCATTGTGCTCTAGAAAATAGGAACCTACCTATAGGATCTATCTTGTGGATCAATGTCCAATCCAATAAATAGCCTTGAAACATAATTCCGGATTTCAGCAATATCAGAGGATCTATATATGTTTTAATGGGTCAGACATTGACTTATGGATAGGTGGCAATAGAATGCTCATCTAAAGCAGAGTTAATTTGTATACTTTATTCCCAGAGAGCATTGCTGTACACTCTACACCAGCAGGATCTCCACAAGGACAACCAGTAATCCCCCAAGAGTAGGGTTGAGCAATCGGGATCGGAAAAGATTGCATCCCGATCTGCGATCGAGTAAATTTCACGATCACGATTGGGTTCCGATCCCGCCTAAAAAAAGATCAGGAACGGAATTACGATCCAATCGCTCAATCCAAGTTACCTGCATAGAACCGCTGCCACTCTCCGGAGCTTCAGGCCGTTGTTCTCTGTCCTCTCCTCTCTCATTCACATGCTGGTAGAGCACCATGCGTGCCCCCTTGTTGTGGCTTAGGAGAGTGTGGGCGGGTACAGGGTGGGGAGTGATTCACTAGGGAGGCGGGGATGCGTACAGCGCTTTGCCAGTGTCTGAATGAGAGAGGAGAGAACCGAGCAGAGAACAATGGTGCGGAGCTCCGGGGAGCAGTGTACACACCTGGAAGGGAGGCGGTTCTGTGCAGGTAACCAGACAGCATGGGGGACTAAGTAGCCGGCTGATTTTTTAATCACTACACAGTGTGGAGTCCAATTGAAGTCCATTGAAGCCTTCAATGTAGTGAATAGGATTGTTTTTAAAATCCGATTTTCAATCATTAAAAAATCCCATTGCCTTGCATTAGGATCAGAATTGGGATCGGCATCAGATGGAAAATGATCAGAAATCAGATTTTAAAAACAATTCTGAAATCTCAAGATCAGCTCAACCTTATCCAAGAGCTTTGGCTCCATAGTACATGTACTGGACCAAAGAACTTGACAAAGGATATTAGAGGACAAATCAACTAGAGGTTTCTCAAACTGTTGCTAATGAAAGATTGCAAGTGAAGAACATAGTTTAGTAACATTAACAAAGTATTCCTAATCTTCTGGGTGGAAATAGCAATTTTTCTTTTATTAGCCTTTCTTTTAGTAACATGAGGGGTAGAAGTTCTAGGAATGCTAGAGTACAGAAAGTACTGAGGAGCATCTGGAGGATTATATCATGCTCAGAGGACTTCTAAAATGTTGCTTTGCTATAAAGGAAAGTGTGGCATTGTCTGCATGACACAGGGATGAAACACTTAAATAAATCAGTCTTTCTTCTGGCTCAGAGTTGCTGCAAAGTTCAGTTTAACTTTCATGTTGTTTCAAAAGAGAAAGGATATCTGAATCAATAAAACATCTTAGGACAAAAAAAGGAATTTCTCCGATATACACAGATCAATAGAATAAGTAGAAGCTGCTAATAGCTGCCCCAGGCTCCCATACTGCCGCTCTGAGAATCAGGCGAGGGAAGCTAATTAATGAACCTCATTATTCTCTTTTGATTAATATTTTTTCCCCTAGAAGTCTCTGAACTGTTTCAAGTCATGTTTCACTACATTCAGGACTTTTTAGATTGAGCATGTAAATCATTTTAACCCTTTCTACCTCCGAGCCATCAGGAAATGATGTAAGAGATCCTGTATAACTACCTTGGCTTAATACCAATGGAAGATTGATATAGCCGAATCGTAGATCACTACTATAAACCCCTTTACAAGTGGTTTCGAGTTATTTTTGCAATAAAACCTCCAGGCATGCAGTATTCACAAGTGATACATAACTATAAAAATAGCAATATTCCCATGCAAAACAATATATATGATCACCTGGAGGGCTGGTAAAATTTACAATCTAGAACAAGGCTAGCGAGAGTATAAGGAATTTAGACTGGCTCTGTATGTAATCTGGGCGAGCGAGAAGGTAAGAAGGAACGTTGAGTCCACGCTCGAATTTAGCTCACCAACATTGGCACTAAATGCAAATGGGAAAATAGAGATGTCAAAGCTGTGACATAAAGATGTGTCCACCACTAGCAAATCGTAACCACTATGTGGTGTGGTAAAGTGTATGGTAAAGTGGTGGACAGGGTGTATATCTCACCTGGTTTCCCCAGCAAGGCGAAATAAAGCAAACCCAGAAGGATAAGTGCTGCTTTAGAAGAATGTAGTCTGCTAGGGCTCCCTTGTTTGAGTATCATGGTTTGGTTTTTCTGGACTGGAGGGCAGGTTGGTAGTAGAAGCCTTCCAGTCCACACCCATGGTCCACTACGGGTTTTTTCCTTAATCCCAGGTGCTCACAGCTGACGCTTCCTCATGGTCATTACTGGGGAAGGAAGTCTAGCAAGAGGAGGGCTGACTGTTTTCTGGGGCAGAATGAGAGAAAGATCTCCTGGGACGACCTGTACAGTTTGTCCACTACATTTGGTGATATGTTTACTTGACTTGCTCTAGAGTAGAGAGGTATGCTGGGGTACAGTTAGAGTCGGAAAGGCCTGCGTTTTTGTTTCTTTGCTTACACTGTGTTTTGGGTTGAAGTCACTAAATCAAACACCCCTGGATTTGAAACCCACTGTGTCATTGCCGACCCCTACGTTGCGAGCTGGACCACCTTACAGTGGACACAAATAGACACAGTACAACCATCTCGTGACACAGTATCAAGAAATCAAGCATTTTGTTTTATCTTAGGATTTGTGAAGTCAGAAAGCAGCCATCAGTAGCTATTAGATATTGGTATCAGAATCATAGATCACTACTATAAACACCTTCACAAATGGTCCCAAGTTATTTTTGCAATAAAATCTCCAGGCATCCAGTAGTCACAAGTGATACACAACTATTAGGCCCCTTATACACGATCGTGTGTGGGCCTCTGACCATCTTTGAACAGTACAGCCAGTACATGGGGAGGTACACGGATGTCAATAAATAGGAGCCGCAGAAGCATGGCCACAAAACCAAACAGGAATAGGACTTGTCCTGAGTTTTGTGTCCCAGACTGCCGACCCCCTGCATGGAACCGTCTAATACACAGTAATGCACGTGCGCCAATAGAAATGAATGGGTCAGTGCGCTATCTGGGAAAACAATGGATAGCACACTGATCTAGCACATGGTCGTGTGCAAGGGGCCTAAAAATAACAATATTCCCATGCAAAACAATATATATGATCACTTGGAGGGCTAAGAAATTTTACAGTCTACAACAAGGCTGGTAAGCGTATATGAAAGTTAGATTGGCTTTATAAGTTATAATTGGGGCAAGTGAAATGTTGAGAAAGAACATTGAGCCCATCTTCATTGTTAGCCTGCCAACATTGGTGCAAATGAGAAAATAGAGATGTGACACCATACTCAGGCAGCAATTCACATCACAACCACTAGATGGACAAATAAGAAATCACAGTACAACCAACTCCTGGCACAGTATCGAGAACTCTTGTTTGTTTTGTTTATTGAGGCTGGTCATCTTGTGCCACATCTAGGATATATGGAGCCAAGAGGACAGGTAAGAAAGAAGACATCTTCAGCTATTGGAGGTGCAGTCACTTAAGTAAGTATAGAGGCTGACAGTATGCATTTACTACCCCAGCCCTGTAATGCACAGGAGAGAGACTTATGCCTGGTTCACATCTGCGTTTGGTAATCCGATCGGGTAGTCTGCATGGGAACCCACCTGAACTGAATAATGAACGCATTGGCAAGTGGAGAGCTTATGAGAGCACATGGACCCCATAGACTATAATGGGATCCGTGTGCTTTCCACGTGGTGTCCTCACGGAACATGCGGACAGAAAAGTACTTTGTGATCTACTTTCCTGTCCGTATGACTCATGCGGATAGCGCGCGGAAAGCACACAGACCCCATTATAGTCTAAGGGGTCCATTTGCTTTCACTGCTTACCGCTTGCCAATGCGTTTGGTATTCTGATCGGGGGTCCCCATGCGGACTTCCTAAATGGACCACCAACACAAAGTCAGAGGAAGATTGTGGCATAAAAGGGAAATGGAGTACTGCATCCAGAGCTCTCAGAGTAGAAGGGAAACTTGTGTGCATAGACATGTTGTGGCTTGTTAGAAAGTTTTCACATAGGTCTGGGCTAACACAGAGAAGCAAAGGCAAGTGTACAATGTGATGAGAATGAGCTGGGACAGAGCTTGTATTACATCCCAGGAGCTTTTCACTGTCAACATAGTTAAAGGGGCTCTATTAGCAAAATCACGCTGATAGAGCCCCACATATGCGTGAATAGCCTTTAAAAAGGCTATTCAGGCACCGTAAATGTTATATTAAACTACCCCCCCCCCCCCCCGTTTTAAAATAATAACCTAAAAAAGAATGTGCTCTACTTACCGAACGTGCACGCTGGGCGGGTATTCAGGGTGTGTCTTCATCTTCGTCCACGCCTCTTCTTCCTCCGATGTCCTCCGGTCCCGTCCTCCTGCGGCGCTCGCGAACGGACACTGATATAAAAAAATAGCCTGGGCGCATGCGCAGTAGCATGCGGCTTCTTCTACGGCTACTGCGCATGCGCCCAGGCTATTTTTTTATATCAGTGTCCGTTCGCGAGCGCCGGCGGAAGACGGGACCGGAGGACATCGGAGGAAGAAGAGGCGTGGACGAAGATGAAGACACACCCTGAATGCCCGCCCAGCGTGCACGATGCGTAAGTAGATCACATTCCTTTTTAGGTTATTATTTTAAAACGGGGGGTAGTTTAATATAACATTTACGGTGCCTGAATAGCCTTTTTAAAGGCTATTCACGCATATGTGGGGCTCTATCAGCGTGATTTTGCTAATAGAGCCCCTTTAACTATGTTGACATTGAAAAGCTCCTGGGATGTAATACAAGCTCTGTCCCAGCTCATTCTCATCACATTGTACACTTGCCTTTGCTTCTCTGTGTATATATATGTGGCCTGTCTTGAGGATGGACCAAATGAGCATGAATTTGGAGAACCGCTTTACAAATTTAGTTGTTAAGGGCGATTGTCCAGGGCTATGATTTTTGGCTGTCAACACTACAATTGACTTTTCCTGCTGGCTGGCTGCTCTTTATTGTTGTGCTTGTTGTGTGATTTTTCTCCTTGTTTTGCACTAGTTGGACCATACCTATGGCATTGACTGACCATCCATTGCATTCTAGATATTCTTAGCAGCAATGTTCTGACACCTTTTTAGAGCCCCAGTCTCCATGGCAGGTACACTGAAAATATTTATCGTTATCTATGGTAATTAGAGATGAGCGAACAGTAAAATGTTCGAGGTTCGATATTCATTTCGATTAGCCCCACAATATTTGACTACTCAAATCGAATATCGAACCCTATTATAGTCTATGGGGGGAAAATGCTCGTTTTAGGGGTAGGCAACATTCGATCAAATTATACTTACCAAGTCCACGAGTGAGGGTCGGACTGGATCCTCCATGCAGTCTTCTCCGTGCAGCGTCCCTGCGGCATCTTCTGGCTCTGAATTCACTCTGCCGGGCATCGGGCCTGGGCAGAGCCAACTGCGCATGCCCGCACTACAAGCGGAGCTGAGGAGGATTGAGCAAGCTAGACGTCAAGCTGCACTTAGAGCAGTCGAAACACCGGAGCAGGTGGATCATCAATGCCAACAACACACTCACTATATGGCGTCCCAGCGAGCTGCCGGAAGTTTCATGTCAGGCCAGCTTACGAGCTGCCTAAACACGGAAGCAGGCAGATCACCGATGCCAACAACATGCAGACGAAGTCGTGGGAAGAAGCTAATTAATAAAAGCTAATCCAAAAATTATATTCACCCTAAAATGGCAACAGATAAAAGTACAGCTTATCATGCAAAAAATAAGCCCTCCTATAGCAATGTCTACAGAAAAATAAAGAGGTTATACATATTGAAAGGTGGTGATAGAATATATGAAAAAAGTTACAGAGCCTTAATAACCAAACTACCCAAAGGGGTTAAAATACTGATCTTTGTTAACTTAAAGATTTACATTTTATTACTTTTTCTTTAAGGAAAAAAATACCTTTTTCTGTCTACAAAGAGAGATTTACAGAAGTAAAAAATCCAGATATGGAATTAGCCCTGAAAAAAAGTAGTCTTGGCTACAGATTAATTCCAGGCATTAGCATTAGTGACGGAAACACACTTATATGTAGATCAGAGGGACGAATCACAGGAACAAAGAAAAACTTAATCTCATAATTTATTGAATTACCACTTATCAGGCAAAAGGTGGCAAAGGTTAATGAATCTTTTTGTTGAATATAATTTGTTCTAAAATTAACATAATAAAAGTTGGTATCCCTGATATCGCTAAATATTAATGTCTTGATTTGACAAATTATTAGGTTTCTTTTCAAATATTTCATTCGGAGAGAAATAAATAACAGTGTTGATATGAAGATTTAATGTTTTGTATCTTTATAGTCATCTCTGATGACAATATTGTTCCCACATCAGCAGCGGTAATCTCCGGTTCTAACTTCTACCATATGTTTTCTGCTCTAAAATTCATTATTTGCTAGATAACTGAATTATTCTGTTAATATACAATGTTCAAGGTGACAATGACAAGGAGCGAGCTTATCAGTATATTTCAAGGTTCTCCAACATGGCAGATTATTCCTTGTTTATGATGAGCCGATGGTCTCTGGCAATTTTCATTAAACCATATTGTTAGAAACCTGATGCAACAAATAACTCTGTAAGTCCTAGGCAACTAGAATCCCCAAGAACTGAGGCAAAAACAGTCCTGGGTGTGCCACGCTCTCCTAACCGGAGCGGGATCATGTCCCGGAGTTCTTCTCCAGAGCTCCTAATGGTGACATTGGACTTGTTAAAAGTCCGGGGCCCAGATCCGCAACTGCCCAGAGAGTGGCACACACCCAGCAAACCCCGGTTAGGAGGACCCAGAAAGACCCAAACACTAACCTTAGAGTGAAGTCCAGAAGACAAGGATGGTACGGAAAAGCAGGCATGCAGGAAGGTAATCGAGGGAGGTCACGCAGATAGCAAATGAGCAAATTTGTGGTCAAGCAAGCCGAGTCGTTAACTAGAGGTCACGTGGTAGTAAAAGGCAGAGGCAGAAGTGTAGTCATGAGAGCCGGGTCATACACAGGAGGTTAGCGGAGTAGCCAAATCAGGATCCGAAAAGGGGAATCAGGAAAAAGCCAAAAGGTTATACACAGGAGGTCAGGAAGGTGCCAAATCAGGATCACGGAGGAAAGGTCTGTAAAGCAAGTCATGTCAACACATCCAAGGAATCCAGGGACAGGAGGCAGGAGGGAGGAGACAGGTGATGGGAACAGGTGACGGGAACAGGTAACAGGAGAAGCTCGTCGCTAGAGGAGCTGATGCGTAGGTATACAAGTAACCAGCCGGAAGCATCCGCTTGAGTATGCGGAGGTTTCAGTTTCCCCCTAGCACCGGAACTGGTACTTCTGGTGTCAGGGGGATCAACGGCAGGCCTGAGGCTATTTAGACCTCATTCTGAGCCTGGCCTGCTGTTCATCCTCCTGACCCAGAAGTTACAGTTTCTTGTGCTAGGGGGAAACCAGAACCTCCGCATACTCAAGCGTAGGCTTCCGACTTACCCCACGTCAGAACCAACGCTGTCCCGACGCTGAACAGAGAGAGGGTTGGAAGCCTCTGAACAACATAGCGGAAGCCCCAGCCCATTCTAACACATACATTTTATGTAAGGAATGAATAGGATCACAGTCATGTTGCACCAGTGGCACAAACAAATTGCAAGAATGGATTGATGTCTTACTAGCCATGGAAATCAGTAACATGTCTTAAAACCATGTTTTTCTAGGTAGTCTCAGCACTGGCAGTAGAATGTCATAGAATAGACTCAGGTATGTCCTTTATTCAGATAAACCTGTGGATTCTACAAGTCGAGCTTGAGCAGGTCCTGGCAGCATCATCAATGGTCTCCAGTTGACAGCTGGCCCTACCAGACTTCCTGCAGTTGATCAGCTGATCCTAATGAACCTAGTAAACTCAAACTCTGTGTATGGGCATATTTAATGTGTTATTAGAGTATAACATATATTATAGATAAGCTTATTACCTAAAGTAAGTCTGATGATTTAAGCCTACCAAAAAATTACAAACTGATATACTAATGTTCTGTTCTTACCAGCGTGTTACCTCTCCCAGTAGACAAAGCTTTCAGGTTAACTTTGTTTCACCTTGCACGTATGTGCACGTTCTTCTGTTACTGATCTGGCCTTTTCCTGACTTTGACTAAAGCCTGGATGGGCTTTGACGTTGCTGGATGGGCAAACCTCTAAAGATTCATTTTGTCCTGTGTTTGGATAAAGCGATCCTCCGGTTCCAGTTGTTCAGACTAGAAATCTGTGTCTTCCTCCTCTGAGCAAGGTAAGTCATGGTGAGTATGATAGTTTGTTATTTTTAATCACCTTCCTTGGGTCTCTAATTATAATACTCTGCTGTCTGAGGGGACCCCAGAGTATAGTAATAGCAATGAAGCAGAGGGGGGCTGTTGAGCATATAATACTGTGAGGGGGCCAATCTATGGAGCATATAATACTGTGTGGGACTACTGCGTGGAGCATATAAAACTGTGTAGGGCCACTATGGAGCATATAATACTGTGTGGGCCACTGTGGAGAGCATATAATACTATGTGGGGCCAATGTGGACCATAGTATACTGTCTGGGGGTGCCACTGTGGAGGATATAATGCTGTGTGGCAGGGCACTGTGGAGCATATTATACTGTGTAGGGGAGTACTGTGGAGGATATAATGCTGTGTGGGACGGCCAATGTGGAGCATATAATACTGTGCAGGGGCCACTGTGGAGCATATAATGCTTTGTGGGGACCACTGTGGAGCATATAATGTTGTGTGGGGGCCACTGTGGAGCATATAATGTTGTGTGGAGGCCACTGTTGAGCATACAATGCTATGTGAAGGCCACTGTCAAGCATATTACACTGTGTGGGGCCTCAAAACTGTTACTTTTAAAAATTTGCTGTAGGGAGAGGGTAGGGGGCCCTGGACAAAAGTTTTCACCAGTGCCCACAATATTTTAGTTATGCCACTGTTTTCGGCTAGGTTTCTGAGTTGAATTGAACAGCTGCAAATTAGGAAACAGGTCCTATACCTGTCCGTAACTGTAAATCTTTCAATTCATTTGGATTGTATGAGTCAGTGAAAAACATGGATAACAAGTGGATAAAAATCCATTTGTCAGCTTTATTACTTTCAACAACTCAGAAACTGCACACTGTCATGTGCAAGAGGCCTAAAAAGGGGAGGGGGGAGGAACACTCCTAATGCTAAGCAGAAAAGAGAGAAAGTTTCTATTCAGCCATATGAGCATCAAGAGTCTGTTACTTTCACAACACAAATGTTTCTAGACCAGAAATAGTGTCAGCCGTATGATAATTACCTCCCCAAACACAGATGTCAGTTGTCAGGTGGAAACAACTAAGCCGTTCCCCGGATGGCAAAAAAATGAAAACTAAATAAACTATATAAAATGAGGAATTTATACATCTTAGCTTCTTTCCAAACCATTATACATTGGTTTCAAGGATAGAGATGACACCTTATTACTAGAGATGAGCGAACTGCTTTGTCGCAAACACAAATATTCCAAATTGGGAAACCAAACAAATGACAATTCGCTTCAAATAAATGTCCCAGAGTATAAGAGGTTGAGGCCCAGGGGAGGTGACAAAAATATTAAAAAAACATTCATATTCTCCTTTTGTTACCTCTTTTGGGTCCCCTCTCGACATCTGGCACTCTCCTGTGACATCATATGCTTGGGGTCCCAGTGTCCTATTGTCACCACTGAGACCCAATCACAGCAGGGACTCCAGGTGCATGATGTCACAGGAAAGTGCCAGATGTCACTCAAGAGGTGGAAAGAGAGTACAGGAGACTCAAATGAGGTAGCAGCATGATTGTTATTTTAGTTTTTACACCTCTCCTGAGCCTCTACCTATGAAGAGTCCAGAGTATAATGATGTTACTTTCATTTTGACATAACTTTGGCTGTGTTTGCCTTACACAAGGTCCACACTAGTGTTCAGGATTCCCCAAATGGACCCAAAAAATGGAAACCCTGTCCACATTACCCATGGAAACCTGCGGACCTCATAGACTAGAATGGAGTCAGCCGGGTTTCCGTCCGGTTTCTCCTGAATTTGTACTGAAATTGACGGAGATAAAAAAAAAAGTCCTGCTTACACGACATTTCTATTTTAAGCAGAATGGGGGATGGAGTCTTGTATCGAGACTCAAACGCTAGTGTGAACCAACCTTTAAGGAGCTAGAAATTGGATAAATAGGTTCCTAGGAGTTGCAAGAGTGTTAGGATACAACACCAAAATTTTGGGATATTTTTTTGGAAACTAATCCAACTTGCAAACTTAGACTTGACAGTAAAAAGATGGTCCAGATTTATCATCCCACATCAGTCCCTGGCCTAGTCGACCAAAAGTGTATGGACATAATAGAAAGTTTTAGTAGCATACACTGCACAACAACCCTAAATGTGATGTCAACCTACACAACTTCACGTAAACTTTTTGAATTTCCTTTTTGATATAAGTTAAAAAAAAGTTCATGGGACTCAATTTTAGCCCAACCAATTTCCAAAATGAAACTTAATATAAAATGCATATATTTTATTTATATAGAGAGTTATTCAAGACATTATCCTGACGTTACATAACTTAGTTTGGCTGTTTTTTCATCGCTATCTAACTTTTGCTGTCACTGAAATCTGATCTACACCTTCTTATATTACTTTGCTAAGTGCATTAATGTATTTCAAAGTTTTTACGACATCAATCTTCACTTCAGAAATAGAATTATTAAGTCTTGAAATCATATCCTATAATAATCCCGCTTGTCTTACTGAGTGATTTCTTAACTAATTCTACCCCAGCTTTATAAACCCATATTTTATTTAGATGTAATTCAAGGTTATACGTTCATTAATTGTCCTTATATTAAAACACAAGACTGAAAAACTGGCAGGAATCCCGGTATCTTGCATCCACTTCAGTTCTTATATCCCGAATTCATGTATACGTCTTGTCACCTTACACCGCTTGATGCAAACGAATGACAATTAATTTGTTTCATTACGTACCTTCTGATATTTTACTTTGTACACAGACGCTCGATAGTCTGAGCCCAACTTTTAATCACAAAGTCATTGGTTTTATTGGGAGAGGAGACTAATAATTGTCCCGAGCTACGTTGCCCAGTCAGGACGTTGTTGTCGCCCCCTCTCACAGTCATTCGTTTTATTGGGAGTGGTGACTAATAGAGATGAGCGAATACTATTCGAGACGGCAGTTTCGAATACTACGCTCCCATAGGAATGAATGGGAGCGGCCGGCATGCAGGGGGTTAAGCGGCCGGTGCCGGCTGCGTCCATTCATTCCTATGGAGCAAGGTATTCGAAACGGTCATTTTGAATACTATTCGCTCATCTCTAGTGACTAATAATTGTCCCCAGCTACCTCACCCAGCCAGAACGTTGGTGTCGCCCCCTCTCACAAAGTCATTGGTGTTATTGGGAGAGGTGACTAATAATTGTCACAAGTTGTGTCACCCAGCCAGGACGTTGGTGTCGCCCCCTCTCACAAAGTCATTGGTTTTATTGGGAGAGGTGACTAATAATTGTTCTGAGCTGCGTCGCCCAGCCAGGACGTTGGTGTCGCCTAAAGGCGACTGTGATCAACGCAGTTTATAAGCTATTGTCTACTGTATAATTTCCAAGCATGGTGTAATATTGTAGGTAAGACTTTGGATAATATTTCATCTTGGACAAAAAGTTTGTTTTCATACGCTGTATAACTAGACTGAAACTCAATAGCAAGAGAATAAAATAGTGGCATATATTTTCCTTGAATATTCCTATGGGGACAGCGGTATATAAAACATATTGCTATTATACCAGAAACATCCAACCCTATTAAATATATTGGGCAAAACAAATAGAAATGATAAATATCTTCCCCGCATACTTGTCACCTGTGGTTTCTGATACCGAAACCATTTTTGCTTACTTATACTAAAATGTACACTATATAAGGAAAAGATCTGACTTAGAAATCATGGAGTGCAAGCTCTGCAATCCAAAGGGCTCCTGCAAGAAACTGACTCCAGCTAAAAAGCGACATCTAACCTTTGTGAAACAATACCTGCTATTATCCGCCATAGCTAGGAATAGAAGAGCTAGACGCAGGCAGCAATTACACAAATAGGTTTCTACTGTTACACTGCCATAGTTAGAACTCTTGTAAAAATACTTGGCCTTATAATATTTTACATAATGGGGTCTCTTGTCAAGATATTGCAGGTATATGTTATGATTAAGATCAATGGGCCTCATTTATCAAAATTTCCCAACAGGAAAACCAGCCCTTTCATTTCTTAAAGGAACACTGAGCACAGAAAATGCTCAAAACACTAAAGAAAAATCCGTCCTTCATCTCCTAGATCCCTTTGATCATATTTTGTCTCATATTACAATTAAACCTAAGTAATATGTAAAGAAATATGAGAAATATATAAGGAAAATTCTATGTACGGAAGGTAGCAGAAATAATGGGTTATGAGTTGTGGATGAGGACAGGGTCACAGAATAGGATGTTGCAGTACACTAGGTAGAATATGATGAGGTACAAGAATTTTTGAATTATCCAAGAAGAAAAAGACATGGCCCGCACATCCCAAACTTATACATTGATCTTGTGCTTGTCAGCAAATTCTACAATACTGAACATGAGGTTCTTAGCATACGTATTGATCAAGGTGTGTAAGCCCACTAGCCACTTCACAAAGACCTCTTATAGTGGGTTCCTACTCTACTGGATGCGGCACTGAACAGCAACCTCTACCACCACCACAGTACAGCGCCCCATAGGGAGAGCAACCCAGCAGCCAAGCAACACCCCTAAACCCCCAAGATCTGGGCCACTGCCCCATAGGCCCCAAACCACAGCAATGGCTGACACCATGCAGTACCGCAACATGTGAACAGATCACAAAAAAAGTGTACCCTACCATATGGTGTCAGTCAAAGGACTAAAACATGTGAACAAATCTGCAACCTTGCTATAGAGTCTCAGTCAAAGGACTGGGGCAGTACAAGGCTCTCTTAATTTAAAAACACCTGGGCCAAATGGGAGGATTTTTTTTTTTTGGTGGGGTGGGCTGATTTCTGAGCCCCAGTTGCAGGAGGAATACGGCCTTCTGCCCATGACTGCTGAGCAGATCTCAATTTTCTAGGACTCAGAAGCTCTAACAGTCTCTGATACCCAGGCGGTTAGAGGGACGCTGCAACATGGCGGCTCCCATAGCTGTGTATATAGTGCTCATTGAACACTGTGCACACACCACTTCTGCAGGTGCACAATTTCATGCAGCTGCTTAAAACTGCAAGGATGTACCAGTACGTCTATGCAAAAATAGTCTATGGGTGGTCTGGAAGAGGTTAGAGGACCTTTAACCATCTGGGGCAAATGTGGTTTAATACACTACTAGAAAGCCGACACTGAATTCAGCGCACTATCGGCTTTCCCATTCTGTGCCCCCGGTGAAGAGCTATCGGTGCCGATACCGAAGCTCTTCACTGTCAGAAGGGCGTTTCTGACAGTCAGTCAGGGACGCCCTTCCTCACAGTAGCATCTATTGCGCTGTACTGTGAGATGGGTCGTTGCTTACCGCCCAGCGATGTCGCTGAGTGGAGAGGAACGCGCCCCCCCCCCACTAAGAGGAGGGGAGGGGGGCAATCCTCACCGCTCTCACAGTACAGCGCAATAGATGCTGATGTGAGGAACGGCGTTCCTGACTTACTGTCAAAAGGCACAGTTATCGGTGTGTACAGGCACAGATAACTATTCATCAGGGGCACAGAACGAGTAAGCCGATAGAGTGCTGAATTCAGCGCACTGTCGGCTTTCTAGTGATTCATTAAACTGCCTATGCCCCAGATTATGAAAGGTCCTCTTTAAGTATTCTACCAATGCCATACCATCACAATAAGACTAGCAATTTTTGTATTTCTCATGAACAACACCATAAATAAGTTTGTAGACAATTAAAAGTTATAATTTTTTAAGTAAAAATAATTGACTATTTTGCAGAGCTACAATCTCCTCACTATTTACATGGAAGTAGGCAAGGGCAGTACAAGCACAAAAAGAAATCCCAGCCACAAAAGGGAAAGCATGACAAGGTTTCTGACAAGTCCCAGATCTCAGAAATTTCCTGCATTTCTGATTGTATTCATTGGCAACCTATCAAGACAAAAGGCCGTCACCACCCAGATGGTCGGAGAAAATCTTTACAACTCTGCCAAATTTTTACTTATTTATATTTACAAAAAGTCGTATCTTCTAATTGTGTTCATGATTGTGTACAAGGGATAACCCCTTTAAAGAAGACCTTTCATGTCCTCAGGCACATGTGGTTTCATATACTGCTAGAAAGCCGATGGTGTGGTGAATTCACTGGGGCTGGAGATATCTGTGCCGTTATCGATGTCTGACCACTGTCTGAAGGGCATTCCTGACAGTCTAGATGGGCTGTGAGGAAAGAACCTCCTGACAATACTGTCCTTAGCCCTGTACTGTCAGATGGGCGTTCCTTTGTAGTCAGCTATAACGCTAAGCTGTGAGGAAAGCCTCCCCGACTGTACTCGTCCATAGACTACTACTAGGAGGCATTCTTCACAGCCCAGCGTCATCGCTGGATAGTATAGCTGACTACAAAGGAAAGCCCATCTGACAGTACAGCGCTATGGACAGTACTGTCAGGGGTGGCAATCCTCACCGCCCAGCTAGACTGTCAGGAACGCCATTCTGACAGTGGGCAGACATCGGTCATGGCTCCCATATCTCAGCACTGAATTAGTGCACTTTCATGTGCCCGAGGACATGAAAGGTTCTCTTTAAGTTCATCGGAAACTTCAGCATATTTAAGGAACTAGACAACGACCTCTACTACACATCTGAGGCTTTTAGACAACACTGCATTCCAAAGGAAATGACTTGGGTTATGCTATGTTGCCACCATACTAGTATATAAAGCATAATTGATTCTAGGGAACTGTCTAGAATGTGATGCTGAATTGGGTCAGTCAGGTTCAGAACAGCTGAGCAGATTATTGTAGTACTGTCACAGTTATACAGTGCAAAGACAAGACAATCTTAAATGGCACCAGATTTACCCATTATTTACATGTAATTATGCTAAAAGTAACTGTACAAGAACAAACAAATAGCTGAGAAAAGCTTAAAGGGATTCTACCATTAAAAACTTTTTTTCTAACTAACACGTCGGAATAGCCTTAAGAAAGGCTATTCTTCTTCTACCTTTGGATGTCTTCCTCGCCCTGCCATTCAGTTGAAAATCAGTTTTTCATTGGTATGCAAATTAGTGCTCTCAAACAGCACTGAGGGTGTCCCCAATGCTGCAAGAGAACTCTCTCCAGCGCCTCCTCCATCTTCATCAGCAATGGCCTCTTCATCTTCTTCTTCCAGCGCTGGGGGTCACACTTGTGCACCTGCACAGTCGGCTCTGCCATCGGGCCACATGCAGAGCCGAGTGCACATGCCGGAGGCCATTTTTTTGTGGCCGCTTCATATCTTTATTGAATATTTTACATATCATAAGGAAATTGGCAAAAAAAATCCAAAACAGAATAACAAGGAGCTATGAATATAGGTAGAAACAATTCTGACGCAGCAGGGACAGCTGGGGGTGAAGTCAGGGATATTTCTGAGGCCTGATTCACATTTGCGTCGGTAATCCGTTCGGGAGTCCGCATGAGGACAACACCCACCCCCCCCCCCCACCCCCGAACGGACTACAGAATGCATTGGCAAGCAGTGAAAGCAAACGGAACCCATAAATTAAAATGGGGTCTGTGTGCTTTCCGCACGGTCTCCGCATGGAAGTAGTTCACAATCTACTTTCCTGTCCACCTGACTGGTACGGAGACCGTGCGGAAATCACACGGACCCCATTATGGTCTACGGGGGTCCATGTTCTTTCACTGCACACCACTTGTCAATGCGTTCGGTAGTCCGTTCGGGGAGGTCCCGATGCGGGCTCCCCGAATGGATTACCAACGCAAATGTGAATTAGGCCTGAGGTGATGTGTGGCTTTAAAGAAAAGCACTAATGACTGGGGATTATTGGAGCACATCCCATAGCTGCCAGGTCTGCAGTGTGTGGAGTACGGTTTAAGCACAGACATCATGTGTTCCATGGATGTTAAGGATCTCTTGGATCCAGTCGTGTAGACTTTTGTCCAGAATCACATGTTCTATGCAATGAGACTAAGTGGTCTGAAAAGTGTGGCCTTTTAATTTATGCCAGAAATTCTTTCAAAATGTTGGGACATATTTAGCGGATCATGTTGACAATTTCAATGAAGCCAAGCCCCTTTTTCCAAGAAAGTGTCTAAGACAGGGGTGCTCACACTTTTTCAGCGTGTGAGCTACTTTATTAGCTGACCAAGGCAAAAGATCTACTACCCACTTCTTGTGGGCGGAGCCGGGGCGGGCCTGTGGGCGGGGTGGGCGTGTCTTTGGGCAGGGTCGGGCGGAGCGTGAAAGCAGGAGACAGCGGCGTTCTGTGGCAGCCCAGGGATCCCCGGTGTCTGTTTGTTCACAGCGCAGACTAAGAGTTATCGCTGGACACTGGCAGGCTGGGGCTGCGGCAGCCCCGCCTGCCAGTGTCCGGAAATGACACTCAGCCTGCGCTGTGAACAAGCAGCACCCCGGCTCCCTCTATCCCTACGAGCGGAGAGCGCGTCATCCCCTGGAGCTGCTGCTGCCAAGCCTGCAAGTGTCCGGAGTGCTTGTTTACAGCGCAGGCTGAGAGTCGACTCTCAGCCTGCACTGTGAACAAGCAGACACCGGGGATCACTGGCTGCATCCTGTGATCGACCCATACGTCCTTTGCGATCGACCGGTAGATCGCGATCGACGTATTGGGCACCCCTGGTCTAAGACAATTAGTAAATATGTAAGAGACATTACACAGGGTTTAGTTAAATACAAATTACCCCAGAATTCTGGCGCATTCTGCTTAGTAAATCTCCCCCGGTGTCTATGTTTCTGTGCTTGTCATAACTCGGAGATACGGCAGTCCTTGGCCGTGACACTTTGTCATTATAAATCTATGCATAAGTAAAGCATAAACACATAATAATTCTCATGCATATTTCAACCTTTGAACACATTCCAGCAAGAAGCTATTCTTCATTGTCACAGCGCCGAGATCTTTTCACAAAGTCTGTACAATCCTTTCAAGTGAAATAATAGTTAGCGACTAAACATTTCAACTATGAGATATCTTCGCTTTTCTCGGTCAATGTTTTCTTTTGCGGGGAGAAACGAATACTAGAGAAGAGCCAGAAGGTAGAAAAGTCCAATTATACTGCACCTTCATTTCTGAATTAATTGCCCGTTTTATTTTCGGAAAAGATGTTTTCAGTCGGAATTCATTGCTGTTTAGCTTGGAATGTGAGGATTGGCACAAGTTCTGAAAATGCCGGGGTGTTTTTTCCCATCCTCTTCATGTTTCTGTGTCGGGACTCAAGGATAATTAATATTCAATTTGCTGGATCTAATGTGTCAGGAAACGTCCGTTTCCTCTTCAGCGAGCGAGAAGCCCGGCCTATGACTAATTGCATCTTTTGTTATCAGACCTGATTAGCAGATTCATTGTCAAGTACAAAGGATGTTTGTTTTTGGAGGAGGTTTTCATGTTAAAGTGCCCTGAAAGTTTTGTCATGAAGCATCAGGATGGGAGTATTGGAAAATATTCTGCAAATAGTTACTGTCTGCTACCCTGGAAAAGGTCAATGTAAATTCAGGATTTTTGTATCTGATAATATAAGCCTGGGGGATTTCAGAATGATCAACAATATTCTATCTATACAGAGAGATTTCCTGACTACTCCTCTATAAAGATACAGTGTATTGACAACGATTTCCATGATTTCAGTGGCATAACTAGGAATGGCGGGGCCCCGTGGTGAACTTTTCACATGGACCCCCCGCGACCGACACCGACGCCGAAGACCTCGACCGACCCCTTCCTACGCATTCCTGCGCATTCTATTATGCCCCATAGTGGCCCCTTCACACAGTATTATCCCCCATAGTGGCCCCTGCACACACTATTATCCCCCATAGTGGCCCTTGCACACAGTATTATCCCCCATAGTGGCCCCTCCACACATTATTGTACCCCATAGTGGCCCCTGCACACAGTATTATCCCCCATAGTGGCCCCTCCACACAGTATTGTACCCCATAGTGGCCCCTGCACACAGTATTATCCCCCATAGTGGCCCCTGCACACAGTATTATGTCCCATAGTGGCCCCTCCACACAGTATTATGTCCCACTGTGGACACCCATAAACAATTATTATACTCTGGGGTCTTTTCAGACCCCAGAGTATAATAATCGGAGACCCGGGGGAATAAAAACATAAAAAAACACTGTTACTTACCTGTCCCCCGGCTCCTATGCTGTCTTCTCTGCTGACATCCTTGTTCAATGACGTCGGACGTCACATGACCCGGGACGCAGGCCGGGTTCATGTGACGTCAGAGACGTCAGAAAGGACGTCTGGAAGGAGGCCTGGCAGGATCATGGAGAGGTAAGTAACAGTGTTTTTTGTGTTTCTTACCTCTCCCGGGCCACCAATCATTATACTCGGGGGTCTGAAAAGACACACGAGTATAATGATAGCAGCGGTAGCGGCTGTCACCAGGCCCCTAATGTCCTGGGCCCCGTGGCAGCTGCCTCTGCCGGCAGTAGTTCCGCCACTGACTGATTTATATCCATTAAAAGTAAGGAGAATGAGTGACAGCAAACAGAATTCTAGAATGAGGAATTGAGACAAAGAGTAGATTGTCAAATTGTATAACTTGTTATTATACAAACAATTCTCAATATATGTCTAAGACTGGACAACCTCTTTAAACCTTTGAACCTGTAAGGTGATTTTTGCTTCCATATCTAAAAATATGATATAATGGAGAAAGAAGAGTTTTTAATGATTCAGAGCAGGATTTCAAAGTTGAAGTTGACCTTTCACCATCAGTACTGTAGTTGTTTGCATCCTAATAGGCAACAGGTATAGTCAGTCTCAATGCCTGATATAGTAATTAGGTTCTTTACTGTCAAGAAAGTGGGTGGTCTTGGGTGTAAGCAGTCTAGAGAACGCTTTTTGATACTGTCCAATCAGAAGTATCATGGAAGTTAGACTTGCACATTCTTCCCATGTTCCTTTGCACAGTGGAGCGCTCATGGCTTAATAAGACTCCACACTATATGGTGGTCTCTCCCTATGGAGTGACGATATGCCCTCTACCCTGTCTAAGCCTCTCACCTCTGCCAGGTCAGTCCTCTCTGCGCCAAGCTGATGAGATACAACACATTGAAACAGCTGTCCTTGGCTGAGAGACTGTACCTGTTATAATCCCAACATCATTGCAAACAAAGGCCTCTGAGAAGGTCGGCATGATGTTAAAGGGAGCGCCCTCTATTGGTTTGCTTGACTGAGACTCTGTCTTCCTAATTACATCATGGAAGATAGACCTGCACATTCTCAGTGAGCGCCCTCTATTGGTGTGTATTCTTGAGGCACTGGCTTCCTAATTACATTATGGAAGATAGACTTGCACATTCTGCATTCTTGAGGCACTGGCTTCCTAATTACATCATGGAAGTCATATTAGCATATTCCTCCCATGTTCCTTTGCACAGTGGATCGCTCATGGCTAAATAAGACCCCACACACCTAAATGGTGGTCTCTCCCTATGGAGTGACGATATTCCCCCAATCAGAAGTAGGTACTTAGTGTTAAATCTCAGAATGTGTTCGTTTCCAACCCGAGACTACCTACTTGATAGCATAAATCCTAATTACTCCATCAGGCAATGAAACTAACAACAGTGATTACTCAGGAATGGTGGGGGCTAGAAAAAAATTCTGACTGTGCCAGAGACAGTGGAGCAGTGTTTATTAAATGATGCAAAGAACTAGAGTTGGTGATGAAAGGTCCTAATTAAAGGTAAATCATGTCAGGACTCCTAAGAGGGATAATGAGAGTCCTGATTAATCCACACACACACACACACACACAGTGATTTACAGATTTCTTTGTATCAGTGTAAGTACACAGAAGGTAGTCAATCAGCCTGTGTAGACAGGAATTAGTGAAAATACACTTCCCTTATGTAGTACTTAAAGACTATAAACACTTTTTATATATAAATATGATTCTATATAAAGGTGATCTGTCTCTATCATGAATACATGCTGGATGTCAGTGTCATGAATGCTGCTGCCATCACTAGATCACAAGTATCAGCACAGCTTCATTCTTGAATTGATTTCTTTACCTACAGCCCTTGAGGGACTTATCCCCTTTGTGCTGACAGTCACTGATGCAGAGTGTGTAATTCAGCTCTCTACAGCTTGTGAGGTTTGCCTTCGATAAAGTGGGGGGTTCTTTCATCTCTCTCCATACTATGACCTGCAGTGTACAATCTCCATCCCCTTCCCCCTTTTCATTTCTCTATGACTGGGCTATTGTGAGAGAAGACAGGGCTGAGGGGTATGGCAAAGAGAGCTGACACAGTCAAGAGATGTCTGCTAATGGATTTACATAAGATTCAGAATCAGCAGCATTACCAGCTATGTCTAAAGGTTGCACAGACTTTACAGCAGCAAAACTATAGTCAATATGTCATGAAGAATATTTAGAAATTTGCCTAATTTTGTATTTTGGAAGCAAATGAACCAAGACAAAATCAGTATAAATGTGTCCATAGCCTTTAGGCTGAGGCCCCACGTTGCAGAAACACAGCTTTTTTTGTTGCAGATTTTGTTGTGGTTTTTTGAGCCAAAGCCAGGACTAGATTGAGCAGAAGTTAGACGTATAAGAGCTTTCTATATATTTCCAATTCCATTTGTAGCCATTCTTGGCTTTGGCTCAACAAAACTGGAACAAAATCTGCAACAAATAAGCCGTGTTTCCTCAACATGGGACCTCGGCCTTAAGGTTGCACCAAATCATAGCCTCATTTTTGGTGTACAAAGTGTTACTATAAGTATCCAGTAGATTTCTCTATATCCCCGGGATGTGGGAACAGTCTACTAATTTCTGAAGACCTCTTCATACTGTGATGTGTTTTATATGACAATTTCTCACGAGATGTGTTTGTTTTCCCTCCACCTTCAGTCTCTCACTATCTTACAGGCCTGACCTGCACACCCCAGAGCAAAATTAAAGCCAATGAAAACATTATGGACATGAGAATTTATGGCGGGACCATTGAATGCTCCGTGCCTGAAAGGAAGCCAGCAGAGATTTATTCTACATTATTAAGTGTTTGTGCCTTGTGCAAGATAAGCAACAAAGAGGGATTTATCAAAGGCTGACACCAGCTCTTCAGAGAGGAAAAACAGACTGCAGGATTTATCATATCACAGCCCATGCACATGCGTGGAATCGGACACAAGAACGTTGGAAGAGATACAGGTTCTGGACTGTCTATAGATTGCAGCATGTGAAAGGGATTAGGCACCTGTTTATACTGTAAGTAAACTGGAGGATTTTATATGAGGATAGTCCTGGAAGAAGACAATGAAACGCGTGCCTGCCAGGTGGACCAGCTTACTGAGAAGAAGGAGCTTTTGATGTTCTTCTTACCCGGTTCCTTTTACTTCCACAAGCAGAAACATGTTAACTTGGTAGATAAGCCAAACTCAATACAAAGTTCTGTAAAACTTTACAAGCGTACTATTTCTGCGTCTTCTTGTAACTTAGCTTTGCTGCGGATTATTCTTATCTTGAAATAAACCTGTCAGGTCCTATCTGAGAGTGGATATAACAGAGGGAGGAAGCTGAGCTCCATAACATTTTCATTATTTTGTTGTCATAGCTATGCGAAGACTCCTTTTTTGTTGAGCATGCTATAGTTTTTATGGGTTCCCTTTTCTGCTCTGTAGTGCTTTTTGTTCACTTTCTATTCCGTTTTTTTTGTGGAAGGCAATACATCCAAACAATACCGGTATGTACATTACATATTTTTTTTACGGTGTTGACTCTACATGGTACATAACATTATATTTTCATGGCTGTGACTTTTACATCCAGCACTGCCTAATATAGTTTGTTTTGTTTATTTATGTATATTTATAAATTGTATTATTTCATTATTTTAACTATTTTAATTATTTTGTACTATCAGGAGGGGAGGGGGCATTCCTCCCCGCTCACACAGTACAGCTCTATAGGCACGGCTGTGAAGAAGGACGTTCCTGACAGACTGTCAGGAACACCCTTCTGACAATGAAGAGCTACGGTACCAGCACCGATAGCTCTTCACCCGGGGAACGGATCGTGAAAGACGACAGTGCGATGAATTCAGCGCACTGTTGGCTTTCCAGCAATGTATAGAACTGCCTGTACCCCAAACCATGAAAGGTCCTCTTTAAGTAAACCGATCAATAAATTAATTAATTGATTAATTAAATTAATGAATAAATAAATAAATGTTTTACTATCCCACAAGGAGACATGAGCTTGTAATTGCTTGATTGCTTAATCTAGGTATTTAGTACCTGGTAGTACAGAAATGTATCTGCTTTTCTATCCCTAAGAACAATGTCACTGTTATCCATGGGCTATGTCTGGCTTGCAATTCAGTCCTACTGAATTAAAGATGACCTTTCATGGATTTGGGCACATGCGGTGTTATATACAGCTGGAAAGCTTTCCCGATCTTTGTCCCGGGTAAAGAGCTATCGGTATCGATACTGTAGCTCTTCATTGTCCCACAGACGAGTATTATCAGGAGGGGAGGGAGGCATTCCTTCCCGCTCACACAGTACAGCGCTATAGGTGCTGCTGTGCAGAAGGACGTTCCTGACTGATTGTCAGAAACGCCCTTCTGACAATGAAGAGCTACAGTACTGGCACCAATAGCTCTTCACCCAGGGCACAGATCCGGAAAGTCAACAGTGCGCTGAATTCAGCGCACTGTCAGCTTTCCAGCGGTATATAACACCACATGTGCCCAAATCCATGAAAGTTCCTCTTTAAATGGGGAAACATGGTGGCTCAGTGATTAGCACTGCAGCCTTGCAGCGCTGGAGTCCTGGGTTCATATCCCGCCAGGAACAACATCTGCAAGGAGTTTGTATGTTCTCCCCGTGTTTGCGTGGATTTCCTCCCATACTACAAAGACATACTGGTAGGGAAAAAAAAGTACATTGTGATCCCTATATGGGCCTCGCAATCTACATAAAAAAAAAAAAAAAAAAAACATGTAATACCAGATATATCCCATATACTGGAAACAATATTACAATAAAAAGTTTAGAGAGATGACAAGCAATGTCTGAGCCTTCATCAGCAAACTACAATTAGCTGACCTGATTGCCTGACCAGAAGAGCACAGAAGAGATAACAGCTCTGATGGTAATACAGAGAACTCAACCCCCCTCCTGTTCAGAGAGCAGCGAGTCATATCCTTTATCCTACAAACCAGGATAAGGATATAGAACAGGCCAGGTACTTTGTCAACAATGTGTAAACAATGAGAATAATTTTACATAGTAGAAGAACAATGGAGCATTGCTAAAGCAATTTATTTAGAAAAAAACTCTTGAATTTACATAGCTAGCAGTATAGATAGGATGTTTGTGAATGGAATATCCCTTTAACATAGGCACTGAGAAATAAGATTAATACATTTTTATGACCCAGAGATGGTTTATGAAGAGATGACCTATTTCTATGCATTTGGGTAAGTTGATTTGCCAAGTTTAGATTCCTAACATAACTGAAAAGTCATATTCTGGCCTTGTACAATTCTATTAACACATTTTTAAAGTCAATATGGATTCTATGACTTCTGGTATCCTGCCATTTGCTATAACATTTTATATATTTAGTGAAACTCTTGCTACTGTTTCCCAAGATGTTTCTCTTTACTTGGGACGTGATGTCAGTCTGACCTGCTGGAAATAACATGCCTTTTATTCCTTCAGCTGATTATTAGTCCTATCACACAGCTATAATGAAGAAGTTGACAATGCAGCCTTTCTAATTATATACTTATGGTATATTAGACTAATTAGAAGACGTTAATGATAGGGATAATAATAGTGTCACCCAAGAGTCAGAGATGGTTATGTCTCTAGCTCTGTGTGTTCTGTCTCTAGCTGTATGCTGTGCTAAGGCATCAAGGGCTTCATAGAAGAGCACAGAGAAAGAGAAATATAAAAATCAAGATGATACAATATATCTTAAAGAAGTGTCTAGTGTGATATGTTAGTATTTAGTTGTAAAGCACCATGGAATTAATGGTGCTATAGAAATAAATAATAATAATAATAATAATAATAATAATAATAATAATAATAATAATAATAATAAAAGTTGTTTTTGCAACTACAGAAGTTTAATGTGTTCATTTCTTTACTGTTTCATATTGTGGCTTACCACTGCTAAGTGGCCCTTATAAGCAGTAGATTGTCTTTCTCCTGCCCAATATAAAAGTCATCTCCTCCACCATTTCAGTACATCAACAAAACAAAGAATTTGGAGTTAGCATAAGTGGTCGGCAACATCAGTGTATAGAAAGTGCATTAGAGGTCAGGTCATTTATGTGTTGCTTTCAAAGCCGCCGTATATCAAGAAACAATTCATTGGATCAGTCTACCTAGGCAGAGATTTCCTCCAGTTGCTATATCTGGTTGACTCTGTCAGTCCACAAATTGTGCGATCGAGGGATTGATATTAAGCCAGAGTAGGAGAAACAGAAGTTGGATTGCAAGATTTTTCTTGCTTGATCAAAAGTGGGAAATGTTACAAATTCTTGTTATGCAGAATTACAATTTTGTTTAGTAGTTACATTTTTGACACAGCTGGACAATATGTGGGAGATTGATCAAGGAGCCAGCCCATTGCACCAAAATAAATCATTATTAATTAGTTTATATTGGTTTTGAAAGGTAAAGGTAGAATTCAGGCTCGGACTGGGGTGCCTGGGACCAACCAGTGGAACTCATTTTGATGGCCCACTATACAGCTAAATGCAAATATTGTACTGCCTCCCATATTTTACTTTAAGACCCCTTAGCTCTGTGAGCAAGATGATTGGTTATGGGGCCCCGCAGTTACAGTAAGGAGATGGAGCCCTGGTCGACCTGCTCTTTGCCTAGCTGTCATATCAGTTACTCAATTCATGTATATGTAATAGATTGTTTAAGAGGACCTTTCACGTCCTTGGGCACATGCTGTGTAATACACCGCTAAAAAGCCGACAGTGTGCTGAATTCATTGCACTATTGGCATTCCTCTTGTGTGCACCTGCTGAAGAGCTATTGGTGCCATTACTGTAGCTCTTCATTGTCAGAAGGGCGTTTCTGACAGTCTTTGAGGACCACCCCTCCTCACAGTAACATCTACTGCACTGTACTGTGAGAGGGGGCGTTCCTTACTCCCCATCAATGACACTGAGCGGTGAGGAACGCCCCCCCAGTACTCATCTATGGACAAGTACTGTCAGGAAGGGGGCGCATTCCTCACTGCTCAGTGTCATCGCTGGGTGATAAGGAACACCCCCACTCACAGACTTTCAGAAACACCCCTCCTCACAGTAGCATTTATAGCGCTGTACTGTCAGAGGGGGCATTCCTTATTGCCCAGGGATAACGCAAAGTAGTGAGGATGCACCCCCTCTCCCCCCGATGGTACTTGTCCATAGTCGAGTACTGGGGGGGGGTGTTCTTCACCACTCAGCGTCATTGAAACGCCCCTCTCACAGACAAATAAGTTATCTTGCAGCGATGGGGGCAGGCCTCAACACTGAAAATGCGATGGGGTCACCCCCTCTGCTGCTCGAAAACACACTCCAGCGACGTCTCTATCTTTGGCTGGATCTTCCCCTTAGTCGTCTTCCTTTGCGTCACCTCTGACACCTGCTCAGTTGGCTCTGCCAGTGAGACACCAGCAGAGCCGAGTGCACATGCCAGCTGGCGGCCATTTTTGCACGCTCTGCTCTGCTGGTGTCTCATTGGGCCCGCCCCCATCGCTGCAATAGAACTAATTTGCATACCAGTAAAAAACAGTATTTCTAAGGAACGGCGCAGTGGAGACCACGTCTAAAGGTAGGAGACGCATATTCTTTCTAAAGGCTATTCCGACGTGTGATCGCCAAAAAAATTCATTTCAATGGTAGAATCCCTTTAAATATTCTACCAAACTTATTATATTAGCACATAGGCTGTGTTTGATGCTGCAGTGCAGTGAGTGTGCTGTGCTTAGTAGTACATTCGCAGGGGTTGGGGCCCTAGGGACCCACTAGCCCCTCTTGGTCAGAGGGGCACCAGAGGATTGACTTGCTCCTCTACAGGCCTCTCGAGACCAGGTAGAATTGTAAAGCTCATCTAAGAGGCTTCATTGGGTTTGCACTAGAGATGAGCGAGTACTGTTCGGATCAGCCGATCCGAACAGCACGCTCGCATAGAAATGAATGGACGTAGCCGGCACGCGGGGGGTTAAGCAGCCGGCCGCCGTCAAAGTGGAAGTACCAGGTGCTTCCATTCATTTCTATGGAGCGTGCTGTTCGGATCGGCTGATCCGAACAGTACTCGCTCATCTCTAGTTTGCACCTTTAAATGACTATTTAATTGTAAGATTTTAATGGAAGGATCTAGAATCATCTTGGTGAATCTGCTGCTGCTATAGTACAATGACTATCTACCCACATCTATTATTTATAATTCCTGTCTATTTCCTTACATGCTTTAAAATGATGAAACTGCTCACAAGATGTTTCCCATAAACCAACATTTGCACTCGCTGCTTAACTAAAAGACAGGTACACTTTTACCAAGTGAGATGTAAATAATAAGTGTCAGAAATCACAGAAAACCACACTTATCATTATTTATTGCACAAGTCCCCTTATCTCTCTCTTGCTTTATCTTGCCGAGACTTCTGGCACCAAATTCTGGCTGCTCCTGACTCCAAGCTCAGCGCAGATCCAGCTTTCCGCAGCATGTGTTACAGATATAATTGCATGGAGCTGGACTCTGGCCCAGCCTCTCCTCACACTCATCCCCTGTTTTGCAGAGAAGAGAGGGTGATTGAACCAGCCTTGAAAGCCTGCAAATTGCCGAGATGTAAATTAGCCGCTATGCAAATGCGAATAATATGCAAATAGGCCATGCATAAAAATGATTGCTCTAACGAGAAGTACACCCCGTTTATTCATTAGGATAATTTCTGTTATACATTGTTTCACAGTATTTTGCATTGTCTCCGGTAATATGAATATTTAGCTTCATTATGCGAGGCCTGATTTCCATTTTTTGGGCTGCTTTGTGATGATACAAACAATTAGAGTTAAATGATAATGCTAAAAGGTGTGCGGAGTTTATAAAAGCTGCGCTTCCCTCCTCTCACCCTTTTTGTCGGCCGTCGTATTTCTCGCCGTCTGTTCCAGTCGCTGTAATTACTATCATAATTTATAAGGTGCTGAGCTACTGTGCAGGATAGGGTGCAAGACAGCCTTAAATATTAATACAGTAATGGATTGATGAGTCTTCTCATAAACTTCCACTGGGGGATTAAACTACATAACTGTTCGCAAGGCTTGAAGTGAATGACCCCACTTGAAATCTCACTATAGGCTTCTTGCCACGTTGAAAAACCGCAACTTGCTAAGTATTCCGAGGATTAGCGACATTGTAAAATGTTGGTTCTGGTTTACGTTTTAATGCCGGAAATACATTTTAACTGTGTTACAGCAACTGTGAAATTATGTTTGATGCTTAAGGGTCTTTGTGCGAAAACAATGTTGTTTTATTAGGAAGCAGCTTTTAAAATACTGCTCATGGCGTGGAATATGTCATCTGTATTTTGTTCTGTTTCCATATTTGTATTGATTTCACATGAAGCGCAGAAATGATGGCCTCTAGAAGATGAGGCTAGGTTTTATGAAATGCCAACTAAGCGAGCAATTCTCCAATAGGAACTTCCCGCTCTCCCTACACATCAACCTTCAATTTTCTGTGTTATATAATGATTCTTTGAGACAAAGAGCGAGCTGCAATCTTCTCATTCTGTTCTTGGAGGGCATATACAATTACATAGTGTATACACATAGAGGAGTTGATAAGGTTAAAGAGAAATAAGATTCGTCAAGTCCAACCTTTAAAGGGGTTCTCCCCTCTCAGTCTTTCACTATCTGCCTGCAGTGTCTAGTCCTCTCACTTCCTGTATTTCTCCTCCCTCCCCCTCCTTTCTGCTAAATGGGAAGTCTCAAAACACTTATACAGATCAGATAATATACAGATACTTGTACACAATGGACTCGGTGTTATCGGTGTGTTTACATAGAGAGATAACAGACCAGGCTTTATCACAAAACTGCAATTAGCTGAACGGATTGTCCTGCCAGCAATGAGTAAGTGATGTCACTTATCCTGTCTCCCAGGTTCGTGGTTATAGCAACGCAGTGTAAACAATGGAGGGAATAAGGTCACATAACAGGCAAACAAATCAGAATTTCTAAAGCAATATATTTAGGAAAGTCTTCAATTTACATAAGCTACCAGTATAGATAGGATCCTTGAGATGGGACAACCCCTTTAATCCTTCCGTGTTAATCCAGAAAGAGGCAAAGGAACCCCATGAGGTAGTTGTAAATTTCTTTATGTTAGAGGGAAAAATGTATTTCCAATTCTAAATTGATTAACTGGATTCCATGGGTGTATCTACCAGGATAGCAGATACCTTGGGTCCAACAACTAAAGGGGACCATTTCTTATGAGACCTTACCTTATAACTATGGATGATGGAAGGAATAGGGAAAATATCCGTTGTTTTACTGGGACATCATAATACCTGCATTAATTTATGTCCGTGAACATCCCATATTCAGAAATCTCTTACACATAACATGTGACATAATTTATTTGAACAAAGATGTCCCTTGTTGAACCTATGCAATTTATCAACCATCACAATATTTTGTGGCAGAGAGTTCCAAAGTCTCACTGTAACGGTAAAGGATCTTCATTTATGATGACAGTGAAACTTTCTTTCCTCCAGGCATAGTGGATGCCCCCTTGGTAATGTGACTAAGGACCCAACAAGGTTCTAAAACTTATTAGCAGTGACACTGTTTGTCATGATAAATTTTATGGAATCTTGAAATAAAGACTTGAAGATTTTTATTCCTATACCTGATGCTGGATTCCCACCACCACCTTGCATGAGCTCAGAAATTCTGTGCTTTCTCACCTTACCATTACTGGCTAGTAGAGATGAGCGAGTAGTTAAATATTCGATATTCGATATTCATTCGAGTAGCCCCTCAATATTCGACTACTCGAATCAAATATCAAATCCTATTATACTCTATGCTCGTTTCAGGGGTAGGCAACATTCGATCAAACTGAACTTACCAAGTCCACGAGTGAGGGTCGTGCTGGATTCTTCGAGAAGTCTTCTCCACGCAGCATCCCCACATCGTCATTCTGCAATGAATTCACTCTGCTAGGCATCGGGCCTGGGCAGAGTTGACTGCGCATGCCCGCACTATAAGAAAATGGCCACTTACAGTCAAAGCGGCCATTTTCTTGTAGCGCGGGCATGCGCAGTCGGCTCTGCTCATGCCCGATGCCTAGCAGAGTGAATTCAGAGCCGGAAGACGCCGCTGGGACGCAGCGAGGAGAAGACTTCTAAAGGTAGGAGAAGAACCAGCGTTGATTGGTCGACTGTATAGAATTCGGCCAATCAATGCTGGTTCTGCATTGGATTTTTCCATTCGAATAGCGAGTGGTACTCGATTGAGTATGAGTATTTCAAATACCGTAGTATTCAATCGAATACCTACTCGATCGAATACTACTCACTCATCTCTACTGGCGAGTTAAAGAGCCTTATTGTCCTTACTTCATACACATTCACATAAGTTCAAGGCTACATCTTATAGTGGATAAATCATGTATCTTCATTGAAATCCGCAATTTCAACAAGCGATTTATAATGGTTTTATAAGGCATACAGTACCTATGTAGTGAGTTTGGTTCTTGTACCATATCTAGGTTGTAGCTATGTAGGTAACTTGTTTTAGGTGGTTTATTATAGCAAACTTGGTTTTGGTAGCAGAGTAGTAGACAGAAGACTGGAGGAAAAACAACCAGCAAGAGCTCAGCGCCTCCTTCACGACTGTTAGAAAACCATTCCAGGTGACCACCTCATGATCCTGACCGTGAGAATGCCAAGAGTGTTCAAAAGGGGGCTACTTTCAAAAACTAAAACATATTCTGTCTTAACAATTTTTTTTTTTTACTTCTCAATTCCATATGTGTTTCTTTGCAGTTTTATGTCTTCAGTATGAATGTAGAAAATAAAAAAAGAAAAATTATGGAATGAAAAGGTACAGCCAAACTTTTTAATGGTACTATACATGCTTACATGCTGTACATGCCTTATAAGTCCAGGTCATACCTATGGGATCTTCTACTTTAAGGAGAATGGGGATCTACTTCCCCAGTCTCTCTGTGCTGCATAAATACCAATGAGAAAGTGGTATGGTTGTGTGATGTCACATATCCACTGAAGAATATTGAGATTACAGGAGGCAGGCCATGGCATATTGAGCCACACAGACTCCCATTCTCTTGCTAGGTGAGAATCCTGTAGGTAGCATATATGGCATATAATATGAATGGGAGAATTAATATTTTTGTAAATGTGCTTAATTTTCCATATCATGGAGTGGAGTGGGGACATCACACTTTTTATCAGAAGCCTCTACATGGATAACCCTTACAGCTCTACTTCTCATCCAGCTATGTAAGCACTGTGGTAAGAATACAGGAGGCGAAGGGGCTTTAGCAGATCAGGAGCTGAAAAGGAGGAGAAGAATGGGAATCTTACGTGCTGTTTGCCAGAATTGCCAGATTGACGGTTCAGAGTTTCCCTCAACCAATTGAATTTGAAGGAATGGTACAATGGGGCGGTTACACTCATGAAAATGAGCTCAAATTCGATCGTAATTTGTCCTCAAAAATTGGTGTACATTACAATTGATAAGTATTTTAGTCACTTTCTAAGAGTCTCTGTACCTTGTCCGCCAAGTGGACGAGTCTGATCGGGAAGAGGTGGGATTTTGCCAAAAAAGGGGCAGGACTTAAGATGTGACACAGTTTGCTTTTTTTGTCAAAAGATAAGCTTATAAGATTATTTAATAACATATAATATGCTGAAAGATCCTGTTCTGTAGGAATTTTTTTGCAGCCATAAACAAGTACATAAAATAGAATGCAAAAATCTACAATAAATTTTTTTTTTAAAAAAAACTATCTTCTATCTGGTGTTAACAGCTATATTCCCTTTGTGTGGGAGTCACTATTGTATAAGATGCCCATTAATTTTCATGGACATTGATGGGCTCTCAACACCAAAAACAGGTATCTATGACCCCTTCTAGACGGTGGACCCAAATTATAAAAAAGAATCATGAAGGCAGGCCCTTTAAGGGTGACATAATGGTATTTTGGCTTTATAGTAAGAACCTTAAGATGCCGAGTTGAGATTATTTGGCAAACACATAATACTATCATGGAGTTTCATCTGAGAGTTTCTATGATTTATCGTAAGTCAATGTTTTATCACAAGAACAGTTAAATGACAAATTCATTCGGTGTCATCTTTATAACTTTCTTCAGATGATAAATTAAACTAATATCTTGATATTTGGCTTTAGATTAGTAGCTTGTGCATGCCATCTTTTATCTTCCCAGCTACATTCTGTGCTCAATGAAGTGACTTCTGCTCACTAACTTGTTTATTTTTGTTGCCTGGGATACAGCACAAATCTGATTTCTTTCCGAAATTAAGTAAAATGTTCAGATCAAAACTGCATTGTATCTCAAAGCGAGAAAAATAATTAAATATACCTGAAAAAGTGATCTCCTTGTATGAAAAACATCAACGCTATACTCGCAAAAAAAGAGCGACACAAATAGCAAAAGTTTTAAAGTGGTTGTAAAATGGTATTATTAGTTACTCATAGAAAAAAGAAAAAGAAGGAACGTGAATAACTACAGAAATAAGATACATAGCTGGAAGAAGACACATCTACATTTCCATAGTTGGACCAATGTTTGTGGAGATCCATGGGCGAAATGTTGTGGCCTCCTCCTTTTTTTGAAGGGAAATGTGAGGACATGTTCACACATCATGGATTCTTTCAAGATTTGTGCACAGGTTTTAGAAGATATAAGGTGGAATCTTGAACATATTCTAAGAAGCCTGGGTCATCAACTGCTAAGAGCTAAGAGCATTGATGACCTAGGCCTCTTAAGATATGTTCAAGATTCCACCTTATATCTTCTACATATCTTCTGTGCACAAATCTTGAAAGAATCCATGATGTGTGAACATGTCCTCACTAGAGATGAGCGAACAGTAAAATGTTCGAGGTTCGATATTCGTTTCGAGTAGCCCCTCAGTATTCGACTACTCAAATCAAATATCGAACCCTATTATAGTCTATGGGGGTAAAATGCTCGTTTCAGGGGTAGGCAACGTTCAATCAAATTATACTTACTAAGTCCACGAGTGAGGGTTGGGCTGGATCCTCCATGCAGTCTTCTCCTTGCAGTGTCCCCGTGGCATCTTCCGGCTCTTCATTCACTCTGCCAGGCATTGGGCCTGGGCAGAGCCAACTGCGCATGCCCGCACTACAAGCGGACATGCGCAGTTGGCTCTGCCCAGGCCCGATGCCTGGCAGAGTGAATGAAGAGCCGGAAGACGCCGCGGGGAAGCTGCACGGAGAAGACTTCTAAAGGTAGGAGAAGAACCAGCATTGATTGGCCGACTGTATAGCATTCGGCCAATCAATGCTGGTTCTGCATCAAACTTTTCCATTCGAATAGCGAGTGGTACTCGATCGAGTACGAGTATTTAGAATACCGTAGTATTCGATCGAATACCTACTCGATCGAGTACTGCTTGCTCATCTCTAGTCCTCACATTTCCCTTCAAAAAAAGGAGGAGGCCACAACATTTCGCCCATGGATCTCCACAAACATTGGTCCAACCATGAAAATGTAGACGTGTCTTCTTCCAGCTATGTATCTTATTTCTGTAGTTATTCATGTTCCTTCTTTTTTTCTATTAGTACCGTATTTTTCGGACTATAAGACGCACTTTTTTTCCCCAAAATTTCGGAGGAAAATGAGGGTGCGTCTTATAGTCTGAATGTGGGTTTGCAGCATGGCCGCGTTACTGCCACCGCTGGTTTTCTTCAGCGGCAGTAGCGCGGCAATCCGCAGGCCCCGGCAGCTAAGACAGTCCCCGGCATCTGCTGTAATAGACCGGCGGATGCCGGGGAGTGTCTTAGCTGCCGGGGCCTGCAGATTGCCGCGCTACTGCCACCGCTGGTTTTCTTCAGCAGCAGAAGTGTGACAATACTGCAGGCCCCGGCAGCTAAGACACTCCCCGGCATCCGCCGGTCTATTACAGCAGATGCCGGGGACTGTCTTAGCTGCCGGGGCCGCGCTACTGCCGCTGAAGAAAACTAGCGGTGGCAGTAATGCGGCCATGCTGCAAATCCACTCCTCCACCGCAGGTCCCGACAGTCAGTTAGCCCCCCCCCCCCCCCGGCCTCATACCTTTAGTGATGCAGGCCGGCTCCTGCACGGCGAGGCCGCAGGAGCCGACCTGTTCCGATGACAGCCGGGAGCCTAATGAAGACTCCCAGGCCTGTCATAGATATATATTACTATCGCGGCTGGTCTATGACCCTCCGCGATAGTAATGTATAGAATCTCCCATAGACGGCAATACACTTGTATTGCCGTCTATGGGACTTGCAATCAAATGATTGCAGGTTCAAGCCCCCTAGGCGGGGGATATTAAAATAGTAAAAAAAAAAAAAAAAAAAAACACTTAAAAAAAATATAATAAAAAATAAAATAAATAAAAGTTCACCTCCTTTCCCTAGAATACATATAAAAGTATAACATTACTGTGAAACATATACATTAGGTATCCCTGTGTCTGAAAATGCCCAGTCTACACCTGGCCCCACAAAAAAAACGCCCTATACATCCCCGTACAGCTGCAAGGTCACCTGTCAATGTGGCCTTGCAGCTGTTCCAAAACTACAACTCCCATATATTAAATATTTTACCATTTTTTGCCTGAAAATTTTTTTTCCCTATTTTTCTCCTCTAAAACTAATACGGTAACTAATAATACCGTTTTACAACCACTTTAAAACTTTTGCTATTTGTGTCGCTCTTTCTATTATATCGGTGTCTAGGATCCCTTCAAGCACCAGGGTCCAGTTGTGACTGCTACCTATGTACCCACCATAATTATGTCCCTGACAAGGGTGTAGCTAAAGTATCTACAGAGGTAGCACTTGCTACCAGATCCTATTCCCTGAGGGATTCCCAAAGATCCCTCTTTTACATAAAATATACTGTCATTCGAAAGCTGTGTAGGGGTACCATTGTAGACACTGCACTGGGGCCCAGTTATGCCTCAGGTCCCTGGTGATTGCTGCTTCTGTAAAATCTATAGCAATGCCACTCAATGAATGTCCATAACCTATAAACAGATATGGGTAGAGCCTTCTAATCTCACCAGACATGGGAAGAAGTTGATATACATGTAGTATAATAGTAATGGATGTATTCTAATCCTATAAATATATATGAGATGTAGATTCTGTACTCGCCCGACATGATATCAGTAGGATATATTTGTAGATTGATTGGAGTTAATTACACATTATGTATAATTAGATATGGAATCTACATTATCTGCTTCATGGAGATTGAATGAACTTGACATACAGTGGATTGAAGCTATAGTAATGCATTTTACATATTAATAGACGTTGCATGAACTCTATTTGTCACACATGGAAGAAGCATAATATAGCCAAGAATGTACAGATATAATGGATACTGTCTTAGGGTATGTTCCTTTGTGGAAGATTTATGGAAGAAATTTCTGTGTCTGTTCATCTGAATGGGGTCTGAACACGTCCATGTACATACTATGGGAATTACCCCATTTACGTGTAAGACATTGCACCAAATTTATTAAGTGTGATCATACCCTTATGGTCATTCAACCAATTTTTTTTTATTTATAATACATTAAAATGAGCAAAGGAGCCTACTTGGGCTGGCACCACTTTCTGTAGGATCCATATAGCAACCACATGATCTTTCAATATAGTACTGCATGTACGTCCTTGATTAAACCCATGCAAGAAGAGAGCAGATTTACTAATAATAATAAGTATTAGACTTAGAGGAGACAGTCTTAGGCCCGATTCACATCTGCATTCAGGTTTCCGTTCAGGAAGTCCGCTTGGGGATCCCCCGAACGGAAGCCTATACGCATTAAAAAGCGGTCACCTGGGGAACTCGTGGACCTCATAGACCTTAATGGGGTCTGTGTGGTTTCCACTCGAGTTCTGCACGAAATATGCAAAGAGAAAAATCCTGCAAGCACTAGTTTTCTTTCCACATGTTTCATGCGGAAACTGAACGGAAACCACACGAACTCCATTATAATGTATGGGGTCTGCAGGTTTCCTTAGGTAACCGCTTTTTTATGCGTATAAGTTTCCATTTGGGGGGTCCCCAAGCAGACTCTTCCAATGGAAATCCGGGCATAAAACTGTTCCAGATTTATCCAGATCCTAAATCCCCACTAAAGTCCCACGTTGTGGAAACGAAGGGCTCATCCTGCTGCGGAAACGCAGCAGTAAAAAATGTTGTGTTTTACAGTACTTGCAAATTGAATGAGATTCTGGATTAATCTGATCCACACACTAAAAATAAAAAAAAAAACACTCAAAAACACCCATAAATTCAGAAAAATTTCAATGAAAAACGTGGTAATCAAAATGTAATTCATTTCCGGTGCATTGTTTAGCTCTCTAAGGGGTTTCTGCAGCTGAATCAGCCTTGGAATCTCCTGCGTCCTGTTTCAATCTTCAATGGGACGCAGAATCAGGGCAGCTATTGGTGATGATTTTGAGGTGGAATCCATTCTAAATATTGTCATATTATTGAGCCGTAACATTACACCACTTATTGCCGCATTTTCATACACTTGATAAATGTGGCAAACAGTATGTCAGACAGTTATTTTGGTTCCAATTATGATGGAATTCTAGACACAGGAACATTTAGGTCTTTGGAGATGGACTTGTAGCCTTGAGATGCTTCCTCACAATTTTGCTTCTCAAGTCCTCAGACAGTTCTTTGGTCTTCTTTCTTTTCTCCATGCTCAATGTGGTACACACAAGGACACAGGACAGAGGTTGAGTCAACTTTAATCCACTTCAACTGGCTGCAAGTGTGATTTAGTTATTGCCACCACCTGTTAGGTGCCTCAGGTAAGTAACAGGTGCTGTTAATTACACAAATTAGAGAAACATCACATGATTTTTCAAACAGTGCCAATACTTTTGTCCACCCCCTTTTTTATGTTTGGTGTGGAATTATATCCAATTTGGCTTTTTGACAATTCTTTTTGTGGTTTTCCATTGAAGACAAATTAAATGAAGATAATAATACCAAAGAATTTGTGATTGCAATCATTTTCTGGAAGAAAATGAGTATTATCTGACAGAATTGCAGGGGTGCCAATACTTTTGGCCAATACGGTATGAGGATTCAAGAGAAATAGCAGTGAAGTGTTCAGGGTGCTACAGAAATATGCCTGGAGGGGATGATTCCCCAAAATTTGCCCTACCTAGCACTGGGATTGCCTCTTGTGTGGTAAAAGCTGTGGAAACAACAGACAATAATAGCCAAAATCAATTATTATGGGAATCGATGGTCCTCATGTATTACAGTGATCTATAAGAGGCCCTCATATCTGCAGCAAATAAGAGGAAGTGTTCACTTCCCTGAGAAGTATAAGAAGTAAATGCTGAGTTTTACAACGCTACGATTGACAACAAATACGTTTTTTCTATTGGATAGGTTACATAAAGCAATGGGATTTGTAAGGAGGGTGGTATATAACTATGTGTGCTGCAGTTCAAATATCTCTAGAGACCCTTTGGCATGTCTTACCCATTTCTTCAAATACTGTATGGGTGTAGGATAATCATCCCATAAAAGCCTATGTGGAAAGGCTATGATGTTGGAGGTTTGCTGACTGTTTTGCATGTCCTAATGCAAAGTATCATTGAAGAAGACAAAAAGAGTCACTACTGTAAAAGTGTCAGCTTCTTCTCCATCCGGGATCCAAAGAACACCGAAGGGAAACACTGATCTAGACCTTTGCTGGCAATTACAACTATTTGAGGGCATGATCTAGCACTCTGTTACTGATCCACAGTATGTTCAGTGGTGGACCATAGCACCCAGACATATGGCAGTCATCTGGCACCTTCCATTAATGCTGACATTGCACTGTGTCACTTTATCAATTAACACCCTGTTACATCAACACTTGTCTCTGTTTTTCAGACACATTAGCCCAGATTTACTAATAGTTATACAGTGTAAATTTAGGCAGGCGGTCTGAAAATACACCAGCTTTATCACAGTGACTGATGCTGGATGATAAATCTGGCATATTGTTAGGCTATCTAGTCTAAGTATACAGTCATGGCCAAATGTTTTGAGAATGACACAAATATTATATTTTCACATGATCTGCTGCCCTCTGGTTTTTATGTGTGTTTGTCAGATGTGTTTATCACATACAGAAATAGAATTGCAATCATATTATGAGTAACAAAAGCTTATATTGACAGTTAGAATGAGTTAATGCAGCAAGTCAATATTTGCAGTGTTGACCCTTCTTCTTCAGGACCTCTACAATTCTCCCTGGCATGCTCTCAATCAACTTCTGGACCAAATCCTGACTGATAGCAGTCCATTCTTGCACAATCAATGCTTGCATTTTGTCAGAATTTGTAGGTTTTTGTTTGTCCACCCGTCTCTTGATGATTGACCACAAGTTCTCAATGGGATTAAAATCTGGGGAGTTTCCAGGCCATGGACTCAAAATCTCTATGTTTTGTTCCCTGAGCCATTTAGTTATCACCTTTGTTTTATGGCAAGGTGCTCCATCATGCTGGAAAAGGCATTGTTGATCGCCAAACTGCTCTTGGACAGTTGGGAGAAGTTGATCTTGGAGGACATTCTGGTACCATTCTTTATTCATGGCTGTGTTTTTAGGCAAGACTGTGAGAGAGCCGATTCCCTTGGCTGAGAAGCAACCCCACACAAGAGTGGTTTCAGGATGCTTTACAGTTGGCATGAGACAAGACTGGTGGTAGCGCTCACCTCGTCTTCTCCGAATAAGCTGTTTTCCAGATGTCCCAAACAATCGAAAAGGGGATTCATCAGAGTAAAATGACTTTACCCCAGTCCTCAGCAGACCAAAGACAAGATTTGTGGGGGATTTGGAATTTGTACTATACGTTCTCTCTGTGTTTGTCATGAATAGTCCTGGGACGAATATGCAAATCTGTCTCCCAAGATGTAAATAAGGAGACAGTGCCTCTGTTATGCTGCCCTCTATAGGAAGCACCCTGAAGAGGGCAGCATAACAGAGGCACTGTCTCCCTATTTACATCTTGAGAGACAGATTTGCATATTCTTCCCATGATCCCTTACAGTGGAGCGACTATGGCAGTATGTCTCCACACACCTAATAGGTGGTCTCTCCTTAAGGAGTGACATTAACCCCATAATATGAATAATCCTATGAAATTTAAAATGTCCCAGTCATAAAAGGATGTGGCATACAAAGCACCACGCAAAATGAGTGGGTTCAACTGGTTTAATGATAGAATCAGTTGGCCTGGGCCTAGTAGTGTGGCCATCAACGAACCAAGTCAGGACATTCTCATCCCTATTTTACCAACGTCATACTTGGTTAATATGCAGGTATGAACTTACCTAATATATAGTATATCCATCTTTGAAAGGGGTAGATTTAGAAAAAACTGTTATATAAGTTCTGTCTATGTGGCCTATAGCAACCAATCACAGTACAGCTTTCATTTTTGCAAAAACACTATAATGGTTCATTCACACAGAGTTTTTTGGTGAGTATTTTAGTGAGGAAAAAATTGGCTTCGGGAATTAGGAAATATTTTTTTCCTCTAGCACAGTGCATAGATCTTGAAAAAACCGCTACCGTTTTTTCCGCGTGGTTTTTGCCAATTCTACGTGGATTTTCCAACTCCCATTGACTGCGTTGGTTTTTAAAAGTGGATCCGCCTGAAGGAAGTTTTTTTTTTTTCCACTATGGGAAGGCGCTTTTTCCATGTGGATTCTGACACGTATTCAATGCCAAAATCTTCACCAAAAAACTCTGTGTGAATTAACCCTAAGAAAGGAAAGCTGTGCTGTGATTGGTTGTTATGGGCAATTAAATAAAGAATTAGTTTTCTTTAAAGGTAATTTCTCAGCTCAAAATAGGATATAAAGATAAATACATTATCTTATAGGGCTTGTTATAAAGTTTTAGATATTGCCTCTCTTATGTCATACCATTGCTCCGTTCGGCTGAGTTTACAAGTAGTAAAGTGGAGCGCAATTTGGCACGTATACGGCGTGTCAGAGTTTGCGCGCTCAAAAAGATCCCATTGATTTCAATGGGAGTTACGAGCGTATACGCCACGTAACTTTGCGCCCATATGAACTCAGCCTTACAGAGATATTCAGAATTTTATAATTATGTACATTAACCATAATCTGCAGTTTGGGCTTCAGTGAGCGTTGCAAATTACCCACCCCTAATTCCTTCCAAGTTGCGCCCATCTCAGTATGAAGAAAAGTCCTCTCAGCAATGGAGACACCAATTCACAAGAGGAAATACCACTTGATTGAGATGACCCTAACCTATCTACCTGGGTTGAGATTCTGGGATTCTGGAGCTCAATACCCTTTAAGAAACCAAGTTACATAATTGCAACAACCAAATAGTCAGCTCACGGGCAGTGATTTAGGATTCTGTATAGTATTCTGCTCCACGACGAGATCTAGAGGACAATTTTTGCGTCTTTCTCAAGCTCTGACCTTGAAATATATGTGAGATGAAATTCCTAGGGACTGGTGTTTTCCGGTCTGGATGATATCTTGATGATGAGCAATAAATAAAGAATTTTATGGACACTTGGCTTATTTGCTATTAGGTTTTATAGAAGTGACATATACGACCATATCACTGACTACCTTCATAGTAATGCATCATATGTGCCCATATTGGCTACCAACTACACATACTCCAACAACATTGCTAATCATGTGTGGCTAATTTCAGAAATATTCTTATAGTTCTCATTATGGATATGCAATATAGATCACAGTTATACTTGTTTTGCAAGGATGGGGAGCGTTGGAGCCTTGGAATAATTTTCCATTGGTGGCCCCAATGACACTGTCAGTGAGTGCATTTGCAGAGAGTGGATAAGCTCTGAAATCCAGTCGGCTTTATGCATTGCTTACACATCTCTGCTCTTTTCTCAGCTGCCTGTGGACTGCTGAAGATGAGGGATATCTCTAGTGAACAGACACATTAGCAATTCATTTTATCAGCTGTCGGAGGTAGAAGCACTTTCCATACACCCTCCCACATGTTTCAAGTTTCCTCTTAGATCCACATATATCCAGATATTAAATTATAGATAAAAGAACTTGTGTGGGTGCGGAGAGATGGAAGAAATGATACGACAGCCATACAGGCACATACTGCCGCCCTAATGAGCTTTCGCTAGCAGCCAGGCTCACCTCACCCTCCATGTTCACATAAACACCTCTAAAACCTCATTTCATTGTCGTCCGGGAGTTGAATCCAAGCCTTCCCTTCCCCTTGTTCTGTTATTAACATGTAAAAGACTTTACGCTTTGTCTGTCTTATTATATCTGCTGTAAGGATGTTTCTGTCGCAATTACTTTAACTCCTTTAGCGCTAGGGAAAATCCCACCTCAATTCATTTCCTATTTAGGGCAATTATGTTATATTGCTGTAAGCACAGGTGGGCAGAATTAGATTCCTGAGCTTACATATTGTGATGTGTACGTCTTACCGCACTCAGATCTGAACGCGTCAAAGCTAGAAATTGCCAAATCGGTTACAAATTATCCAAAAAATTTGAGTTCGACCAAACCCATGACTTTTTAGGTTCTCCACCCATCAACCATTATTATACTCTCAGGTCTCTTTAGACCCGAAAGAACCAGGGATCCAGAGAAAGACCCAAGAGTCCTGGGAAGGTGCAGAAAAACCTTAAAATATTAAAATTTCTAGGGCTCTGCTGCAACATTCATTCTTCTTTCCCAGCATCTCGGACATCTTCCAATGGCCCAGTGTCACCAAGGAGATCTGTGAATGGGCAGCTGTCAACATCATGATGACCAACCTCAAGATGACAATAACTCCCATGTGACAGCTGAGGCCCTCACCAGTAACCTGCAGCTGTTAATGGCACAGAGGAGGCCAGATGGTGACTGGATGTTATGGCAAAAGTCTGGAAAAATTAGGAAAGGTAAGTATGACTTTTTTTTATTTTTACTCACTTTGCCTTAGCCTCTGGCTATAATACTCTTGGGTCTGAAGAGAGCCATGGGTATAACAATAGCACTTCCAATTCAGACTATAAGAAAACTTGTGATAAATCTCGCGAATAGGAGGGGAGAGAATCTCATGAGGGTTTTCCTGATATAAACAAACTTTATTTAGTTATTATTATATTAGTCATTGGAGTCCAGTGGACAGTCCAGTTCAGAGATTGACAGCTGTCTCTATAAGCACAGGCAATTTTGCCTGACGACCTTCGAGTATCGACATTTAAGAGGAGCGCAAAGCCTGATGTTTTTTCTTGAGCTAAGCTTTGAGCTCTCCCAACTCTCCAGTTCTATATAGCTTTGGAGTAATCATTTGGCAGAATTTTTATTGTAGCCCTATGTAAAAAAAAAAAACAACTAAGGGGGCATTCACACTACGTAACGCCAGCGTGTATCACAGCCGTACACGCCGGTGTTACAGCAGGGCTGCCGAACACTTCCCATTCATTTCTATGGGAGCTGGCATGCGAGCGCTCCCCATAGAAATGAATAGGCTGCTTCTTTCACTGCGAGCAGTCCCATTGAAGTGAATGGGAAGTGCCGGCGTGTACAGCTCGGCATGAGCAGAGCTTGCCGTATACGCTGGAACTTCCCATTCACTTCAATGGGACTGCTCGCAGTGAAAGAAGCAGCCTATTCATTTCTATGGGGAGCGCTCGTATGCCGGCTCCCATAGAAATGAATGGGAAGTGTTCGGCAGCCCTGCTGTAACGCCGGCGTGTACGGCTGTGATACACGCTGGCGTTACGTAGTGTGAATGCCCCCAAACAAGTACATTATAGCAGTATAATTCTTTTACTCTGCTTTAGAGATGAGTGAACAGTAAAATGTTCAAGATTCAATATTCGTTTCGAGTAGACCCTCAATATTCGACACCTCGAATCAAATATCGAACCCTATTATACTCTATGGGGGGAAAATGCTTTTTTCAGGGGTAGGCAATGTTCGATCAAATTACACTTACCAAGTCCACGAGTGAGGGTCGGGCTGGATCCTCCAAGAAGTCTTCTCCGTGCAGCGACCCCGCGGCGTCTTCCGGCTCTGAATTCACTCTGCCAGGCATTGGGCCTGGGCAGAGCTGACTGCGCATGTCCGCACTACAAGCGGACATGCGCAGTCGGCTCTGCCCAGGCCCAATGCCTGGCAGAGTGAATTCAGAGCCGGAAGACACCGCGGGGAAGCTGCACGGAGAAGACTTCTAAAGGTAGGAGAAGAACCAGCGTTGATTGGCTGACTGTATAGCATTCGGCCAATCAATGCTGGTTCTGCATCCAACTTTTACATTCAAATAGCGAGTGGTACTCGATCGAGTACGAGTATTTCAAATACCGTAGTATTCTATCGAATACCTACTCGATCGAATACTACTCGCTCATCTCTACTCTGCTTTGCTACATTTGTGTATGTCTGGCATTACAATGCCCCATTACTATGCACCATTTAACGCGTCCTGATCATCTTTATGTGTTTACTAACCTACAGTGGCAACAAACAATACCTGCAGCCTACAATGACGTAAAATTAGATGTAGCAAATGTCTGCTGTCAGTAGACTTGACAAGAGTGATGATAAGTTGTTGTAGGTATGCTCTGGATAAAACATCTTTCTACATGACGACTGTAATTCTCTACAATTCCTGACCGTCCTATTTCATCCTTATACACAGCAGCCATGTACGGCCACCTACAGTAAGCCAGGTCTTCTATACAAACGCCAACACTAAATTGAGTATAATTGGTAACTACACATATTACATCCCAATTTCTAACTACACGTCTCTAAATCAATACCCTGTTGCGAATTCTGCCCTCTTGTCTTCTCTAATAGTAGGGTTCATACAGATGAGCATTACTTTAGCATTCACATTTGGGAAAACAATGGGAGTGAAAAAAAACATGAAAAACAACAACAAGTCCTGTATTGATTAGCTGACAGGTAAAAGCAGTCAAATTTTGTAAGTGATCTCTCCATTTCTGGATATTTGCATCTGAATGAAAGAGATGTGACAGTGTGACAGATTGCTTGGTGAGTGATCCATTGGTTTCTGTAGGTATTGGATCAGTAAATATGTAGGTTCTGTCCCTCCAGGACTTTCCTCCTCAATGACACCAACGTCAAACAATTCCCAGCACCCCTTTCTATAGCGGCCCATTATGGATTCTTTATTTTTATAATTGTACAGCTACACAATTCTTACTATAGGATAGTAAGTAATAATAATAGTAAGATAGTATTAGGATGGGCACTTACTATACAGTATAATAACTGGAACTGACCTATGAAGATAGCCAAAGAATATATAGATTTCATCAAACCGACTCTTATCCTGACAAAGAAGACCATGACACCAGATTTTAGATAGCAAGTAACAAATATTTTTGAATGTACAGACTTTAAATGGGGTTGTCCAACTTAAAAGTCACTAAGCTGGAAACAGGGTGAATATATATGTCATCCTACCATCACTGGGTTTTTTGGTCCGGATTATGACACTCAGAATCCAGTCCAAAAAATGGCTAGCCGCGACTGGATGACCCTGCAGTGGATGCGGCAGATTCAGCCGCGGAAGCCGCGTCAAGATAGGGCAGCTCGCTTCCTTTTTCCGCGAGCAGCACAAAAATGCTAGTGGAAAAAAGAAGTGAACGGCTCCTATTCAAGTCAATGGGAGGCATTTTTGGAGCAGGATTCCACGTCAAAATCCGGACCAAAAAACCCTGTGTGAACTCAGCCTTATTGTGTCCTCTAATTCCAGGCAGACTAGTCTCTGTGGTCATGTGCTGTTTGTACAGAGGTCACTGCTGAGGTCAATGATTGGCCTCAGCAGGGGTTAACTGGCCTCAAATGGAATGTCACCAGTGGACTCCAGCAGTGACTGGCGATGCAAGGAAGCGGCCCACTGGTAAAAAAAAAAACAAAAAACTTAGTGTACTTATCTTTAATTCACATTGTTTCCAGCATGGAAACTTGTTTTCAATAGCGTTGGATAACCCTTTTAAAGGGAGTCTGTCACCAGAACCCAGTCCCGAAGGGCTAGGGTCACCTGAATCAAACTATGTTTTCCCTTGTAAATGGACGCCTCCACTGCTGAGATTTTGCTTTTTTGTCAATATTCAAATGAGCTCTTTGGAGCAACAACAACATGGCTATTTACATCATTGGAGCAATGGTTATATCCTTGTTGTTCGAACAGGTCATTCACGTGTTTTTTTTTTAAAAAAAATTCAATATCGTGCCAATGGAGGCACCAATATAAAAGGGAAAAAATACTGTTTGATTGTGTCCCTAACCTATGGGCTAGGCTTGATATAGGGTTAGAGATTCTATCTGTGTGGCTGGGTTGATATGCCGATTCTGGTGGAACACATATGGCAGATTTGTTGCAGCAATTTCAATCTGTTCCAAGTTACATCTGAATCCTTGTATTTGTCAGCAAAACAACCCCATTTAGATGCGCAGAACTGATTTTCATTCACATTAATTTTTTGGTAATAATTCTGTCACATGTATAGTAAATGCTTTTTAACAGGTCTATGAGGAATAAAACTTTGGAGAAACTGACTACTACTACTGGATTTTGAAACAATGTGAAATTCTCACATAAAAATGTAGAAGAGTATCACTGTGTTATTGCATGGTCCATTGCCATACTGAGTAAAGGAGATACTGAAGTGTAGAGATTTACTATGTATGAGCTCCAGACAACCTCCTTAACCAAGTGGACATAGCTTGCATACTTGCAATACTTATAAATGGAGAGAAATGTCATACCCCATATAAATCCCTGACTTATTTGCAAGTACTGCATGACCCTGTCTGACCTCAGGTATCTACAGGTATAAATAAGAAAGACCTGTCAAACCTGTCACCTGATTTAAATGGAATAAGAATATAAGGCCAGACAGAAAAAATTGAGGGGATGTTATCCGGTGACTCTCTAGCCTAAAGATACAATACATATAGAAATATACCATACTTAAAGGTATAGTATGAACTATAGTGTTGATCATAAAGACTCCATAGTCTAAGACCAACTTAAAGATTTTGGAAGAAATACCATTGCCATGAACATCCACATGAATGCCAGAACCCAGACCATCATATTATTTTTTTTCCAGCCTTCCTCTTTCCCATATTGCATCCAGCTGCCATCTACTTCCCAGGGATCCCCATGCACCCAACCATTTCAGTGTTCTAAAAGAAAAAAAAAGAAAAGAAAAATCATGTCTCCCATTGGAGGCATTTTGATAATAGAGAACTATGAGCATGGGAACTCTAAGAAGTCTCTGGCTACACAACGCCATACACAGCAAAATAGAATGCAGAGGAGCATCTGCTATGAGGCGACCTGAGACAATTACCTTAGGCGGTGCCCTTTGGCATAAATTGGGGGGCGGAAGTCTTCTTTAGTTGGCCACAACCAATTGTATTATTACAATAGGTAGCACTAGATACATTGTTTACTCACCCATTTATGCTCCTGTCCAAGTCGGTCTCCACTGCTGCCTCTAGGCACTATACATCACAATGCTGAAGAATGCCAGGACTTAATATTCTGGTGTTCTCCAGCAAAGAGTATAGCATGCCTTGGAGTCAGCAGTAGAGATCAGCCTGAACAGGAAAGGGATGGCTGAGTAACCTATAGGCCACCACCTATTGAAATTCTTTAATAATTCTAATTTTTTACTGTGTGGCAACAGGAAAAGAGGGGTCATATACAGTGTGGGCACCAGAAAAAGGGGTTCATATACTATGTGGTGACTACAAAAACGGGGGTCATATACTGTGTTGGAGATACAAAAAGGGGGTCATATCCTTTGTGGGGGCTATTAAACAAAGGGTTCAGATACTGTGTGGGAGCCATAAAATGGGGTCATATACTGTGTAGGGGCCAAAATAAGGAACCCTGTGTGGGAGGCCAGAAAAGGAAACCCTATACTGTATGAGGGCCAAAACATGAGAGACACATACTGTGCGGGATACCCAAAAAAGGGGATCATGTATTGTGTGAGGGATAAAAAAATGGCAGCTACATGCTGTGTTGAGGCACAAATAGGGGGGGGGGGGCATATTATGTGTTGGGACCAACAAAAAAGTAGGGCCATATTATGTGTTGGGGTCAAGGAAAGGAAGGCAATATAGTATGTGAGACAGTAAAGAGGGCATTATACAGTGTGCTGTCCAAGAAAGGGGGCATTGCATTATAGTGTTACACAGTGTGGGGCAAAATAATGAGATTTTTTTTTTTTATAAAAGGGACATGGCCTACAATTTTATTTAGGAGATGTCCCATCACACAACCAAAGAAGGGCTGTATATAGTTCCCCTCAGGCAGCAGAGATGCTAGGTTCACCCCGTAGTAGAAAAAATGTATCACGGCTGGTATTTGTTACTCCATTCTTGATCTCCTGTGCACTGGAGTGAAGATGTACCTAATATATTAAGAGGCGCATGTTATACACATCTCTGGTTGTACATTTGAGCTATACTTTATTCCAGTTTAATAAATCTGGCAAGAAAAATAGAGATGAGCGAACACTAAAATGTTCGAGGTTCGAAATTCGATTCGAACAGCCGCTCACTGTTCGAGTGTTCGAATGGGTTTTGAACCCCATTATAGTCTATGGGGAACAGATACTCGTTAAGGGGGAAACCCAAATCCGTGTCTGGAGGGTCACCAAGTCCACTATGACACCCCAGGAAATGATGCCAACACCTCTGGAATGACACTGGGACAGCAGGGGAAGCATGTCTGGGGGCATAAAAGTCACTTTATTTCATGGAAATCCCTGTCAGTTTGCGATTTTCGCAAGCTAACTTTTCCCCATAGAAATGCATTGGCCAGTGCTGATTGGCCAGAGTACGGAACTCGACCAATCAGCGCTGGCTCTGCTGGAGGAGGCGGAGTCTAAGATCGCACCACACCAGTCTCCATTCAGGTCCGACCTTAGACTCCGCCTCCTCCGGCAGAGCCAGCGCTGATTGGCCGAAGGCTGGCCAATGCATTCCTATGCGAATGCAGAGACTTAGCAGTGCTGAGCCAGTTCTGCTCAACTACACATCTGATGCACACTCGGCACTGCTACATCAGATGTAGCAATCTGATGTAGCAGAGCCGAGGGTGCACTAGAACCCCTGTGCAAACTCAGTTCATGCTAATAGAATGCATTGGCCAGCGCTGATTGGCCAATGCATTCTATTAGCCCGATGAAGTAGAGCTGAATGTGTGTGCTAAGCAATAGCTAAGGAACTCGACCAATCAGCGCTGGCTCTGCTGGAGGAGGCGGAGTCTAAGATCGCTCCACACCAGTCTCCATTCTGGTCCGACCTTAGACTCCGCCTCCTCCAGCAGAGCCAGCGCTGATTGGCCGAATTCCGTACTCTGGCCAATCAGTGCTGGCCAATGCATTGTATTGGCATGATGAAGCAGTGCTGAATGTGTGTGTTTAGCTCAACTACACCGGTGGAGTAGTTGAGCTAAGCACACAGATTCAGCTCTGCTTCAATCAGCGCTGGCCAATGCATTCTATTAGCTTGATGAAGCAGAGTGTGCACAAGGGTTCAAGCGCACCCTCGGCTCTGATGTAGCAGAGCCGAGGCTGCACAAGGGTTCAAGCGCACCCTCGGCTCTGATGTAGCAGAGCCGAGGCTGCACAAGGGTTCAAGCGCACCCTCGGCTCTGATGTAGCAGAGCCGAGGCTGCACAAGGGTTCAAGCGCACCCTCGGCTCTGATGTATGTGTTCGATAGAACACTGTTCGCTCATCTCTAAAGAAAAACTGATCAAGTACCAAAAATTGTGACTTTTATGGAGTAAGGCCAACATAAATTTCCCTGTGTTCTCACACCTTTCTATCAGAGCTAGCAGTAATTATTTTTAAGCAATTTACACTAAATAGTTCTTTTGTGGAACTAGACCCCTATTGCTCCCAATGTGCATCAATGAACCTTGAGCACCCAAAACCATATTGTCCTTCCTTGAACCACTCTTGGTAAGTACTAACCATTGCATATCAGAAAGATCCCACAAGACCTGCCATTTTGTAGATTCTATGAATGGGCCATTTTGCCCTTGTTTGGCCCTTGTCGGAATCTCTCTGATGGTTTCCCATTTTCTTCCATCCAATACATCAACATCAAGATCTGACTATGCAGTTTATACCTGATATATTGTATCCTGCGCCTTAAACGTGTCACTAGATAATCAATGTCAATCAATGGTTAATGTCGCGGGGGATTGGCGTACATTTCATTTGATTGAACGACTTCAGATAGCACATGGTGATGTTTACTGCTGCTTTTCTGCATGAGAAAGTAGTCAAAAACATTTGTAGGTGAAGCATGAAGATTGTGATTTAACATGTAGGATTGATAAATGTGGCTTTCAGCATTGATGCCATTGTTTTCAATGTAATTACGTGAAGAAAAAAAAAAAAAAAAAACTCAATTCCAGTGCAATTTCACTGATCAATGTGACCCAAAGTCGAGCCCACAGATCCAGCCTGATCGAGAGCAGACTATTCTGCTCCATCATGTTTTTGACTGGTCAGTTAGTCAATACGAAGAGCAATGGCCCAATCTGGTATCGTCTGGCACTGCCTTCCTTTACTGTTTTTGGATTTTTTTTTTAATAAGCCATTTCAAGAGAAAACATAAAGGGCAAAGGATCAAACAATTCATCCATGCGGTTTCTGGTGTTGGTTGTTACCTATTCTTTCCATTGTGTCGAGGGCAGGAGATGGGTAGAGATACGCAGGCGAGGTATAGTGAGCTATGAGCTGTTTACTCAATATTCCAACGAGCTATGAATCAAGTGTGAGCCTGCAGTCAGCAAGAGGCAGATACAATGTGTTCCTTACACTGTGAGGCAGCTTCATGCCATGAATATTTTATAAAGGCTCTGACTTAGCTTCTGTGAGCTGTAACATCGCTGCTCTTTTCTGCTCTACACAAAAATCAATAAACCATTACAACGGAGTGGTGTGGGCCGAAAGATACAGAGGTGATGCACAATCGACACAGCCAGGTGGACAATGCAGTACTGCAGCAGCACAATCCGTCCATGTGCAGTGGCGGAGCTAAATCCTGGATGAGGCAGTGAGGATGGAGTTACACTCAAGATTACCTGCACTATCTGTTGTCCACAATATTGCGGGCCTTAAGCCATTTATTGTGCAGCCACATGGTCAAATCAATGGAAAAAAAAAAATCGGTAATTTGATGTATAAATACTTGGAAAAATGAATCATGTAACACAACATATAATACACTGGAGTAGATCTGCAATAGACAATGGTTTATGCATGTTTGCCATTATTTGTGGCTTCTGACGAAAATAACCTAATTTGGAACATTTTGTGAAATAAAAAAAAAAAATCAAAAATTTTTTGTGGTATAAGAATCTGCTTGTATAGAAAGTGTAGCCTTTTGTAAAGCCTACACAAAGCTGTGGATTTGACTTGTACAATCGGAAGAAGATTACAATACAAAGCAAGTTATAGAAATCTCAATGATGTGCTTCATAATTTTTTCGGCATGGAAATTGACATAAAACTTGGATTGCAAAATTGGCTTGTCAAATTGTTTGAGTGTTTCCAACTTTCAACATAGATTCCACCACTTGTAATAGCAAGGGTTATATCTACTATGTAAGATAGACTGATTTTGCTGTAGATTCCCTACAGCTTTGTGGCAAAATTTGCTGCTGAAATTTGCCAACCTGTGTGGACTAAAGTCGGCCTCTCACATTAGACTCTTGTTGGCCAAAAAGGCTGATATGGCCATATTGGCCAATGACATAGACATAGATGCCATGAACAGTTGTACGTTGCCATTCTACATATTTTCGACCAGCTGTCACCCAAAAATTCCAATGTCTGGCTACTATTGGCCAATCATCAGCCAACTTGCCCAAACTTACTGCACTTCTTAGGTTTTTTTTAACAACTAAACTGCCCCCTGATTGGGCAATTTTAGTTGTTAATGTAGATGGTAGGACAGATATATCTATCACTTGATTGTCCACATTACGCCTGTCCAAAATCTAAAAAGTATGACCAGCCTTACCCTTTTTCTGCAGAATTCAGTTTCCCCAATATCTGTTCACCAAAAATGAATGAATAGTGTCCAACTTGATCTCTCACCAAGGTATGTAAGGGTTTCCTGATCTTGTTTCTCAAATGACATGTCTGGCAATTATATTAGCATTTATTGAGTGTTCTTCCCCCCTCATATGGTTACTACTCATTGGGAGTACACAACCACGTTAGAAGAGAATAGTGGTGAGCTCCAGATGCACAACTGGAAACCTGGTTGCCAATGTAAAATCTGTAAAATGGCTGATACCTAGTGATATTATAAAACTGCAGATGTGAATGTCCTTGCTTTTCTTTTTGGCTTAATAAATCACAAAATAAGTGGCACAAGACGATTAGGTTATTTTGTGATACTCTGTCAAGAGTTGTTTGTGCTATGAGTTTCTATAAGCAGCCCCCCAGTTTGCTAACAGTCTACTGAGGATTTTGCAAGCATTTTCTAATATTGTCATTGTCTTGGATCTGTAGTATAAGAAATTGAAGTTTTTAAATGAAATTTGTAAAAAGGTAGGAGTTGATAAAGGGTTGTGCAAAATGGAGAAAAAATGCCACAAAGTAAGAATGCTTTCAGAAGCAGAAGTTTTAATAGTTCATTTTTGTCAATTAACAAAATTAAGTTATTGAACATAAGAGAAATCCAAATCAAATCAATATTTGGTATAACCATAATTGCATAATGACTTTAAATGTTCCGGCATAAATGTGTGTGAAGCGGAATGTGCGAAACATAAAAAACATAGTTACTTACCTCTCCTGGCTCCGGAAGTCTTCGGGCCTACTTGGTGATGTCCTAGATGTCACATGAGCAGGACTTGTGTGCTTATCCGTCGTGACAAAAGCTCTTGCTCACGTGACGTCTAGTGTCCCATACATCCTTGAAAATGCCCAACATCTGCGGGGAGTGTGTCAGAGCCTGGGAAAGGTAAGTAACAGTGTTTTTTGTATCCTGTCCACTATGGGGCATAATACTGTGTTGAGGGGCCACTATGGGTCATAATACTATGTGCAGGGGCCACTATTATGCCCCATAGTGACCCCTGAACAAAATATTATGCCCCATAATAGTGTGTGCAGGAATGCCGGGAAGGGTGGGGGTTGTTGGTCGGTCAGGGTCTTCAGGATCTTCAAAGTAGCATCAATTCTTCTAGGGTCACTTGCATACAGTTCTTGAAGGAAGGGTAAGGAGGTTGTTCCAAACATCTTGGAGTACTAAGCCCAGATTTGTATGTGATCACCCTTTGCAGGAAAAATCCGGGAAGTTAAGATATAGCCAACAGAGCCCAGATCTCAACATCATCTAGTCTGTCTGGGATTAAATAAAGAGAAAGAAGGATTTGGACAAGTCTACACATACAGGTTAGTTAAACCTCCCTGCCAAGTTCCTTCCAAACCTGTGTGTAAGTATACCAAGAAGAACTGATGGAAGGTAAAGGGTGATCACACCAAATCTTCAGGTAATTTAGTGTTCATTCACTTCAAACCATTAACACTTCTATTTTTGAAACATTCTAACTTTACAGGATTTTTCCCGCACCTACCTAATACTTTTGCTCAGTACTGTACATCTGAAGTGGAGGGGCCTCTGGGTTCCCTTAGGCACCAGAGCCAGGACACGGCTGGTTTGGTCCATTCCACTTGAATTAATAAAAACATTTTTTAGGACTTTTTTTTGTCTTATTAAGAGTAGAGCGTCTCCCTAGTAAGCAGTGCAGTAGAGCAGCGCCATGATCAATTTAGAGACTATCTAGTTCTACGGTTTTCGACCCCTGTGACTCATCCGAGGTGTGAAGTTTTGTGGCTTGGAAATTGAAACGGATACTGTGTAAGTGATAACCGAGTGAGTATAGACTGTCTGGTTAATTCAGAGCCGAATGTCTGATCTCTAAACCAGAAAGCTAGAAAGGCTGATTAAAACGACTCATTAACATGCATTCATTACACTGTTCACAATTCTGTTGCTAATGAGGCTTTTTTTCTGTGCGGAACAGTACAGCCCTTGGCCCTTCTCTGCATGCATGTTTAGTGCCGTCAGGAAAGTTTTCCTTTACAGTTCAGGCATACAGGCAGTTTCACCATCTGCCGCCTGCACATCATTAAGCAATAGTATCCTTGCAGGCAGCTGCTGGCCAACAGGGAGGCAGAAGGAAGACATCTTCCTAAACCAAAAAGGGAAATAAAGGTGAGAGTTCACATCCCGAAAGCAATTGCTTACGACTTCAGGTAGAATAGCTTAACAGGTGTTGAGAGGTGACAGCAATTATACTGCAATGAAATACTACCGGGGACAGATACGGCGCAGCGTGTGATTAGTGAAGAGCTTCCTTGGTACTTTGTAGGGTGTGAATGAATGAGGGTAAGCAGAGGCCATAAGCCGCTCATCTATTTTTATAATAAAGTGATATAAGGCTTTCTCCACTCCCACAAATGAGACTATTCACTACACACAAAAAATCTACATATATTTATAGGTATTCTAATGAGGGCACAAAAATGCATACGTATGGCCAAATAATAGAAGCGCCATTGTTGAGTCTAAGCATCAAAAGTTCTTGCCATGGTAAAGTGAACATGACAGGCTATTTCTACTGCCATATATGAAAGCAAAGCGTGATAGAGGAGAGAAACTGAGCTCTGTGATATATAGGGTCAGTGGCGTAACTACCACCGTAGCAGCATGCCTGTCCTTAACTGTCCGTCCTAAAGATGTCCGACTTTTCAAGCGGACAGCAAAAACCTACATGTCGGGTTTTGCTGTCCGCTTGAAAAGTCGGACATCTTTGGGAACAGACAGTTAAGGACAGGCACGGACTGTAAAAGAAAGCGCCCAATCTCCATTTAAATCAATACAAAATGTCACGGACACAGCTAGTGTCCGCTGCTAATGTCCGCGCAAGATTTTGAACAGACATTAGCAGTGGACACTACCTGTCGGACACCGACGGTAGTGTGAACACCCCCTAGGTGATCCTCTGCTTATCCCTCTTTAACGGGAGCAGCACACGACTATGTGCTGTTGCCGTAAGGGTGAGGCCCCACGTTTTTTTTGGAGCCAAAGTCAGAAGTGGAGTGAGCAGAAGGTAGAAGAATAAGATCTTCCTGTATTTGTGTTTCCATATTGTGGGGCCTTAACCTAATGGATTTTGCACTTCACTGCAGAGGTCCATGGCTGACAGCTGAACCAGCCAGGTCGAAAGACATCAATTCATGCAACCAAGAGAACAGTCGGATGTGTAACCTAAGCTACAGGTAAATCTTGGCAGACAGAGTTGGGATGTAGTCGGTAATCTAGTCAATGGTTCAGGACAGTTAGCACAAGTTCAAAGTCAGGAAACATGCCAACATCACTTGGCAGAGAACAAATCAGGCCCAACAAGCCTATTCCTTCACTCTATTTCTACCTTTTTGTTCTATTTTACAGTGTAAATAGGCAACATTTTAAAAAGTTAAGCAAAAACAGTTTAACAATAAAAGAATCTTTTCTTGCATGCTCCTCTGAGCTTTACTGTTTCTGATCCAATAATGTTTACTGGAGGTCAAGCCTCATAAGGAAAATAATCTGGAATAAAGTCTGGAATTTTATCTCCATGACTATCACTGGTTGTAGTAAACTAATTCTCTGGGTAAAGGAATGTTTCTTGTATGAAGTAAGACGTGAAATCACAACCTTAAAGGTCTACTTAGCAGCGTTAATAAGGTCAATATTTTATCTGTAAGAAGAACAATTCTGTTCCTGTTTAATACGAGAACAACAAGGTAAACCTTACTAGTATCTTAAGACCAATGTAATTTGACTACTACACTTTCCGAACACCTTTCGAAAGGTCATTTCTTTTTCACGCAACAATTATTTATCAAAGAAATATTTAAAAAATTTACAGTTATGTGTTCTATGTAAAGAAAAATCTGCATTTACAACCTTTATTTTGTATATTTCTAATCATGTGAGGGCTAAGAGGCACATGGACCTTACAATAATAAAGGGAAATTGATTTCATTACTTTCCATTCCAAGGGCCATAAGAAGGCTTGTTTTCTGCATGACAAATTGTATTTTCTTATGGCATCACTTAATGCCTTGTATGATTTACAAGAAACCTTAAAAGAAGGAGAGAATGGAATGTAATAAGAAAAAACACAAGTGCCAATTTCGTAAAGGTTTATTTTTTTGTTTTGTTTAAAGTTTTTATTAAGTTGTTACAGATAAAATAAACAGTACAATTCCAAACAGAAATCGGGGGCAAGGGAGAGTCAAGGAGATTTAATTGTTATATCATTCACTGAGTGGCCACAATCTTTATTCTGTGGGTCCATACGATCACAGCAATACCAAATCTATATAGTTTTTGTTATGTTTTAATATATAAAAGTTAAAAAAAATTCTATGCATTGCCATATTCTGACACCCATAACTTTTTCATATATCTGTGTACTAGGTGATGTAAAGGCTCTTTTTTGTGGGGCAAACTGTACTTTTTATTGATCTAATCTTAGGGAGAGCATAATGCTGTGATAACTTTTTATCCATTTTTTGGGGGATGCAAGACCGCAAAAAAAGGGTATTTGTTATCTTGATTTTTTTCATGCTATGGCATTTACCGTATTGGATCAATATTCAATATTTATATCTTTACTTATATATTTTTGTGATTTTTTGATAGTTTTGAAAACTTTTAAAAACTTTTTAAAACTTCTTTGAGCAATCCTAGAGGACTTAAACAATCGCATTTCTTAGTCTACAGTAATGCACTCTATGGGAAAATCGCTGGGTGTGTATTAAATTCTGCCTAAGGCAGGGTTTAATGCAAAGCTAGTATTGGCAGTCCAGATAGCCTTCATAAGGCTCCGAGCTGTCTTGGCAACTGAATGCCTCCCATAATCTACCCAGAGGGAAGTTGTTTGGATGCCAAAGTGTCTGGAAATAAAAACTAATCTCTCGGATGCCATGGGTATCTGAAGAGTTAATGGTCCATAATCGGAGTTGTCTCTGATCACGGACAGGTATGGTGCGTACTTAGTTCCTGTTCATCTGTCATGTCTTGGAAAGGAGTTAAAGCCTCAATATTCATATAATTTAATAATATAAAAAATTGCTATCAAAACATACAAAAGCCATTAAGCTCCTCATTAAATCAATCACACAGAGTTCAGCATATGTCAGAAGATTGCCAATGCCTCCAACTAATATCTCCAATATGCCACTGTATAGCCTTATAATTGCATATGTTAACTATAGGCTCTCATGTTATAATAAAACATAAATAGCTAAATATGAGATGTCTATATTTACAATAACACAACAGACACTTTTTTTTGGCTACCATCTGGAGAAGAGGGGCCTTTAACGTATGCTCTGGGTTCTTTCTGGATTTGGTGTAAACTTTTCAAAAACATTGGGGCAGGTTTATGAAGGCTGATGTTTTTAATGCCACTCTTCATAACCCCTGAGCCAGAGGAGGGTGCTGTTCATTTACATATTTGTGGCGTACCGTCACAATGCCCATTATTTGTAAAATTGTGGTAAAGGTGGTGCATAAAAGAAAAAGCTGCTATTTTTTATGCAAAACCACCATTTGTTCAAAAAATGCCACTTTTTATGCCTACAGAGCATAATAAATCTGCCCCACTGAATTAAAGGGGTTGTCCTATTTCAAGGATTCTATCTATACTGGAAGCTTATGTAAACTGAGGATGTTTCCTAAATATATTGCTTTAGAAATTCTGCTTTGTTTGCCTGCAATGTGAACATATTCCTCCCATTGTTTACACAGCGTTGCTATAACCATGGACCTGGGAGATAGGACAAGTGATGTCACTCACTCAGTGCTCTTGCTAGCAGGACAATCAGTTCAGCTAATTGCAATTTGCTGATAAAGCGGAGTCTGGTATCTCTCTATGTAAACACACAGATCTGCATAAGCTGTAACATCTCTGCCTGTTCAGGTCTCTGCACCGCCCTCTGCTTGCGTGCTGCGGCGCAGGAGGCGTGTGCAGTTTGGTTCATGCCTTAGGGTTTTTGGTCACACTGTGTGAACACGGCTCTACTGCTGTGATTGTGATTGCACCACACCCGTCTTCTGCCCTTGTTGCCTCTGTCCATTAAGTGGTTAATTTTGTCTGCCGGTGATTGACAGCCTGCCTCCCTGTCAACTCCATGGGCGGGTTCTTCCTCCCTATATAGCCTTGGTTCCCATTCACACCAGTGCTTGCTATTGCCGTGTGCATACCTGCTCTTACTGTCCCTGTTTGCTGACGCTATTATCCTTGACCTTTGGCTTCCCTCACTGACTATTCTTTTGACTCTGATTTGGCACTGCATCGCTCTACTGTTACTGACCCTTGGCTAGCTGACCTTCCGTTGTTGTTGTTCGTCTTGTCTGCGTTTTGTGTTTCACATATTCAGGAAGGGACTGTCTTCGTGGTTGTCGCCTATTACCTAGGATAGGGTCTGGCAATAGGAAGGGGAAGTTGGGGGCTTCAGCTTAGGGCTCACTGTCTCTTGTGTCCCATCCCAGGGTTTTAACAGTTACTGGGGAATTGCTGTCCTAGCAATTCCCTTACAGGGGCATTGTGATACTTCTCAGGCCCGTGCAGCCGAAGTAAAGTGGGAGGAGAAATACAGGAAGTGAAAAGAAGAGACTGCAGCCAGATTGCTGAAACATTGAGATGGAGAAACTCCTTTAACATAGACTTTTGTGGTTCAATTCACATAAAGTGCCTAAAATGGTGGCCTCCATATAAAAGCACGAAAAAAGCAGAGGAAAAGGAACACATGACCTCAGGGATCAGGCAGACCTCCCCATAATGTCTTGCAGGAAGCCCTCATTGCAGAAGGCAGTAATTCATGAGGAGGGTCGCACCAAGACCCAGGAAGTTTTGGGCCCCATAAAAAATTAGACATTACAGTTTGCTATTAAGGCTTTTTGCTACCACTGACTAACATCCCTTAGCCATAGCAAAAGCTGTTGCCATCAATGTTGCTATATTTGAGCTAGAGAGCTAGAAATTGGTTAAAGAACATCTCTGGAGCCCTCAGCGTGCCATTTATGACTTTTTAAGGCAATTTGCACTTCTGGTTTGACCTGAATTGGTTCAGACAGAATCAAATTTTTAGACCAAAGCAGTCACATTCGAACGAGAATGAATTTTGGAAAGTTTGCATATCTCTAGCAAAATGGTAAAATTTTTACTGCTGCAGCTCCCTGTGTCTATCATAGATCTCCATGTGCACAGTAGATCTATGCTATGATAGACACAGGGAGCTGCTGCCCCTGTTCTGCATAATCACTAATTAGAAGACGATGAAAGACCTTGTAGTGACGTCATCACAGGGACAAGCCAATCACAGAGCAGTAGTGGTATCATCACAGGCCCTTTTCCAGAAGCAGGGAAGAGACAGTTGGAGGCAGTGAATTGAAAGCAGGAGGAGGGACTTACATAGAAGAACCACAGAGGAGGGTGTGAACAGAGGATGACATGAGGGGTGCACTGGAACGCCCACGGTGCACGGAGCATTCATTTACATATACGTTTAATAGGCAATTCATTAAAACAGGAGTCTTTTAAACAATTAGTAGGACTTGAGTATTCTTTTTAAAGGCTATTCAGGCATATGTTTATCTAAAATAGCGAAAATCAAGTGATAGGGCCCCTTTAATGGTGGCAACAAATTGTGTACCTGGGGCACATGGGCTACATTGGATTGTAATTTATGCTCAGATTGAAACCTTGACTGGATGACGATCGCACAAAAACTGATGACTACACCAACATCAGATGCTGTGAAGTTTTTTGCACGACAGTGATGTCATTCACTATTTACTTATGTCACATATGTCTCTCAGCCACTGGTGATATCCGCCAGATATGCCTTTCTCCCACCCTGTATATCAGGTCACTCCAATTGATGGCAAACCATTATCCCTATTATTGCTGCTTACTGTTGCTAATAACTAATTAGAATGGATCCCTGTTGTAGCATCTGATTGCCAAATGGCTTATTGATTCCCAATAAAGTCTTTCTGTCCCAATGAAGTGTGAAGCACTAGTTATACATTCACACTATGGCTGTGTTCACACAGGAGACTCAAGAACCCCCATTTGCAGTCCCAGAAATCAAACACTTATTCCTTATCTTGTGAATGGGAATAAATGCTGTTCAGCATTTTTGAGGATTTTGATCTTAGATGACTTGTTGTGGCCAAGTCAGGTTACTGCAGCTAGAATGAGAGCTGAGCTGCTGTAACCTGACCTGGCCTCCACGCAGTGTATGAAGTTGTGTACTGTACTTACGGCTTTATTCAATGTGTTTTTTTCCATTTCGGCTGCTGCTATCAATTGATCATAGGTATGCTGGGTGTTCAATCCCCACCAGTCTGATTTGATGACGTATCGGATATGTCATCAATATCAACATTCTTTGAAGTCTATTTATTCATCAACACCTGTAATTCCACTACCCTCCATTTCTAACTTTTCCAAGAGACTCGGTATGTAAACTGAGTAATCTCTTTGACTAGTTACTTTCTATGTACAACTTCGTATATATCTCAGAAATGAAGTATTTTAATCGATATAATATATATTTTATTAAAGACAGGTTCTCTAGGTCAGAAAAATAAATTCATTTTCATCTTATCAGAACCAAAGTCAATACAGCTCATGTACAAACTGAATACATTAATAGTGTTGACAATATAGTGCAAAAATCAATAGATACTTTGCCTGTACGGTGCATTTCTAGTCTTAGTCGCCATTTTCTTATATATTCAATGCTATCATGTTAGATTGTTATTGATGCATGTCAGATATATTGTTTCTATTGGAAGCGTATGGAGATGTAATGCTAGATAATATCATTGGGTCAGCAATGCAAACACATATAGTGGATTAGAACAGCATATTGATTCATGTGAACAGGGCACGTTATTAAAGAATGGGATAAATGTCTCATATGATGACTAGTAGGATCAATATAGTAGATAGATAAGTATATTGGAAAATTTAGATACAATTTTTGACCTAAAAAAGACATCAGTCAGCATGTAAAGAAATTTCCAAGTTCAAAGAATTGGGCCAAAGGGGGAAATAGCATTAAATCGTGGAAGACCCATTGCTTATTGGATAACAATCCTCCCATTCCAATGTCACCAAGTGTTAACCACTTGGCTTACTGTATAGCATTTATGATATGACTACTGACCATATGAGAACTGCAGCCAATGACTAGCCTCAGTAATGGGTCCTTAAAGGGGTTTCCCAAAAATGTAACTATATTCAAATTAGTAGACAATTAAAATTAAATATTTATTACAGATTATAAATAATTAAACGTTTAGCAGAGTTTTAAAGATTTTTGTAGCCATTTTAATAGTGACAGTCTGTTCTCTTGTAAATGGAAACAGCAATGAATGTGGGGACCTTTGATGTCTTGGCACTTGTCAGAAGCCCAACTATGGTTCCAAGCTTTGATTTCTTTGGATACATACTACACTCTCCCCGGCAAAGAAATCGGCAAAGAAATCACAGGTGATAAATAATGCCCACATCCCTGCTCACAGGGAGGGGTAGTGAACTGCCAAAAAATATCACAGCTGAGGTCAATGACTTGAAAATAAATCAGATAACTATTGCTGAATTTAAACAGGATATATATTAGGGATTGGGTTATATTGATGCATCCTGCTATTTAGCTTCTTTTTTTTTTTTTTTTAAATGGGAAAACCCCTTTAATATTTCCACTTAGTAACCTTATGGATATATGTATACAAGGCACACTGGGAAACATGCATTCATGTACATGTAAATGGTTGTTTCTGCAACAGAGATTTTTGCAAACCCCATCCAGATGCATGGGACACTTGCAGAGATTTCAGTGACAAATTATACATATAGAAATAGCTGAATGAGCAATTAAACACCAAATTAGTCAAAGTAATGATATACCTTTGTAACTACATTTATTTCATTGTTCTCCTAGGAGGAAGAATTAAGAAACATTGCAATTAAGTGTATATTAGCAATTTTCTACAGTTTTTTTTTAATTTTTTTTAACTACAGCTGTTATACAGGCCTAAGGCCTATGCGCCTCAATGGAAAGGGACAAATAATCCCCTATGTAGTCTGGTCCTGCAGTTATAGGAAAATCTGGGGCAGATGGAGGAGGGTATTCCTGCAGGATCCAACTACACATTGCTTTTTGTTGTCTGTTACCATAAAGATATATACACCTCTAAAGCAACTGTTGTTCTTGCTCATAAACTTTGTCTGACCTACCCTGTGTCCACCTCGATTTATACACTGTATGTACCTGTCACCTCAATGCCACATATTGGTGTCCTAACATGATATAATGTTAACTCCAATTGCCCCTATAGTACAAAGTCCCTTTCCTGGTGCACCCACATTTTAATGTTTCCCTCCAGTTGCCCCCAGTTTAATGTCCCCTTTCCAGCTACTCTCAAAATGTATGTCCCTTCCATCTGACCCTACTTTAAAATCCCCCCATCTGCCCCCACAGTTTTATGCCCCCTCCAGTTGCCCCTAGTTTAATGCTACCCCTCCAGTTGCCCTCAATGTATTCTGTCCTTATCCTGGTACCAACTAAACAAAACAAAAAAAATCCACTGATACTCTCTCCCCTTCTGTTCTGTAGAAGTCTCTGCTCCTGGAGGCTTCAGGGAACTATGAGTGACGCCATCACATTACGCCTACAGCTTTTGGAGGATACAGGGACGGGATGGTAAAATAGGGAGTGAATGTATTTCCTCTTCACCACTCTATTCATTAATCTGTGCCCTCCGGACACAAATAAGTTGACGCCGGGACATACTTCCCGACCACCGGGACATCAGGACAGGACCCAGTATCTGGGATGGTCCTGCTGAACCTAGGACGGTTAGGAGGTATGTTTATTAAACATTTTAATATCCTTGGTTATGGTAACAAAACCCCTTTAAGGTCGAAGTCCTCTGCCTATTAGAAACCTAGTGGGTGTACATCCTCACCAGTATGCCTCATAACAATGGAAGAACATTTTTAATGAAAACTATTTGTAAATTTGCTTTGTTGCCTTTTAAAAGGCATTAGAACAATAAAATAACGGCTATAAAGGTTAGAGGGTATAATGAGGGTGGTCTCAGCAAAGCTATGAAAAAAGTGGAACTCAGAGAAAGAGACAGCTTATTGGTGAATAGCATTACTGTAAATAAAGATGATATGCCAATTACTTTTACAACAAGATTCAGTCCTGAATTCGGTGACATCAGAAAAATTATCCAAAAAAATTTAACCATTTTAGAAATGGATCCAATAGTCAAAAATATATTAAAATCCGGCATACATTTTGTCCCAAAAAGAGGTCTTACTCTGGGAAATGAACTATCCCCTAGTTTTTTGTGCGAAGCTACTCCTAGAAATAATCTGTCTGCCAGTAATCCAGGTTTTCAAAAATGTGGACGTCTAAAATGTAGAAGTTGCCAATTTACCACAAATATCCAGACTCTCTGTAGTTTTGCCACTAACTTTAAGGTGCAATTCAAATCCAATATGGATTGCAACTCAGATTATATTATTTACTGCATTAAATGTTTGGATTGCAATCTTGACTATGTGGGCAGTACAACACGCCCAGTCAAAGTAAGATTATTAGAACATGTCAGGGACTGTAAAAAACTTGATTCAGAAAATATATCAGGAGCCTCACGACATTTTGCTAAGTTCCACAAAGGATCAGTTAAATCCCTTCAATTTTGGGGCATAGAACAGGTACCTGAGTTTCCAAGAGGAGGAGATAGAAAGAAAATATTATTGAAAAAAGAGGCCCTTTGGATATTAAGGTTTGGATGTTGATACCCTTCCGGAATGAATATCAAAACGGATCTTACATTAATTTACTAAATTTCTATCGATACATCCTTATTTAATATATTGGCTCTTATTTACACATTCTGCGGTTTTTAAGCGGATTATCTCAGGGTACCGCAACATATATTTTTCTTTCTGTGTTTTTCTTTCCGTTTTATTATTATTTTTGTTTCTTTTTCTCCTTCTCCATCGTTATATCAACTAAAATGAAATCTCATGTTAATCATCTTACCTAGTCCCTTAAATTCAGGTACCTACCTATGCCCCTTAGCACTAATATAATATAAATAAATGATACTGTGGAGGCCGATTCTTCTAGTACAAGAACTGACATAACATACATCACCAGTTCTTACATCTTAATATTAGTTTATACCTGTTAAGGTGTGTAGGTTATACAACCGATTGATTTACAACTATTTTGGTTGCCAATAATGATATGTTTCCTTATTTAGCTAGTCCCCTAGAGTAAAGATTAATTTATGTTCTTCAATCTACATTTATTGCGGTTCTAGGAGCGTTTTAGGAAACTTCACCCATGAGTTGGGTTATACTTTCGTACATATCCGAAGATTGAGAGTGGATAGAACACAACCTGTATATCTCTTACTTACCTGCTTGTTTCTGATTCTTTCTACATAGTAATGTACATGATACGGTATAGTCTCTTTCATTCTGTTCCCGCAAGATATATCATTAGTAAGAACATGAAGTCCTTATTGGCTAGTGTCAGTCACGTGACTGCTTTTGATTGGTTACAGAGGGTCACGTGACTAGTTACATACGAAAAAGCGCTTTATGCTTGCCTGGAAGTTATAAACAGTCCAGTAATATCTATCATGCAGGACCAAGAGATTTCTGGAGGTAAAACTCTTATGAGGCAGTTTTAATATATCGAATACTGCATTATGAGTGTATATCCACATGTTTTGTGTACATTGCGTGACTAAATCTTGTAAGATGTAGATTTTGTATTGCAAGTTTCCTCGATATATATAGTGTATGAGATTATATATCTACTACCACTGTTACTGTTATCATGTTGGTCGAATTTTGAATGGAACGAAACAACCACATCACAATGAACTTTATTATACATATAAACACATCACAATAGGTTCAGGTGACATGAACTTAGTCAATTAAAAATGGTGACTGATTGGTAATTCAATGGGTGGGAGTTTCATCTCTTGAATTTACCTTTAAAAATGGTTCATTTAGAACTGACCGATAGAGCTATGACTAAGGGGCATTAAAAACCCCGAAACGCGTCAGACTCGCGGCATTATGTTTTTTCTCACTTTTTCTTCCTTTTGTTGCACTTTTTAATGGATTCATGTTTTGTCTGGAGGTCCCTTTGACCTGTTTTAATTTGATGGAATAAAACAAGATTTTATACTTACCTCAGTGTTGCGGATCCATACCAAGTTCGTATTGTTATATCAACACAGCTCCGTGGAATCGGGAGAACGGGTCGTGCACCTGGGTAATGCTTCTGAGACTAAAGAAACATTCATCTGAATGGTGAGCTTACCTCTCATATTTATATTTTGATCCTCACCAGTATGCCTCATAACAATGGAAGAACATTTTTAATGAAAACTATTTGTAAATTTGCTTCGTTGCCTTTTAAAAGGCATTAGAACAATAAAATAACGGCTATAAAGGTGTACATACCCTTTAAAAATTGTTAATGTGAAACTAATTTCCTAATACAGAGAAAACAATACTTTAACTTCCATTAATCCCAAATTTATGCAATATACTTTGTCCTGAGAGCTTCGCAATGTAATTTTCAGGTCATGTGTCACAAGCAATTTAATTGGGGAGTATGAGGAACAGAGACAGAATAACTTACTTCTAGAGGTCACCGGGAACATTACTTGGACAAAGGCCAAGCTAAATAAAATTGGTGCAGATGAGCTACCTTGAACATAATGGTTTAATGGGGAATGCACCCAAAAGATACATTAGAATTAATTGCCTTGACTAATAGTGGCCGTTTTCCTGCCACCTCTAATGCTAATATACTTGAAGGCAGTCTAAACTATGGCTACAGGGAGCGTCTCCATGCTTCAGTGCAAACCTCAGTTGATGCTGTTAATTAACATGTAAAGTGTTGCACAAACTTAGGAAATGGAATCACTTCTATCCTTTAGTGGCGAATATGTTACCTGAGATACTCATATTAGACAGAACACTGACAATGGAACACTAAATGGTATTGTTTATGTCACCCTTGAATCCACAAATGGAAATATAAAATGGCTGGGTGGATGGATAGATAGATAGATAGATAGATAGATAGATAGATAGATAGATAGATAGATAGGAGATAGATATGGGATGGATAGATAGATAGATAGATAGATAGATAGATAGATAGATAGATAGATAGGATATAGATAGATAGATATGGGATAGATAGATAGATAGATAGATAGATAGATAGATAGATAGATATGGGATAGATAGATAGATAGATAGATAGATAGATAGATGCCTCTAGAGGATGCCCTTCTAATACTGAAAATATATAAAAAAACAAAAGAACTTGATAGTCTTCAGTAGTTGATACCTTTGTAATGGCTAACTCATAATGATGACAAATTACTGACGTTTCGGAACCTCCAGGGTCCTTTATCAAAGTAAATTTAAAACATTTCTGAGGATGTATGTATATATATATATATATATATATATATATATATATATATATATATATATACAGAGGAGGCACATAGTGTTAGAATTCCAGGAGGAAGGGGGGGGGGGGGGTTGTTAGTAATTGGTAGAGACTATGTATGCCAAGGCCAAGCTAAATAAAGTTGGTGCACATGAGCTACCTTGAACCTACCTTGCTACCTATGTATGTATGTTTTACATAGTCTCTACCAATTACTAACACCCCCACCCCCCACTTCCTCCTGGAATTCTAACACTATGTGCCTCCTCTGTATATATATATATATATATATATATATATATATATATATATATATATATACATCCTCAGAAATGTTTTAAATTTACTTTGATAAAGGACCCTGGAGGTTCCGAAACGTCAGTAATTTGACATCATTATGAGTTAGCCATTAAAAAGGTATCAACTACTGAAGGCTATCAAGTTTTTTTTGTTTTTTATATTTCCAACCCACTGGCTAACACGGTACAAGAACAAACATTTTCCTTATATGAAAATATATAGTAACATGACCCATTTTGTTTCTACGGTATTTACTGTACCTTGGGGTTGAGCGATCATGTTCGGAAAAGATCGGATTCTGATCGGCGATCGAGAAAATTTCACGATCGCGATCGGAATTCCGAACACAATCTTTTTATGTGGGATCGAGGTTGGTGATCTTTTCCCACAATGCTTTGCTTATCCTTCACACTCAGTATACGCTGTATACTCAGTGTGAAGGCTCCGCTGCAGTTCCATAGGAATGAATGGAAGCAGCTGGCACACAGCCTTAACCCCCTGCGCACAGGCCGCCTCCATTCATTCGAATGGGAGGCTAAACTAAACATCTCTGGCAGCTACTTACCTCTAGAGATGGCTGCTCCGGTGCCCTCCTTCTTCTTGTCCTCGCTGCCGCTCCATGCTGCTTTTCTTGCCTCACTGCCCCGCTTCCCAGGTTAGTGTTTAAAGCGCTAGGTAGGCGGGGCTTGCCCGCCCACACTCTCCTAACCTCGCAGGGATGGGGCAGCGAAGGGAGAATAGCAGCGTGGAGCGGCAGCGAGGCAAAGAAGAAGGAAGGCACCGGGCACCGGAGCAGCCATCTCTGGAGGTAAGTGGACACCAGGGGGGACTAAGTAGCCAGAGGATTAAAAAAAAATCCTCTGGCTACTTTAGTGATTCACTACACAGCGTGCATTCTAACAATTGTTAGATTCCATGCTGTATAGTGAATAGGATTGCTTTTAAAATCCGATCTCCGATTAATAAAAAAAATCCTATTGAATTGCATTGGGATCGGAATTGGGATCGAGATCGGGTTCGAATGAAAAATGATCGGAAATCGGAATTTAAAATCGATCCTGAAAGTCAAGATCGGCTCAACCCTACTGTACCTCTGTAGGAAATAAAACGCACAATGCAAGACATGACCAGTAACATACTTTGTATTGGCCCCTAAACAACTTGAAATAAACCCGATCACACCAAGACCAGCTACAACTGTATATTTAGAACATGGTATGCTTATATTTATTTTGGTTGTCAGAATGCACAGTGATAATGCACACAATAATAATATCCCATAATAGAGAGATCACTTACACAGTGATGTCACAGTACAAGTATAACACAAACAGTGATGTCACAATACAGGGATAATGCACACAGTAATATGACAGTTCAGGGATAATGCATCCAGCGATGTGACAGTACAGGGATAATGCATACAGTGATATGACAGCACAGGGATAATGTACACAGTGATGTCACAGTATAGGGATAATACGCACAGTGATGTCACAGTGCAGAGATAATGTACACAGTGATGTCACAGTACAGGGATAATTCACCCGGCGATGTGACAGTACAGAGATAATGTACACAGTGATGTCACAGTACAGGGATAATACACACAGTGATGTCACAGTACAGGGATAATGTACACAGTGATGTCACAGTACAGGGATAATACACACAGTGATGTCACAGTACAGGGATAATGTACACAGTGATGTCACAGTACAGGGATAATGCACCCGGTGATGTGACTGTATAGGAACAATCTACTAGGTGACTTTACAGCACATGAATTGTTCTGTACAATCAGTGATTGCACAGTACAGGAATAATGCATGCTGAGAAGTCAAATTACAAGGATAATGCAGTTCCATTATAATACATTAGGGAGCACTGTGCAAACATTTTGAAAATGCCCCCCCCCCAATCCTATAATTTAAATTCCCTTGCACTCTTAACCAACAATTAACAGTGGCTAAATAATGGAGCATGTATCTGATATGTCCCTGCTCCACTACTGTATTCAACCTCTATCTGAGTCCTAAGGATAGAGAGTTGAAATCACTGCCTGCTGCCTAGAACAGCAGAACAGCATCCCAATTGTGGGACTATCCCACTCTTTCCAGGGCAGCTGAGGGGGCCCCTGCAACTATAGCGCCCAGTGTGGATGCACCATTATTTTCTTGGCAGCATTATTGCACTTGATGCAAAAAAGATAGGTTCCCTATGTCACTACCAGCCTTACAGCTTATATGTGGTTTAGAAGTGATTTTTGGTGGTGCTAGAGTCCATTTAAATGGGCCTATACTTCCAGTTACCAGATGTAAACTTAACTGGGCACCACTGGGGTCAGTAATTGTGGGGCATCACTGTGGTCAGTAATTGTGGGACACCGCTGTGGTCAGTAATTGTGGGGCATCATTGTGGTTAGTAAAATGGGACACCACTGTGGTCAGTAATTTTGGGGCACCGCTGTGGTAAGTAATTGTGAGGCACCACTGTGGTCAGTAATTGTGGGGCAGCGCTGTGGTCAGTAATTATGAGGCACCCCTGTGGTCAGTAATTGTGAGGCACGCTATGGTCAGTAATTATGGGGCACCACTGTGGTCAGTAATTGTGAGGCACCTCTGTGGTCAGTAATTTGTGGGTCACCACTGTGGTCAATAATTGTAGGACACCATTATGGTTAGTAATTATGGGGCACCCCTGTGGTCAGTAATTGTGAGGCACCGCTGTGGTCAGTAATTGTGGTGCACCCCTGTGGTAAGTAATTATAGGACACCACTATAGTCAGTAATTGTGGGGTCCAAGAGAGAAAAAAAAAGTTTGGAGCTCACCGTGTGTGTTCTAATATTCCAACCGGGGTGCACGATCAGCCTTCCGGGCAAAAAGGCAAATTGAATGGAATATAAACAAGGATGAAGATCAGCATCACTCGGAGGAAGACGTAGAAAAATTCTTTATTCCATTTCCAGCGTAAAAAACATATAACAATGAAGAAAAAGTGATGACAAAAAACACATTAAAAAACGCCGACGCGTTTCGGAACACACAGTTCCTTAGTCATGGCTTTTTTAAACTGAGCACAACCATGCTAGTATATATATGCTAGAGACTAACAGCAAGATTCATTTCACATCGGTTAGCAATAAAGACAAATTAAGTACAAGTGTGTGTTGGTCTGATATTTATGCACCACCCACTATGCAAATCTCACATAATTATTTTTACAAAAAATACACGTACAAACATCCTATATCCATCTTATTCGTGTTGTATTCTTCCTCTTTTATGCACTTTTCCTTTTGAATCATCCTACATGTTCACAGACTCTAAAGTATAGGACATTGCTTCTTCGGACATTTCCCGGTCACGTGTTGTAAACGGACCAATTAGATCACAATTGTGAATCCATTCATAAAAAGAAAGGAGTAAGACAGAGAGGAACTGAATCACGTGATGTAAACGAGCCAATCAGCATTATATCTACAACACAAAGAAGAGAGTCACCATATATTACTACAAACATATTGGATAAAGAATAACACAAGTTTATTATCATGAACAAACTCCGATCACGTGTCACAAAAGGACCAATCAAACCCCTCTGTGTATAGGGAACTACTGCAATGTCTGGCCGCCCCCAAGGACGTGAACCCATCCAGACCACCGATACACCCACAAAAGACGATGGCCACAGGTAAGTGTAACTCTCAGATGGTAAATATCTACATTAATATATAAATGTTAAGTCAGATTTCATATTCATACCTTGGGGGGCCCTGGAATTAAACTGTAAAATCCAAAACGCCTCCCTTAAAAGTAAATTTTTTCTCCAGTCACCACCCCTACGAGGTTTCTTGACCATTTCTACACCACAAAATTTCATAGAGTCTAAGACTCCTCCACGTGCCGTGGAAAAATGTTTCGAAGCCCCCGATGAGTTTTCTAGGCACTTATTACTGTCGGAAATGTGTTCCGAAATCCGTGTTTTGACTGATCTGATAGTGCAACCAATGTAATCCACCTGGCACATGGTACATTTTATACAATAGACTAAATGATGCGTATCGCAATTCATATGATTATTGATGTTAACTATGCAGTCTGATGCATAGCTTTTTATCTGTTTGGTTTTATAAACATATTTACACACCATGCAACGTTTCTTTCCACACATAAAAAAACCCTTTTGATCTAACCAATTATTTTTATCGCAAGTTGGATTAGATTGAAAAAAACTAGGGGACAGTTAAAAACTGCAGGTAATACTATTTTGAGAAAAGATAGTTGCCATCCCCCACATACAGCTAGGGCTATCCCTATTGGTGAACTTGTAAGAGCTAAAAGATCTTGCTCTCATCCAGAAGATTATGAGGTCACTAAAAATGAGACTTTCCAAAGACTAAAAACTAGAAATTATCCTCAATGGATGTTAGATAGAGCGGAAAATTTAGTGGCAGATAGAGATCGTTGTTCACTTTTGAATGCGGTATCTAGATGTGAACAAAAAGTTACTCCTGATGTGGTCTTTTCTACACCTTATAGTACCCAATATAAAGATATTGTTACAATCATTCAAAAAAACATGCCTATATTATGCACTGATGACATTACTGATAAGATCTTAGAAAAAGGTGTTTCCTTTGTAGCCAAAAAAGGAAGATCTCTTAATGATTTGTTGTCCCCTAGTTTTTTTCAATCTAATCCAACTTGCGATAAAAATAATTGGTTAGATCAAAAGGGTTTTTTTATGTGTGGAAAGAAACGTTGCATGGTGTGTAAATATGTTTATAAAACCAAACAGATAAAAAGCTATGCATCAGACTGCATAGTTAACATCAATAATCATATGAATTGCGATACGCATCATTTAGTCTATTGTATAAAATGTACCATGTGCCAGGTGGATTACATTGGTTGCACTATCAGATCAGTCAAAACACGGATTTCGGAACAGTAATTGTGAGGCACCACTGTGGTCAGTAATTGTGGGGCAGCCCTGTGGTCAGTAATTATAGAACACCACTAAGGTCAGTAATTGTGGGGCAGCCCTGTGGTAAGTAATTATAGGACACCACTATAGTCAGTAATTGTGGGGCACCACTGTGGTCAGTAATTGTGGGGCAGCCCTGTGGTCAGTAATTATAGGACACCACTATAGTCAGTAATTGTGGGGCACCACTGTGGTCAGTAATTGTGGGGCAGCCCTGTGGTCAGTAATTATAGGACACCACTATAGTCAGTAATTGTGGGGCACCACTGTGGTCAGTAATTGTGGGGCAGCCCTGTGGTCAGTAATTATAGGACACCACTATAGTCAGTAATTGTGGGGCACCACTGTGGTCAGTAATTGTGGGGCAGCCCTGTGGTCAGTAATTGTGGGGCAGCCCTGTGGTCAGTAATTATAGAACACCACTAAGGTCAGTAATTGTGGGGCACCACTGTGGTCAGTAATTGTGGGGCAGCCCTGTGGTCAGTAATTATAGGACACCACTATAGTCAGTAATTGTGGGGCACCACTGTGGTCAGTAATTGTGGGGCAGCCCTGTGGTCAGTAATTGTGGGGCAGCCCTGTGGTCAGTAATTGTGGGGCAGCCCTGTGGTCAGTAATTATAGAACACCACTAAGGTCAGTAATTGTGGGGCACCACTGTGGTCAGTAATTGGCTGAGCAGGCTTTTCCTTGGTGTCAGGACAAGAGCAGGAAGTAGAGACCAGCAGGGAATATTAAGGTTCAGAAGTGAATAAGAGGAGGATCAGAGGGGTGAGTAATGGTTATTGTTTTCTCTCATAATTCTGTGGCTTTATCCTGCTGAACAACTTCTTGAAAGCTCAGGAAGACAAAATGATCAAGTTTTCTAAAATATATGTCCATTATTATGATTAGTCATATAGCATATACGTGTATGGGAAAAATCCTCGGAATAATTTGGAGTAATGAATCTATTTTCATCACAGACAGAAAAGAAACAATGACAATTAGCGCACTAATATGTTGTTCAAGCGGGATTCAATCACATATGCCCTCCGTGACACTCTCCATGGCAACCAGTCCATTTTCTAAATAAACTAAACAAGTATGGATCAAAGTAATTCATCTTAACTAATTATTTATGTCACCTTTATATAAATGGACTTCTGGTCTACTATGTGACAAGTTATTCTAAACTAGAAAATTTCTAATATTCCAGCAAGTCACATTTCAATTTTGCCTTCAGATCAGTAAATCAAGAGTATTTCCGAATATGCACCTTACACATAGGAATATATATATATATATATATATATATATATATATATATATATATATATATGTGCCACTTTGTGAGAACTTGACAGAAAACTATACCTTGTTTAGAAAAACCTTGGGGTACACAATACACATGTATGATCATATCCAGCCAAGAGGACAAATAAGGATGGACATGCAATAGCATAATGTGAATACAGCACCTGTATAACACTGCACTGAAGATATTGAACAATAATGCCACGTGTGAACTCGATGTGAATATAACATGTCCAACTTTGTTCAAAACATAAATTTGTTTTTTTTCGTTTCATCAAATAAACAAGTGACATAGACTGATGAGTGTTAAAGGAATTCTCCAGGAATAGGTCAAAGAATAAAAACTAAAAAAAAGTCAGGGTTCCTGCCCTGACACCTGCCTGCATTTTCCGAGCCAGGGAATACATTTACGTACAGGGGTCATTTAGCTTGAATAAGGGGTTGTTAGTCTAGAGATGAGAGAATACTATTCGAAACTTTAGTTTCGAATACCCCACCCCCATAGGAATGAAAGGGAGAGGGCAAACTGCAAGAGGTTAAGCACCGGCTACTGGCGCCAGCCGACGCACGGCCACTCCCATTCATTCCTATGGAGCAAGATATTCAAAACTGCAGTTTCGAATACTATTCGCTCATCTCTAGTTGTTACCTCGAAATTCAATGCTGTAAATTTAAGACTTAAATAAAATTTTATATTACTTCTTCTTGACCTGTCTCGCTATTTCCAGTCTAAGATCTCCTGCACACGACCCTACTTTTGATTCACAGTCCGCATTTTTTGAGTCTGCATTTCATTGCTGTATTGGAGGACCACAAATTATGAAGCAGGTCCTATTTTTGTCTGCATTTGTGGTACAGACAAGTGTAGGGGATCATGCAAGTCTGCAAAAAAGCGGCTGCCACGACTGTTGCGGTTTCCGACAGTCGTGGCTTCCCCCTCTGGAGTAGGATCAGATGAATAGGCCTACTCCGGAGGGTGCTGCCACGAGGCGGACACTGGGGCTGAATCAGCCGTGGAGTCCGCCTCAAGAAAGGGAATGTCGATTCTTTTTTCCATGAGCAGCAACATGCCGCTCACGGAAAAAAAGTAGCCTGCAGGTCCACATAGACCTCCATTGTAAGGGGGTGGATTATGACGTGGATTCAGCGCCATAATCCGCCCCCTCTTTGCCCCTGTGAACTAGCCTTAAGGTGGTTGTGTACATTAGGTAGATGTTGAGAAAACTTGTTTATTTTGGTGGGATAGGCCAACCATCAAAAATATGTGGGCCTCATGACTCCTCTCCCCCCATCCCACAGCAGATGTCAAATCAGAGAAGGATATGCTGCTTGAACTTCAACATGCCTGACCCCTTTTATTCTCGGGGGAGATAACCTCTGCCATAGGTGTCCGGCAGTGACCTACTTCCATCTCCGTATTCAGGTTATGTGCATGCTTGGCTGAGCTGAGCGTATGACTATGGGGTCGTAGTAGGTGGAATGGTTGACGACTGACAGACCTGTACATCATCTTTATATCATTTCTCTACTAACCATTTATACCGTGGGGCCTACCCCTCCAGATTATAAGGAAAGGAAGCTAATTTCTTGAGACAGAGAGCCCTTTCAGGCATTTAAGGATTAAAAAGCTGTTAAGCCAAAAGCGACTTATCCCTCCTCCCTGTCTCGCAAACTGCCAGAGCATCACCTTGGAGAGACTTACAGAGAAACAGCAGAGAGGGAAAAGGTTAGCATATCGATTGGTGCTGTTATTCCTTTGTATGGAGAATGGATTCATAGATTCAGGTCATGTCTCACCAGAGGCATTGTGGGGAAGTAATAAGCCTTACACAGAAATCCTCTATGTGCAGCATTCTGAATTGATAAGTCAGCTCTTGTTCACTTTCCTTAATTATGGCTCATTTATTACGGCCGCACAGCGGGATTCTGTGATGGTGTAGATAAGTGCTCCGTCATTGTACCAGCATTGTGCGAAGGACACCACCAGGCTCGCAGCTTATCAATATCTGCTGTTCTTATTTGCTTTATCTATAGAAATATCTTGGCTTGCTTAAGGTTGAGGTATATGATTGACACCACTATATGACTACACTGATGCCTATGTATGACCCATAAAACCTGCACTATATAACATTTGGTTAGCTCAGCATAAACCCCTTATTTTATAAGCACCAAGGTACAAGACATGTAGTAATGTATAGAAAACTACTGAGGTGTGAAGACTGAAAGAGGCCTAAGCTATAGAGAGAAAGAAGGCAGACTGCTCAGGAAAGGAACAAAAGAGACAACAGAATGAGAAAAATGTAAAACTATAAGACTTAGGATTGGTGGGTGGTAATAGCATGGCCTCCAGATCTAGGATAGGACCATGATGGAGTCATTGACAGTCAGGCAAATTTATCAACTTTTATATCACACAAAGTGTCCCTACACATTGTAATACCCACGCAGTGGCACACACACATACCATGCCCCCAGCTCCTATACAGTATAACGTCCCCATAAATAATTGGGTGGCTTATGCCCAGAATAGAGGTCTACGCCAGTGAGAAATTGGCATAGATTTCCTGTATAACTCACACTAGAAAACTGGTACGTGTTATACTATATATGTTAAACCACAGAATATAAAAAAAAGGAAAAAGAGAGACACCGAGCGCACTAAGTGTAGTATACACTCAAAGAAGGACACAACTTGAGAAAGTGCAAAATGAGAAATAGGCCTCTCACCTGATGGGGTTGTGATGGAGTCACAACACCCTGGAGTACAATGATGAAGTGAATACTTCGGGTGAGAGTGGCAGCGATTCTGTCAGCAGACACCGGTAACCCGGGAAATAAGCAGGATATGGAATGGAAGCAAGGATCCGCGCTCGATGGTCATGTAGAGAAGGCACGAGTCAAATGACTGTATTGGTAGGATTGTTTTTTATTGGAATGAAGTACAGTACAGTGCAACGAGTTTTGGGTTACAGAAAACCCTTTCTCAAGTGCATAAATCACAGATCCACGTCGGGCAGGATGCATCTATGATTTATGCACTTGAGAAAGGGTTTTCTGTAACCCGAAACGCATTGTGCTGTACTGTACTTCATTCCAATAAATAACGATCCTACCAATACAGTCATTTGATTCTTGCCTTCTCTACATGACCATCGAGCGTGGATCCTTGCTTCCATTCCATATCCAAACCACAGAATGTGGAAAGAAAGGATCAGAACGGTTACATAGTCACACATCTACACCAGAGAACTGGCATAGATGTGTTGATAGATTCCCCCCAGTGTGTCATGCACTCAATATGCACCTTGAGGTTCTGCGCTACTTGTATTAGTCTGCTGTGGTACTAGATGTCATCATGGTAGTTGGCATGGTAGATATTGCGGTGATTCCATGGTATTTGGAAGGGATAATGCTGTTTTGTTTTGTTTTTCAGCTAAAATGAGGATGTTCCATTATGAGTGTAGGCCCCTAAAAAGTCTGATATTATGTGTGACACTGGAACGCTAGGAGAACCAGAGAGAAGCTCATAGCAGGAGAGGTTTGGTGCCAAAGGGTTGAGTACAGGTGGTCCACATGTGGTGTCTGGAAGACCTGCATATGGTCTATGCTTTAGTTAGGTCTAGACTTGACTTTTCGATTCAAGGAAGTGAAGCAAAAGTGAGTGGCTTGCTCTTCACGGGAGACTGAGGATGGAGTAACTTGTTGAGTGGTGGTTGGCGGCAGGTGACCATGAGTGACAAGGAGAATGTCAACTCCTAATCCATGTTAGTATACAGACATAAGTCTGTATTACTTTGTGAGGGAGGAGGAACAACTGTCTAGTTTCGTCCCTAACCCCTGGGTTACTAAATTTCCCTCAGTGGGTCAAGATATACCTACAAAAACATTGCTATATCGAACATGTTCATGTGTTATTTTCTCTTTCTGACTTCTCCTGCCATAGAATTTTAGTTCTATCCAACAATTTTTAATAATGGACAAGGGAGGTTTTTTTTATAAGACGAGATTCCTCTTATTTCCCAGTTCTGTTGTTTTTGGCACTTTAAGGAATCATTAAAAGCCCAGAGGCAAACTAAGCATTCTTTCTCAGCTTATCAGCTTATGTGCTCAAGAAACAGCATAAATATCACTCTTGAAAGACACCTTCAAGAGTCTGCACACAAACTGTTCTCTAAAAACCTGCATGAAATTCAGAATATCACAATAGTCCAATGGCTGATCTGAATATCATATACTTGTAGCAGGCAAGTAAAAATACTTTAAAGATGTTCCTGCAAACAGGATCTGGAGCTGTCTTCTGAACATTAAGACAGCCTTGCTGCAGTCTGCCAACCTTGGTTCCTGAAAACGTTCTGTATTCTTAGGTGTCTCGCCTCTGACTTTGATGTACAATGCTACTGTATGAAAAGCTTTCTCCATCTCATTTTTGTGATTCTTAGGAGCTTGGCTTTGGACTTCTATTTACCACATGGAATCGCTCTTTTTGGTTTTGAACACGTTTGTTTCATGAGAATACCCAACTGTATGTCCAACATGTGAAGGTATTTCCTCCTATATCCCAACTGAATACTGTAAAACCTCTTTCAAAGAGTACAGTGTGAGATCTAGGCCACATTTTTCCATCTTGAATTTTTCGCTATACTCTTTGTATGTTGACTCTCTTCTTTGAGAGGGTTACGTCTCTGGAAGATTACCTAATTTCGGATAACCTACTGATTCTAAAATAAGTTCCAAAGTGTACAAAGAGGTAACGAAAAGTCAGTATGAAATTTTTTAATTTTTTCACCTCCATGGGGACTTCATCTATTATACTGTGCATCTGCAGGGACTCCAGAGTATAGTATAGTGGGCATTTTACTTTGGCCGAGATGAATCTCTGGTTGTTCAGTTTTGTAAAAAACCGAAAAATTTGGGTAGAATCTGGCTCAGAACAAGTCAATTAGCATTATCTCCTATAATCAGAGGCCTTGGGAAGGTATTAAAACATAATAAACAACACATACTCACCCTTCCCCACCTCTACAGGGATTGGGCATGGCATCTGGTCTTGCAACCTCAGTGGATCCCCAAGGCTGCTAATGTCACGTAGAAGGCCAAAAAAGGCAAAAGACACCAGGAGTGAAGATCAGACGCCTTGGAAGAGGCATGAAGAAATAAGGAAAGGTGAATACGAGATGGTTGTTATTTTGCCACACCTCGCCAGGGTTTCTGCCTAACCTACCCTGGGATCCGAAGTGATCCTAGAGTATAATAATATATATATATTTTTTTTAATGTAGATTGTGAGCCCCACATAGAGCTCACAATGCACATTTTTCCCTATCAGTATGTCTTTTTTTTGGAATATGGGATGGAAATCCATGCAAACACGGGGAGAACATACAAACTCCTTGCAGATGTTTTTTTTTTGCCCTTGGTGGGATTTGAACACCAGGTCCCCAGCGCTGCAAGGCTAACCACTGAGCCACCGTGTGGCCCCAACAAAGGGGTGGATTTTGACAGCGGATTTCGCTTCAAAATCCGCCCCTTTACAGTGGTGGTCTATGCAGACCGCTGGGCTTCTTTTTTCCACTAGCTGCTGTTAGCGGAGAAAAGAAGCGACACGTCCTTTCTTCAGGCGGAAGCCGCGGCGCCTAGCGTCTCTCTCTGTGTCAAAACCTGCGTGGGCGCCCCACATGTGAACTAGCCTTAATGTTATTCCTCCCTCCTGAAAGGCTGTTTTTAAAATGTACCTAATCAAAGATCTGATTTTAAGAAGATACATCAATTGGTGAGTGCCCTTCCTTTACTCTCTTCTAAGAACATTATATACTTGTATTTTTCCTTGGAACGTTGAGCACCACCTAAATCTTCACAGCCCATTTATCAACTGGGTCTCGATTTATCTTATGAATGTGAAGTTTTGAAGTGATCTATTGCTGTTTAAGAACAGGCAGTGCTATATTTTTTCTTTTTCAAATACCCAAAAATATTGGGCTCGGCCAAGCCTAACATTTTAAGAAAACCTTGCTTGTTATTAGCCGTTTCACTTGTCACCATCCGACTGTCGCATCCTAGACATGGAAGCATTATCAGTGAGGCCATTGAATGGTTGTAGAGGTCACATACAATTGTTTGGCCCATCTTTGAGCAAAGATCTTTGTATGGTGCAATCAAACATGTTGGCGCCCAAGTTAGGATAGATAAGTAGTCAAAGAGACAGATAGATAGAGAGAGAGAGAGAGATAGATAGATAGATAGATAGATAGATAGATAGATAGATGGATAGGTAGATGATAGATAGATAGATAGATAGATAGATAGATAGATAGATAGATAGATAGATAGGATAGGTAGATGATAGATAGATAGATAGATAGATAGATAGATAGATAGATAGATGGATAGGTAGATGATAGATAGATAGATAGATAGATAGATAGATAGATGATAGAATGAATGGATGGATGGATAGGTAGATGATAGATAGATAGATAGATAGATAGATAGATAGATAGATAGATAATAGATAGATAGATAGATAGATAGATAGATAGATAGATAGATATATGCCACATGTAAAATTTGGAATAAATACAAAGCTCACAAAATGACTTTGTCTGCAGTATATTGGCTGCTATAAATTCCTGAGTTGATATCCCAAAGGTAAAATAACAGCACATTACAGCAGTTTTTCCAGGACAAATTTTAGATAATTTGATATGAAATAATTATTAACATGTTAGAAGAGGAGAAAAAAGATAAAAATTAGATTTCATGCCTACAAAATCAGAGCAATTTTGTTCAGCGCACAAGTATTAGGAACGTCACCCTCCGCTTAACTCTTTCCTGGCCTGCATTCTGATGTAGCTTCAGACTTGGCTATATTCCTACGAGAATGCGGCAGCCCAGGGATTTCACTTCCGCTTGTCCCGTCTCCCTCCCTCTCCCCACTCCAGCTTCATGCTATCTGAAGCACAGAGGGATTAATTAAAGCCTCCATCCAGTATAAACAATAAGAACAGCTGAAATGCGCTCTCATATATTTTATCCGGCACTTTGTTTCACAGTTTTATCTTCTCAGGAATGTACATTTTTTATTAACCCCTCGTATCAAAACAGTCTTTGATGTTTTTCTAGTTTCTTATTTTGGACGTTTATTAGAAATAGATTATTGCAAATTTATTATCAAAATGGGGCTCATTTTAGTGATGTTGCATCATACTAATATAGGGCCTATTCGAAATGGCGCATTGATTTTTGAGGTGACCATACACATCACAGCAGAGTCTGCCCAATCTAATGATTTTGATAGGACCTTGTCTCAATCTTATACGTATGGGTGGGCTAAAGTGCCCCCAACATCATCTATGGGATAGAGAAGGATTATACTCCTCTCCCTATCAAGAAATGAATATATGGAAGTGAGCATGTTTATGGGGAGGGCGGGAGAAGTAGCTGTCAACCGAGTATCTTGAAGAGGGATGTGGGGCCTAGTGGTGAAGGATAACCTGGTTCTGAGACCCCAGTGGCAGCATTGAAATATCATTACCTAGCTGGGGCATCAAGACGTCTTCTGCTAGTGCCAGTGCAGCAGGAGAGCGGTGGTGGTGGCCATTATGAGTTAGGAGAACAGCAAGAGGGCGGTTTTACCGTATAAATGCCCCCTTACATATGCTTCTCTTATGTGTGTGGATGTCTGACGAGATAGCTATTGGCCAAATGATTTTGTGGCTATCAACTCCCCCGATCTCCACAATAAAATGTATGGGCTGCTTCATAGGAGGGGATTAAGGAAAGGAGCATTTTTGGGGGCACATAAGGCCTGGTTCACATCTGCGTTCGGTAGTCCATTCGGGGAGTCTGCATGGGGATCCCCTGAACTGACTACTGAACGCATTAGCAAGTGGTGAGCAGTGAAAGCACACAAACCCCATAGACTATAATGGGGTCCATGTGCTTTCTGTGCAGTCTCCGCATGAGTCATGTGAACAGGAAAGTAGATCATGAAGTACTTTCCTGTCCGCAGGTTCCATTCAGTATTCTGTTCGGGAGGTCCACATGTGGACTCCCTGAACGGATTACCAACAGAGATGTGAACCAGGCCTAAAAGAAGTGTAGAAATTTGAAGAAGAGTCCCAAACAGTGGCGTAACTAGGAATGGCAGGGCCCCGTGGTGAACTTTTGACATGACACCCCCCCCCCCCCCCGACCAACACCGACACCGAAGACCTCGACCGACCCCCTCCTACGCATTCCTGCGCCCTCTATTATGCCCCATAGTTATTTCACACAGTATTATCCCCCATAGTGGCCCCTGCACACAGTATTATCCCCATAGTGGCCCCTGCACACAGTATTATGTCCCTTAGTGGCCCCTGCACACTGTATTATCCCCCATAGTGGCCCCTGCACACAGTATTATCCCCCATAGTGGCCCCTGCACACAGTATTATGTCCCACTGTAGACACCCATAAACAATTTTCAGACCCTAGAGTGTAATAATCGGAGACCCAGGGGGAGAAAAACATAAAAAAAACTCTGTTACTCACCTATCTCCCATCTCTTACGCTGTCGGTCTCCGAAGTAGTCAATCTTCAAAGACGTCAGACGTCACATGACCCGGGACGCAGGTCGGGGTCATGAGACGTCAGACGACTAGGCTGAAGTCTGCACGGATCGTGGAGATGTAAGTAACAGTGTTTTTTATGTTTCTTACCTCTCCCGGTCCGCCAATCATTATACTCGGGGGTCCGAAAAGACCCTCGAGTATAATGATAGCAGCGGTAGCGGTTGTCACCGGGTCCCTAATGTCCCGGGCCCTGTGGCAGCTGCCTCTGCTGCTATGGCGGTAGTTTCACCACTGGTACCAAACTATTACCAAGAAGAAATTGTGTTTAATTTCCATTCTTAGAATTCAATGGATGTAATAACAGGCACAAGGAAAATACACCCAAGTGTTTTGCCGACAGCTTTTGTAGGGCTATGTTCATGATGTTATCTCATATTTGTGTAGACATCTGGTACCTGCCCTGTTATTTCTGACAAATGAAGAGGGAAAACTAGAACGTTCTGGAAATTGAGGTTGGTAGAACTTCCATCTTTTTTGTGCTGTAGTTAAGGGTATTTTGATGTAATAGATACGGACAGTGTCACTGACCTTGTCAATATATGTGCTAGAAACAACCTAAAAGTTCATGAGAATGTTGCTCAACTCTGACAGCCGGCAGTCGTATCTCCAAAGTCTGGCAATAGCAAGGATTTATCATTTCTAGCCAAAAAATGTCTACTTTTTGTGTGTGAAAATGTTTAACAGAGAAAACTGATGCCAATTACTGTGTATATATTGTCTGTCACAACAAAGTAAGTAGGGGCAGCCATGCCGGCCACCTAGAAATGTCTATGGAATACGTCTCTAATGGATGCATATGTGTATGCTGACACACGCTGAAAATCTGTTTCTAGATCAAATAGCCTGTAATTGAACAGTACAGGTGAATACAAGACATTTTATATTAAATCTTAATAAAGAAATTTGTTTCCTTCTCCATTTGTAAAGCTGAGTTACTTCTTATTGTATAAAGAAATCTATGGAGGGGAAGGGAAGTCTAAGGGTAAGCACACACCATATATTGGCTAATCTGTGAGAGATATAGATCCTTTGACATAACTATATTACACAACCTTTGTATAGAATAAGATAATCCATCTTCTCATCCACTCCACCCTCCATAGACTTCTATGAATGATGTTATTAATAAGAGACTGAATGAAGGGAATGAGGAAGAAAGCAGCCTAATAAATAAAGAAAAAGACATGTTTCTTTAAGTTATAATACAAAGTTTCTTATGTTCATCTATACTATTCATTTATGAAAAGTTTCTCTATAATTGGGGGTACACCAGAAGGTAGCCAAACTCCTTAGCTTTTTTACATAAGGTGAAAATTGAAATGGTGCCTCCGCCCAGTTATAAAATTAGGCTTAACAATCACTACGCATGCGCAAAACTTGTGTGAATGAGATACACCACTGAACTCCGCAGCGCATGCGCAGTGATTAATGGAGGTCAGGGACATGCACCCAGCCTCAGTGCTTGGCTTAAAGAGGTTGTCCAGGAATTGGAAAAACCCTTGGAGGTAGGTAACGCTAGGTTCACACTAGCACCCGGAGTCCGTTCTCAGCTTTCCACCTTCTGCATGCAGAAGATGGAAAACTACAGAGCGGGTCCGGACGTGAACAGTGGTGAGCGTTTTACTCTCTCCGCCGCGAAACTGTTTTTTAAAAATCGGACACAGAGTACTGCATGTCCGACTCTGTGTCCGATTTAAAAAAAACGGTTTCGCGGTGGAGAGCATAAAACGCTTACCAGTGCTCACTGCCGGACAGCTTTCTCACCTATTCAAATGAATGGGTATGAAAGAGTCCTGCAGGTTTCGGTCTCCTGCCTCTGTTTTGTGCAGGAAACGGAAACCTGCAGAACGGAGAGCGGGCGCAGATGTGAACGAGCCCTTACTGACACTGTTTGTTATATTTAATCACCTCCTCTGGGCCTCTGCGCATTATACTCGGAGGTCTGAAGAGATAATAATAGTAGTTCTGATTCACATGTATTTGGTACAAATTAAACCGTGTGAAGTTGGCCTAATAAATATTGTCAGTATAGTCCCACCTGTAAGCGAGAAACTAATCTCACCTCATGGCATATGCGGCCCTGGATAGGTGCCAGACAAAAGCTTATTTAACTATTTCTCTCTATTTTTTCGGACAACTGTGCATGTGTTCTTAAAGGGAATGTATCAAAGTAGACCTACTTTTTAAAGTTTTTAAAATAATTTTTTTGTTCATTTTCTATGTTGCGGTCTATATTTCATAAAATATACTGAATCCTGCTATTTTCACACTGGCCTAATAATAAATTGAGACTTGTCACTTTTCACTTCTGTAGTTTTTTTTTTTTTTTGCAATAGACTCTTCATTTACCTTACAAACAAGACTTAGGCCCTATTCACATCTGCGTTTGGGTTTCCGTTCGGGGAGTCCGCAAGCAGTACTTTTCTCCCTACATGTTTTGTGTGGAAACTGAGCAGAAAGCACACGGAGCCCATTATAGTCTATGGGGTCTGTGGGTTTCCTTAGGTAACCACTTTTTAATGCGTATAGGTGTCCATTCAGGGGTCCCCAAGCAGACTCCTGCCTCTAGCTACAATGTATCTCCTAACAAAGAATTGGTTAAGGGGATATTGTCACTCCTTGGGGAGAGACCACCATATAGGTGTGTGGAGACTTATTAAGCCTTTAGCACTCCACTTCGCAAGGGACCATGGGAAGAATATGCAAATCTGTCTTCCATGATGTAATTCGGAAGTCTGCTGCTGCCTCAGTTTTGCAAACCAATAGAAGGCGCTCACTGGAATGTGCAAGCCTGTCTTCCCTGATGTAGTTAGGAAGACAGAATTCCAGTGAAATAACCCAATAACCCAATAATAACAAAGAATTGATCATGTTGAAAGTTATCATGCCTGATCTTTACCACAACATCTACCATCAGAGAAAATTCAGGACAACCCCATACACACTAGATGGCTGGTCCCGAAGAAATTCATGGGTTTGTCCAACATTTCACTAATGTGTATGGGGCATCTTTAAAACGTTGGTTGTAGATGCACAGGGTATAAAAGTAAAAATCTTTGCCTTTGCAACAAATCCCTTCCATAACTATTAACAAAGTTAACGAATGACCTTTGGTTTATCATGCAAAATTGTCCCCAATTTTATCATTTGGCTGCAGAACAATGAAAAAAAAAATCAAGGTCTTCTAGTCGGTGGTAACATTCAACTCTATATCGTATATACTGCTATTCCCAACAGAACAAAGAAAAACCATAATGGCCCATGTGATAAAGTAAAAGTCTTATTACACTGCAAAACCCTGGAAATGATCTCCATTTTATTCCTTCAGCACCTTACAGAACACCATTCGGAGTCAGTTCAGCCACTGTCTGAGTCATCCCCTCACTAAACTACTAGATCAGCAACTGGAGTAGAGGAGCAGAATGAATCATTAAAAGAAACAAATGAGCCTGCCAGACATTTTCATCTCATGGAGCAATTCATTTGCTCATTCCAGGAGGACCCCAGGGTTTGCAGCGTATAGCAATGAAATGTGTACGAGTTAGCAACCCTCATTGACCATGGGCTTAAGCCATACATACATCTTGTTTTCCTTCAGGCTCAGAAACAAAGAAATGTAAACGATTCCTTGATAGAAACCTCAGAGATCAACAAGCAACATTCTTGTCAAGCTCCTGCACTGGAATAAGAGTGATATTGTACAATCATCATATCAGACAGCCATGGAAGGATAAAAAATATTCGTCTAACATTCACAATTATTATTTCTCTTGCATCGGAAAAGAGAAAAACAGTTTTGAACGTACCAGATTAGAATTTTCCGTAAATTTCAGGTTCAATCCCATCCTGAAATTTTTAAACCACTGTTATTCTTTGTGGACTTCTTAGACACCAGATTATAATAAATAGAGGCCAATGAGAAGTGCAGAAACATAATAAACACTTATACTCACCTTGTCTCATCTCTCTTGGGCTCCTTTGTGGTCTTTGACACTCCATTAGAGTCCCCTTTTGGCCTTTTCTGGCCTTCTTGTTGATATCATGAGCTCCAGAGTCCTATGATTGGGCTTCAGAAGTCATGTGGAGCATACCAACATTATGATCTCTGCTTTCTTCTGGCCTCCTAGATGAAGAATTTTGAGATATGAGATTTGTGATGGAGGTGCCCAGGACACCCAGTGAGGCGGCAAGGCTCACACACTAAATTCCCTACCAGTATGTCCTTGGAGTATGGTAAGAAAAACAGTACCCATAGGAAGTCCACTAAATATATGGAGTACATCCTAAATCCATGCAGATGTTGTCCTGGTCAAATTCAGTCCCAGAACATCCATTTGATAAGGCAAAAACAGTAACTAATGGAGCCACTATGATGGTATGGTTTTTCAGTATGGTCACACAGGCTGGCCATAACTTACCCATTCTCAAGTGTCTACTAAGACAGGGCATTTAGTACCACAATGATCATTGTAATTGATGGAAGCTGCTGCCCAGACACGCAAAGAAACGCCATGAAAATGAATTATAGCCTTACCAAGATTGTGAAATGACAAAAGCCAAGATAGAAAATTCTTGTTATGCTTGTTTCTCACGAGGACAATCTTATTGCAGGAAAGGACCTTGACATTTGGTTGACTTTGGTAATGATGACCATGGTGATGACAATAAATACAGATAGCCATCAATGGGACTAAGGTTGTCACTCACTGTGAAGCTGAGTCTCAGAGCAATAAAGACGCTGGGGGAGATTTATGAAGACCAGCGTCCTTCATATCTCCTGGCCTGGCGTGCTCACAATACAGGTGCATCCTACGGAGGGCCATGTGCCTGCACTAAAATCTAGATCTCAGGTATCATTTACATCAGTTTTAAGGAATCAATGGCAATAAATTTGATGGAGTCGACACCCTTGCCAAGCACCCTTTTCAGAAAGTGGCAAAGGAGATGTAAAATTGCCAGTTATAATGATTTTTTGCCACTATTGGTGTTTTACTGTAGAAGTCGCCAACCTGGGGTTTTTATGCCAGAAAACTGTTTTAGAAACAATAGTTAATTTCCATATATATATATATATATATATATATATATATATATATATACAGTACTGTATAACTTTCTTACTGATGTTGGTCTTAGAGAAGGTTCACATATACTTGTCATCCTTAGAAGTTTCCATCTGGGCTTGTACAGAAAGTCTGAGTGACAGTGATGAGAAAATTGTGGCCACCCAATGTCTATCGAAGTGACTATACATTACCTTAAGACATGACCCCAAACCTGTCAAGTATTAGAACCTAAAAAAGTTGAAGATACTGTTTTTTGATCTGATTCCTGTCTAGTGTAACAACAGATTCACCAGATGCAAGATGTTATCATATAAGAAATGTGGGATTCATTCTGTACTACATGAAAGTGAAATTACAATGGACGTCATATGTATGTGAATACATCCTTAGAGGCATTCAAACAAAGGGCCTCAGTGCTGTAAGGCCACTTTACTTGCCACTAAAACACTAAAGCAAATTTTGGAAGTTTAATCTACATGTAAACTGTAAAATGTCACCTTATATAAGAAGTTATTAAAGAACAAAAGACATTAGGAGGAGTGGGTGGATTGGAGCACAGAGACTAAGAGTAATGGGTGGATTGGAGTACAGAGACTAAGAGGAGTGGGTGGATTGAAGTACAGAGACTAAGAAGAGTGGGTGGATTGGAGTACAGACACTAAGAGTAATGGGTGTACAGAGACTGATTCAAAAACTTGAGGTTCTTCAGATTAGAGAAAAGACAGACTAAGGGGAGACCAATGTACAAATGCATAAACGGACAGACAAAAGAACTTTCTAACAATCTTTTACCATGTAGGCCCATGACATTGACAAGGAGACATCCTCTACGATGGTTTATTCATTGCACAAGTTCAAGAGGGGCCTGGATATCTTTCTTGGAAGGAAAAATATTACACATTCTGGGTATTGGATTTTTGGACATAACAAGTTGATCCAGAATATTGACTGGTTGATTTGGAGTCTGGAAGGATTTTTTCCTGTGTTTAGGGGACAATTGATAGCAACCTCATGTTTTTTTTTTTGCCATCCTTTGGATCAACATTGTAGGGTTATCGGATGGACTTGATGGACCTGTGTCTTCTTGCAACCTCATCTGCTATGTTACTACTACGATTAAAGTTAAAGAGATTTTCAAGGCTTTCTGACATTAGGATCAAATCGTGAGGTCTGATACCTAGACACAGATGTACTACCAGCCCCCAACCCCAGAAGATTTACCGAGTCATAAGCAGAAAGCACCATCCATTGTATAGTGGGGGTACTAGAGTACCGGAGCTCTTTCTCTCTGCTCTTATTCAAGTGAACGAGGGCAGAACTGCAGTTTTCCAGCACCGTTATATACAGTAGATGGCACCTATGGCATCCAGCTCCATCTGTTGTATAACTTACATGAACAGAAGTTGGGTGGTATAGCTTATCGGCACTGAGTCAGGCCAATTTCATACTAATGCCTATTCTGTGAATAGGTCACCAGTATCAAAAAGGTGACGGAATCTGGTCAACCCCTTTAAGACACAGCATGATAAGTGATACAGTGTCAACTGAAAAGTTGAATTCATAGAAATATCTATCTCTGAATAATAGTGCCATAGTACACGTAACATATTCTAAGTAAGATGTTCAACAACACCTGCCTGATTTTCAGCTCAATTGCTTCCCAATTCCCATGATTAACGCCAATCTCTTTACTCTAGGGAAATCAAAATGGCTGCCTTCCTCTGAGGGTCCTAATTGGAATCCTTAAAGTCATCCAGGCACCTTGTTGTTTGGTGTTAAGTGTTCTTAATGATATCTATGTTTACGGTCCCTGGTTTCAGTATTTCAGTAATTATCGGAGCGTCAGACATTGAAGTGCGCAGCTCTTGATTTCGTACACAGACGTCTATACAGGAAATGAAAGCTGCATAATGCTGGATATTAATGATAATATGAATATTGGCAGAGTTTTTATTAGTCAATGTCCAGGGCTGTGATTTAGTATGAGACTTAGGCTTCATGGTTTCTACAGCTTAAATTAAATGGCAATTTATGTTTGGAGTTCGCCGTTCTGTCAGGAAGCCATTTTCGTAAACACGCATTCAATTTGGTTTTAATCAGCCGGGCGCATGTATGTTGAGTGTGTGCTAAATGCTTATTAGAAGTAAATTCATTGTAGTTAAGCTTATGTATTGAGGCTATTTCACAAAGTCCTACTTTTCCCTTATAATCCATCTATATTATGCATAATAACCGCACAGCGTCGCCTTTACATTGAATTAAACGTTTAAGGTGCAGAGACTAATATTTTAAGCTAAAAAGCAGGTTTTATGCCATTTATTTTATAGTGTAACCATATTCAACACCATTGTATAACAATATGTCCACTTTTGTTTCAGTCTGTGTTCCCAATGGGGCTTAGAATCCCCACATTTTTGTCTCAATCACGTATATACAAACTGTCATAGATAGGGATTATTTACTCTAAGGCCTGATTCACATATGCATTTGGTATTTCATTTTGGGAGTCTGCTTGGGGATGCCCCAATCAGAATACTGAATGCATTAAAAAGCGGTGGGCAATGAAAGCACGCACACCCCTGACTATAATGGGGTCCGTGTGTTTTCCGTGTGGTGTCCGCAAGAGTCATGCAGAGAGAAAAGTGCTTCAAGACCTACTTTCCTTATTATAGTCTATGGGGTCTGTGTGCTTTCATTGCTCACATACCCTATTATAGTCTATGGTTCCATGTGCTTTCATTGCTCACCGCTTTTTAATGTGTTCAGTATTCTGTTCGAGGGGTCCCCAAATGGACTTCCAGAATGGAATACCGAACGCAGATGTGAACCAGGCCTAAGAACAGTGAATAGAGATGAAAAAACTAATTTCTAATAACCCGAGTTTGTAACAAAATTGCCAAAATGTTTTTGGGGTTCACCACCAATGATGCTTTTGGGGTTCACCACCAATGAAACTTTATTATACTTTGGGTTTTCTGGAGCTCCGATGCAGAGTCTGGTCCTCTCTTGTGTAGTCCTCCAGTTTCTTATGGCCATATAATCTATGGAGACCACCACTAGTATTATGAAATGACTGGAGAGGGGGTATTCTTTTCCAAAAACTGCTAGATTCAGATTGGAGAGCGAATCACCCCCATTCTTGTAATTAGTGGGGTCCCATTGGTTAGATTCCACTGAGTTGTAACTTATCTCATATCATGTGAATAGTGGATAAATTGCTAAATTGAAAAAACCCTTTTAGGCTCAGGTCTCACACAGCCAAAACGCGCTGTGGGAAAAACTGCGGCGAAAATGCATTGTGGTTTTTCCAGTAGCGCTTTTCACATAAATGTTCTGCTTCAATTATACCTTGTAAGCCGATGGCTGGTAAAGTGTTGTAGGGGCTGTACATGTCACCCAGACTGCTCAGGTGGGTGAGATGAGAAAAATCCAAAAAAGTTTGTTCTCAGCAGACAACTTTGTCTGCTGACCATTTTTTAAGTCCTGTGCACTGGGCTCTACTTTTAGGGAATGGCAGATTGGTAGTGGGGTTTGTCATTCCCATCCCCTCCAGTCCACACCATGTGGATACCTCTGCAGGAACCCAGCTGTCTCGGGTTTGGCCTCATCAGCAAGCCGTAAGAAATCTGCTGGGAGAACAGACTTTGGCAGAACTTGGCTGGAAAGTCACCAAAGAGGTTACTACTGCTGGAGATGATTGTGACAAATCTGAATTTGGTTTCTATTCTAGGTTAGACAACCAACTTATATTTAGTTAGAGCTCAGACGGGCAGGTGTTTGTTTTGCATTTTCTTTTGGTACTGCACATGCCACTGTTTGTTGGACTGAATAAAGCTCAATAGTTAGACTAGTACCTTGGAGTCGGTGTCTATGCCAACCACCCAGCACCTCCAGAACCTGACAACCTATACAAAAAATGTCAACGTTTTCGTAGGTATAATTGACATGCTGCGAGTTTAAAAAACGCAACGGATATTTTTCTGCAACGTGTAGATGGGATTAACCAGACATTGTCGGTACTGTAAAACGCTGCGGTTGTTGGCATGGTGTCTCTGTCATGGCACAATTGCGGCGTTTACACTACATGGGACCCCGTCCTTAATGTTCCATACTAATGACACATGTGGACACATGGACCCCACACAGATCAGCTGTGCTAGCTGACTCTGGATACAGAGCTGATCTGCAGACCCTTCCACAGTATAGCAGTGGTGCCAGGCAATGGCAGCTCCTTTCCTAATACTTGAATATAAGCGGACTTCTTCCTCTTCACAGCCACTGCATCCTTGTGCCGCTGATCTGTGCAAGGTCCAGGTGTCAGATCCTCACAAATAGATATAAAAAAAATGATATATATGCAGGAAATATTTTAAAGACAAGAAGAATTTTATCATATGTCGCCAATACTTGTTTATGCTTAAACAACAGCTCGACTTTATGCATGACTATTCATAAAAAATAAAATTAGCAATATTATAATTGTAATATTTTAATATTTATGCTTTCCATTTAGAAATAATTACTCCTATATTACTTTTTGGACACATGCAGTTTTCAATTAGCATCTCCGACAAAGTACCATCAGCAATCAGCAGTACATTGTTTTAACGTTGAATAAAGTGAATTACTCAGCAGGGGGCGACAGTGAGTCTCAAATAAAATACCTTTCCGGGTAGAAATTTGTAGTTCATGATGAAGCAAGGTGGAAGTAACAGGCAGACATTAAATATCCATCAAATTTATAAGTAACTTGCTTACAGGATCTAAGAATATAGAATATAGAAACGTAGAATCTAAGTTTAAAATATTTACTATTAGAGATGAGCGAATACCGTTCGATCGAGTAGATATTTGATCGAATAATAAGGTATTCGACATATTTGATTCTGATCGAATACCATGCAGTAAATGCAGTAAAAATTCGTATCCCCTCCCACCCTCCCTGGCGCTTTTTTTGCACCAATAACTGTGCAGGGGAGGTGGCACAGTAAGCAGGAATACGTAGGCATCGAAAAAAAAAAAAAAATGGGAAAAAGTCATTGGCTGGCCAAATCAGGTGACCTCGGATTTATAAGAATAGTGGCAGCCATATTCGTGTCAGATGCGATTTGGAGTTAGTTAGGGTGAGACATTGTGTTGAGGGTGAGAAAGATTGTAGCTTCTGCTAGGCAGGAAAACAGTAGTCAAAAGTTCTTTTCAGAGCTACACTGCAGGAAGAGGAGATATACACTGAACCTGCCAAAGATGCGTCAGGGTAGCATCAAGGGACGGGGATGGGGACGTGGACATGGAAATTCAGCTACTGGAGAGGGGCAGCCAGTAGTGCCCCTCGTCATTAGCACAAGGGGATGAGGACGGGGACATGGACATGGAAATCCAGCTGGGGATTCAGGCCGCAGTAGCTCGACTGCGGATCCAATTAGCTACTGGAGAGGGGCAGCCAGCAGTGCCACAACATTAAGCAGGGTGCAGGGTACCCCGCTGATGAGGCCTGAGCACCAGGAACCTATGCTAGGGTGGATAGCAGATATTGTGGACCGGCAACCAGCATGTCCCGTCAACAGTACTGACGAGACACAGTTCCATGTGTCTGTGCCAGCTCACAAGTTCATCGTCCTCTTCCTCCAACACCACCACCTTCACCGTTAATAAATAATTAAAAAAAAAAAAAACCATTAATGTTTTAGGGCTCACCCCAAGGGCCTGAAAACTAATTTTTTAGGGCTCACTCCAAGTGCCAAAAACTAAAACTCTGCTGGTTAAAGGCTCAATTCACCCAAAGGGCCAAAAACACTGCTGGTGCAAGGCTCTACTCACCCCAAGGGCCAAAAAATAAAACACTGCTGGTACAAAGCTCAACTCACCCAAAGGGCCAAAAACTAAGCTGGTTAGAGGCTCAACTCACCCAAAGGGCCTAACATTCTGCTGGTGCAATGCTCAACTCAATTAAAGGTGCAACGTTTAGATGGCTTCTTTCCAAACCAAGGGTGATTCCTTTCGGTAAGATGTGATGACTAACAATTTTAAAGGGGCTAACACTCCGCTGCTGCAAGGCTCAACTCACCCAAAGGGCCAACAAATCTCTGCTGGTTAAAGGCACAACTCACTTAAAGGGCCTAACACTCCGCTGGTGCAAGGCTGAACTAAAACTATGCTGGTAAAAGGCTCAAGTCACCTCAAGGGCCTCAATCTCTGCTGGTAGCTCAGCATAAGGGCTTCTAACTTAATGTGGAAGGGCTCACGTGAAGGGCCAGAACAGTAATTTTTGGAGGTCCCACCACATTACACACACATAAACAATCACAGTTATGGGTGGGGGCTTTTGGATTTCCCATTGCTTATGCCATCTGTGGTTGTCATGTGCGACGTGATTTAAAGAGGTGCATGCTAATGTTTCTTTAGCTTTAAATTTGTGTTTCTGTCCATACTAAAAGAAGGAAAGAAGGTTTCCAAGTATTTTTCCATTTTCCATATTGAGTTTGGAGTGTGTATTTGATAGGCTCTGATATTGGGGTAATACTGTGACTTGGGTGTGTTAGATGCCCCCAGACATGCTTCCCCTGCTGTCCCAGTTGCATTCCAGAGGTGTTGGCATCATTTCCTGGGGTGTTATTGTGGACTTGGTGACTCTCATTAGTCGAATAGTGGTTTCCCCTGAAACAAGCATTTTTTCCCCATAGATTATAATGGGATTCGATATTCGGTCGAATAGTCAAATATTGAGGGGCTACTCAAAACGAATATTGAAAATTTCACTACTCGCTCATCTCTATTTACTATATCATTGAAATGAGAATAAATCCTGAATGGCAACAGATTACTATAATATCCAGTCATTGTATGATGTTAAGACTATCACATTTTAGGCTGCTCACAGTTTCTGTTTGGGAATTCCGTCCCCCTATCCGCATGAAAAATGCAAAGTAGCAAATGCAAAGTAGCAGAGTGCAGCATCAACCGTTATCAGTGTGCCTTTCCCAGCAGCCTCCTCCTCCCCCTTTCCTCTCCATAGACTAATATTACAAAAAGTGACTCTGCTAGATAAATGAAGAAGGAAACATATTTCTTAAATAAGATAAATGACAAAGTTTCTTAGAATCGCCTATATTATCCATTTATGGAAAGTTATTTTAGAATCGGAGGTATTAAGAAAAATTACACATTGAACAAAGCGCAGCGACTAGCAAAGGGGCAACATCTTTAGAAGGTCATGACAGCGAAAGGTTTGAGACTTTACTTTAACCATGGTGAATTCTATGCCGAACCTCAGTGAACAGAGCCACATAAGTGTAACAGAAGTAAAAGATAAGTCCCAAACATTTCATTGCTGCTATCTAGATATATGTTGCATGAACGATCTATCAGACGTTACAGTACACTTACAAATAGCTTCTCAGAAACTGGCGTTGGTGAATCCAAAATTTGCTGTCAGCACACGGAAAATGATCCTAGCTCCGTAATAAATGGCCGGCATCATCTTATATCCTCATAAAGTTAAATTGTAAAATAATTGTATAGTAAATTGTCTCTGTAAGACTTGTCTAGCCGGGATTGTAATACAAAAATCACTGACTGATTGTATTTCCTGCCTTGTATTATTTTGCTGGCGTTATTGAGCTTTTTATGATATAGCTATTTAGACCCTCATTAATGTACAGAAAGTTATCTCTATCAGACGTTTTCTGTTATATCTTACTTTGTTCTTGAATTAAGTATATGACTAGTCATGCACATGTACTATAAAACGCAAATTAACATGGAATAGTCGTACAAAGCGCTCACTGACCCCCTCCTATACATAGTCTGTAACAGAGTATTAACTGGGTTGTCCATTACCTGGAGCAAAGATTGAGGGAGCCTTCACACAGAGTATACGCTGCGCTCATTCTGAATGTAAAACTCAGAATGAGCGTGTAAAAACCAGCTCCCATTGACTTGAATGGGTGCCGGCATACGAGTGCTACCCATTAAAATCAATGAGAGGCTTTTTTCCCTATTGCTTTCAATGTGATACGTGCGTATGCCGGCACCCATTCAAGTCAATGGGAGCTGGTTTTTATATTATTATATAATATTTAATCTCTGTGAGGAGATAAAACCCTCACTAGAAGCCTTAGCCAGCTCTCATTATCTCTCTACTCATCCTCCCTTCTCCTCTCCACAACTTTCAAAAAGCTGCACACAGAGTACAGAAACACTGATCAATACAATGATAGATTTCAGTTTCTGGTACATGGAAAGCCAGAAAAGTGCTTCATAATAAAGTAGGTGCTTTTAACCCCAGCTCACAGGAGCTTAAGACGTGCACATAAAATACCAGTCACGATAAAGTCCCACAATTGGCTTTTTGTAAGTTTGTGCACCCCTCCCTCTGCTTTCTTAGGAAAGCCAAACATAGATGATCCCCCAATCCCCTCAGGGGTGTAGCGGGGCAGCACACTTTTACCACTTTGTTTTATCAACAAAGAGAGGGGTGAACCTCATGAGATTAATTTCTGCCAAAAATTTTTTGTTAATGTTGGGCCATTCTTGAACCAAAAGTAATACTATTATGCCCTAGGGACTCTTTGAAGGATAATAAGTGGAAGACTCAGCAAGAAAAAATAATATGTATACTCATGTGTCACCTCCCTGCTGTCTGTTGTCCAGCAGTCCCTTGGCGCCCCCTTCAGGGCCACTTCTCACCTCTTATCTGATGTCATGTTTGCCTACACACAAACCCAAACCGATTATCTCATCTCTAATCTGGACCTCCAGCAAAACCTCTGAATATCACCATTAAATGTAAAACGTTATATGATTCTATATACAATATTCTATGTCTCATCTTACAGGGGTTGTCCCACGTCGCATACTCACCCGTCTTCGTTTCTGTGAAATCTTCTGTCTTCCGGCTTTGTTGCGTCATTGGTGGGCGGGGTCACATATGCAAAGCCAGCGGCGAGATGCCGCCGGACCCTGCGTGCGCGCTCATAGACCAGTCTAGGCTTCACAATGCGAATACAGACCCGACAGGGTGCCGGGTCTGTATTCGCATTGTGAAGGCTAGACTGGTCTATGAGCGTGCACGCAGGGCCGGCGGCATCTCGCCGCTTGGCTTTGCATATGTGACCGCGGAGCGGAATAACAGCATCGCTTCTGCCGCTGCTGGCTTCATGCAGGGCAGAAGCATAGCGATGTTGCTGGCTTCACCTGTGCCGGCTTCTAACCCTGTGCCGGCGTCTAACCCTGTATTGGCGGGCTCTTCTCCCAAAGGGTAAACTACCCCCCCCTCCAGGCTCGCTCCCGTGCACTTAGCCCCTCCTCCCTCCCCCCTGAGAGCAGCAGATACATCACTTGACTCATGAGCAGCTAGGTCAGGGCTGTGGCCACAAAAAAATTAATAAAGTGATATAGTGGACAAACAAAGCAGTTTTTCTGAAGCATTGTATTTAGGAAAAGTCTTACATTCACATTAATAAGCATTATAGATAGGATCCTTGTGATGGGACAACCCCTTTAAGGCTCATGGCAAAGTGACTTGCAGCACTCTCATCCCCATTGTACTCCCAGAACTTAACAATCACATTGTTCATTATTTTAATCTCTTGATCCACAAAAAAATACATTTTTGCCTCCATTTGCTTTACACTTCAACATTCTGTTTTCCTTCTTCAATACAATTGAGTGACTGTTCTCAAAAGTAAAGTGGCTCCAACACAATAGGCTTTTCTTCTGCTCCAACATAAAGGAAAATCCAGAGGAATAAACTGTACAGGAATTATTTATGACCCCATAATAAATATTAGCTGAAAAGAGATGCAAAGCAAGATGTTTCAGCCTCCCATTATTGTACTTGCTAACAAAATGATCAACTCATTTATTTCATGTATTATTGTATGCTGACACCAAAACTGATAAACACGTGCAGATGTAGCTGGGGCTTCGGCTACAAAGCTAAATTTATCTCAGTCGGGGTATGTAAGACTAAGACTCTGGGTAAACCTGCTACTTTATCTCTATGCAGATAACATTTATATATATGCACTCATAAATGTTCTTCTTATCTTAGACTTTCCAATATTTCACTTCTCAGCCATTGTAAATGATAAAGAGATCTTTCTTTGGTCACCGGGTCACCAAAACTGCATGCCCATATTCTCATACCCCTCCTTGTTCTCCTCTTTGCTTTCCCCCTTCCTGTCTATATTGCACAATCCTTTTTTGATAAAAAAAATATCCACAGTGATCAATTGTCTTCCATAAGGTAACCAAGAAGCAAATTGTCTATAGCACTCCTAAAGGAGAAATAAAGAATTACATGATGCTTCTTATATTGGATACGGTGGTCCAACAGAGTATACATTTTTTACTGTGCTAAACTGGTTACTGATGGTCTTCTTGGTCTCTCTCTGAACACACGGGAAATACCGATCACTGACAATGGTGGGTCGCTGCTGTTGCCAATGACTAGTTGATAATTCATCTCCTCTGTGTTGACAGGGATCAGAAATATAAGTACCAGGAAGGGAACTTGGGTGGCATTAAAATAGGAGCAATAGGTATTGATGATGAGTATTATTAGAATTATTTTTTAAAGGGGGTCTGTCACCACAATCCAGCATATCAATCCCGTCCTGCAGAAAGTTAGGGTAGGTCAGCTGAATCGCACAGTGTTTCCCCCTGATCTGTTGCCTCCATTGCTGATATATCACTATTTTTGTCAATATACAAATAAGCTATTTGGAGCAATGGCAGTACTGCTATTGCTCCAAAGAGGTAAGAAGTAACACCCTTGTTATTACAGAGAGCTCAATTAGATATTGAAAAAAGGAGGGTGATATCTCTGAAGCAGAGGCACTAGGGTTGAGCTGATTTCAGGATCGTTTTTAAAATCTGATTTTCGATCATTTTCTAGCCGATCCCAATCATGAAATTTGCTTGATCGCCGATCGGGATCCAATCTTTTCCGATCGCTCAACCAAACCAATGGCCAGTAGCCAAGTATTGTGGGAACTAACGTGAGACCTCAATCCCGCTGAAAAAGATTGAGATCGGAATTCCGATCATGATCGTTAAATTTAGTCAATCACCGATCGGAATCCAATCTTTTCCGATCCCGATTGCTCAACCCTAAGAGGCACTGATTCACAAGTGAAAAATACTACGTTCTTCAGTTGACCCTAACCTATATTAGGGCTGGGTTGATATTTTGGGTTCAGATGACTGACTCTCTTTAACCTATTCTGAGACTTTTGTAAATGTGTACCTTCCAGGTATCCCCCTGAATGTGCCGTATTGGTGATGCAATAACATGCTAGGTATAACATGGTGGTGGACTTTAGTAAGCAGAGAACTGCTTCAAACTCGGTGGATATCCAGGGGATAGGCATTGAGATAGTCAAGACCTATAAGTACCTGGGTGTGCTCCTCAATAATAAGCTGGACTGGGATGATCACCTGGATGCACTGCACAGAAAGGGTCACAGCAGGCTCTACCTGCTCAGAAGGCTAAGGGCCTTTGGATTCCAGGGGCCACTTCTTAGGGTCTTTTTCAACCCTTTGGTAGCATCAGCCGTCTTCTTCAGAGTGTCCTGCTCGGGGAGTAGCATAGCAGCCAGGGACAGAAATAGACTTGACAGGTTGGTTAGAAGGTCCAGCTCTGTCCTGGGGAGCCCAGGACCCAGGACTGTCCATGGTGAGCTCCATAGTGGAGAACAACTCCCATCCCATGTATGAGACCATGACAGCACAGGGCAGTACTGTCAGTGACCGACTGCTTCAACCCAAGTGTGAGAAGGAGCACTATCAGAGGTCCTTCCTCCCAAACATGGTCAGGATGTATAATCAACATCAGGCTAACTCCACACAGAGAACTAAATGATCCTGAAGTCTTTCTTTTCTTTTCAGTTACTATGACTCCTAGTATCTTTTTCTATCTGCTTTGAGCTTCTTTCTTGTAATATATTACTGTATTATCCATACTGCTGTAGCATAATGAATTTCCCCATGGTGGGACTATTAAAGGATTATCTTATCTTATCTTATTTTATTAATTTCTATCTGCCCTGGTTACCAGATGACAGACATGACTATGAAACTCCTATTAATTCAATACCCTTCAATGGGCAATAGGAATATGAATTCTGTAAATCAGACAAGCTCTTTAAGAGTGAAGCTGTTACATCCATATCTTATTGGGTTAGTATACTAGGGGGACATATTGTACATGTATATTTTTCAGGAGTACCCACATCAGAGCCGAGATCAAAGTTTTCAAGACTTGAGATGATTCCCATTCTTCTAAATCAACATCTAAGCCAATGGCATACGCATTGACTTTTTTTTTTGCAATGTACAATGCCGTTATTTCTTCTAAAATGATATCTATCTCCTTTTTGGTTGCATCTTTTCAATTTATAAAGGTATTTTGAGTTGTGAAGATTTCCGATGCTTGGAAATCTGCCACCATTTCATCAGGGCAAATCTGATTTAAGGAGTTAGTTAATGAGATTGCTCTTTTCAGTTGTAGAACCTGTCCCCATCTCTTCAATCAGAGTGCACACATTTTGGGTTGAAGTACCTCCAAACACTCCGGGGACCTCTCCTGACTCACACGGATGATCCATAATGGCTCCATTAATATGATTTCCCAGGTAGTGTTATATCCTTGAAATAAATTGCTCCTGGATTAGACTTTATCTGAGTTTATTTTTATTTTCTACTCAGGCACATCTGTTCCCTAGGCTCTTATTTTTCTGTATATTCTACTTTTCTTGAAACATATGGAAAGAATTTCTTTTTAAAAGCATGTATCTGAAGGTATACAGAATAGGGTAACAAAGGGACTCTAGCTTTAAGGCAAAAGTCATTTATCAAGATTGGGCTCCAATGTATAAGAGTTCTCAAACTCTCCATTAGTGAAGTGGACGGCGAGATAGTTTCAGAATGAAACTTCCAATAACTTTCTAATGCATTCTCTGTTAATGTTGTCCTCAAACTGAGATTATGGGACCATTGTATATGGATGACTAAGTGTCTGTTTACCCATATACACTGTGTACAAAATTATTAGGCAAGTTGTATTTAAGAGGATTCTTTTTATTATTGTTCAACAACCCAAAAGACTCTTAAATATCAAGGCTTAGTATTTTTGGAAGTTGGAGTGTTTTTTTTTTAGATTTGGCTATCTTAGGAGGATATCTGTTTCTGCAGAATTATTAGGCAACTTAATAAAAATCAAATACAGTATATACCCATCTCACTTGTTTATTTTCACCAGGTAAACCAATATAACAACACAATATTTAGAAATAAATATTTCTGACATTCAAAAACAAACAAAAAAATAGATCAATGACCAATATAGCCATCTTTCTTTACGATGACACTCACAAGCCTTCCATCCATAGATTCTGTCAGTTGATTGATCTGTTTCTGATCGCTATTGTGTGTAGCAGCCACCACGGCCGCCCACACACTGTTCCAAGAGGTGGACTGTTTTGCCGCCCTGTAGATCTCACATTTTATGAGGGACCACAGGTTCTCTATGGGGTTCAGATCAGGTGAACAAGGAGGCCATGTCATTATTTTATTCTTCTTTTAGACCTTTACTGGCCAACCACGCTGTGGAGTATTTGGGAGCATGTGATGGAGCCTTGTCCTGCATGAAAATCATGTTTTTCTTGAACAATACCGACTTCTTCCTGTACCACTGCATGAAGAAGGTGTCTTCCAGAAACTGACAGTAGGTCTGGGAGTTGAGCTTCACTCCATCCTCAACCCGAAAAGGTCCCACAAGTTCATCTTTGATGATACCAGCCCATTCCAGTACCCCACCTCAACCTTGCTGGCGTCTGAGTCGGAGTGGAGCTCTCTGCCCTTTACTGATCCAGCCTCGGGCCCATCAAGAGTCACTCTCATTTCATCAGTCCATATAACCTTAGAAAAATCAGTCTTAAGATATTTCTTTTTTCAGCCTTCCTTACCTTGGCCATGTCCCTGAGTATCGCACACCTTGTGCTTTTTGATACTCCAGTAACGTTGCAGCTCTGAAATATGGCAAAACTGGTGGCAAATGGCATCTTGGCATTTTCACGCTTGATTTTCCTCAATTCATGGGCAGTTATTGGCCTTTTTTTATCAACACGCTTCTTGCGACCCTGTTGGCTATTTGCCATGAAACGCTTGATTGTTTGGTGATCACGCTTCAAAATTTTGGCAGTTTTAAGACTGCTGCATCCCTCTGCAAGACATATCACAATTTTTGACTTTTCAGAGTCTTTCAAATCTCTCTTCTGACCCATTTTGCTAAAGGAAAGGAAGTTGCCTAATAATTAAGCACACCTTATATATACAGATGAGCGAACACTGTTCAAATCAGCCGATCTGAACAGCACGCTCCCATAGAAATGAATGGAAGCACCTGTGACGCCGGCCGCCGGCAAAGTCAGCGTCACAGGTGCTTCCATTCATTTCTATGGGAGCGTGCTGTTCGGATCGGCTGATCTGAACAGTGTTCGTTCATCTCTACTTATATAGGGTGTTGCTGTCATTAGACCACACCCCTCCTCATTACAGAGATGTTAATCACCTGATTTACCTAATTGGTAGTTAGCTTTCAAGCCTATACAGCTTGGAGTAGGACAACATGTATAAAAAGGAGGATGTGATCAAAATACTCATTTGCCTAATAATTCTGCACGCAGTGTAAATAGTATATAACAAGTACTTTATACAGGGTGCTTCATGAGTCAGTTGTACTAGAGACTTAGAAATCCAAATGCATGTTGGGAAAAACTCCCCTCCAAAAAAAAAACCCAGGATGCACACTTTTCACGCAAACCACAATAGTCAATAGAGATGGTGGTATTTTATAAAAACGTAGAATTTATTGATACAGGATTCAATAAATTCTACGTTTTTTCATGTAATCCCAGACAGACTGGATGATGTTGAGATCAGGGCTCCGTGGGGGCCATACCCTCATTTCCAGGTCTCCTCCTCCAAAAGGTGATCACACCTAACATTGATGTATTGGATGATTTAGATTTCTGTTTACTCACTTTTCTACGACACATTGTCTTAGCATTTTTCTCTGTTTATCAGGCTCGTTTCTTATTGCCCTATTCCCTATTAAAAAGCTTACTTACTTTGAATTCTCGGTTAAATACGTCTTTGTCTTTCAAGATGTAATGCTAGCTAACCGATGGTTCAAATTACATGTACAAATAGGGGAACAGAAGGAGGAGCTGTGTGGAAGAGAGCAGATACACAGGTTGCTGGACCTAACAGTAAGTTTTCTATCTTACCTGAAGTACTGTTCAGGACTTGTATGTGATATCCTATATGCTGCTGCTTCTGAGAGAGTTATAGGTTTATGGAACAGAATCTCCTGTTTTCTTCATATGCAGTGTGTAGCAGAACTCATCACAATTAAAAAAAAAAAGGAGCATAACAGAAAAGGAAACAGTTTAATAAAAATATTTTAATGCCAATTCATGCTATTATAAAAAAAGACACCCCCATACACATAGTATAGAGACAGAGCATTATCCTTATCAATTATCTCAGATATCAATTGCTGTCAAAGTTACAGTTTTTCTAAAGCTTGGATAACCTATTTAATGCAGACCAGACATCTAAATTATTCCAGATTCCAAAACTAAGCCCCTTAATTCCCATGCATAGTAAATAGTGATGACAGGTACTTGTCATTGTCAGGCATGCTTATTACTGCTGATTGTCTGCTATGACAGGACATGACATCATCTTGCTATAATGTAAGTGGAAAGAGTATTATAGGACAGCATCTAACAAAGTAAGCAGTATACACATATATACATATTTCATTGAAGGTCAGAAGTAAACCAAGTTCAAAAACACACAAAGGTACAGAAGGATTAAGTCTGGTGTTTCATATGTCAGTCTTAATAAAAGCCCCGACTAGAGCACTAGAGCAGGCAATGGCAATTCTATCCTATTCATAAATCATAATTCATGCCCATGTGCCTCAATGAATGTTTATGCCAGTTAGGAACTGCCGAAGATTTCCGTTATAACTCACGCCAGAAAACTGAGATGAGTTTTAATAAATAAGGCACAATGAGACCCCCAGTCCAACCAGTAATGTGGTGAGCAAGGTGCAGAATGGGAGTTGTGGTGCACATTTTGCACAAGAATGGGCCTTGCACCAATGAAAATCACAATATCATATTATGATGAATTTCACAATTCTCAGCTCCTGCTCACTTCTCTCCTTACCCTTTCCATAGACTTCTATGGTAAGCTATAATCCTATACTTCTGTGAACTGCAGTCTGTTATGTGAACAGGACATGTCCAGCAAAGATTTCAGAATGAATGTCTGTTTGGTGAGGAGGGAAATTCAGGGGAAAAAAAAGCCTAAGCAAAGCATTCCAAATAAAAATGGCTTTGTAATATCCTATCAAAAAGTGACGTACCATATGTGTCTTTGTGTGTCTACGCAATTGTGTGTTGTGAAATGCAGCCTGTCCGGGCCCTTGGAATGACTGTTCTTAAGCATAGAAAGATGTAAATAAGTAAAATGCAAGTTCTGCTGAATTTTTTCCTAGCAAACCATGTATCAGCCTGTAGAGCTCCGCTTGCTCAATAACATAACGTGGATTAGACTGAATTATCAAGGTGACAAGTTCGCTTTAACACAATTTGAGCTACGTTAAGGGTGAAAAAATCTGTTTTGCAAAGTTTCTTAAATTCTGCTAAACTAAAATCTAGCAGAACACTATACTATTTTTGCAAAGTTTGTTTAAAGTCTTAAAAATTTCCATGAAAATTCAGAGAACTTCCTTCTCCGGTGTCAGTCTTTATATTAAAGTAGACACTTATCCCAGCGCCGCACCTCCCATGAGGCGACCTGAAGCGACTGCTTCAGGCGGCGCTATGCCGGGGCCCCGGGGGAGGGCGGCATTTTTGCTGACCTAAGCCAGTCCATGACAAGCTGTCCTGGACTGGCTTAGCGTCACCGTCACCGTGCGGTGGATTGGGGCGGCCCTGTGGACGCAGTGCTGCTCCAGCGGCCGCCCCTCATGCTCAGGCAGAAAGCAGGTCCTCCCTTGGCCCCGCCCCCTCCGCTCGGCCCCACCCCCTCCTGGGGGGGGGGGCTTTCTGACGTACGCCTCAGGCGGCAGAAACCCTAGATTCACCCCTGACTTATCCCCTATCTATAGGATACGGAATAAGGGTCTGACTGTTGGCAACCCCCGTGAACAAGGCTTACAAGTTCCTCCATATCCTTTTGATAAATGGAGCATGCATGGCCACTGCTCCCAAAATGTCTTTGCTGGAAATCGCCATCCTGAAAGAATCCAGTCGAAATGAACGGAGAACCAACAATCCATTGACCTGCAGCACACAAGGGAAATGTCAGACCCCTGCCCTGATCATATGTTCAGTGGCAGGCCCCTAGAAATCATATGGATAAGGGGACAAAGCTTATGCCATAGTATGAAAAGGCTAAGGATACTATGTAGTATATGATCACTGTAGCTTTTTTGTTATGTTCCTCTAGCTAACATATCGAAATAATAATCTTGACTTTTTGTGTTGTATAGGGCATTGTACTCTCAATCTATTCATACTAAATATCCAATTTTCCAAATGTCCTTGATACAACATGCTATGATGGGTATTTTGCACTGGTTATGACCAGCTTATAGCTTGCACAGCAGTGTTTTTGAACCTTATTTGCAGCAATTTCAAAGCCAAAAGGCCAAAGTATTGAATTTTTGGATAAGCCAAGCATTCAACTTCACGCCATTCCTATTGACACACACAGGTTATTTTTATTAATTACTAGGAGTGCTTCAATAACAGCAATTTCACTTGTGGCATATTTCTGTCTTGCAGGGTTTTAGGGCACAATGTTTTCTGTAAATTTATTGATTTTGAGCAATTTCTTTATATGACTGCGCACATCACATGTAAAAAGCTTTTTCTCACTGAGGCTATTGCTGGAAAGAACTGTAAAAATACTCTCCACTAGAGTTTATAAAGCACAAATATATCTCGAAACGTAATGCTTGTAAAGGCAATGATTGCATGCATTGTAAAATTTCCAAACGCACAATTTGCAGTTTTGCATTTCGATTTGGCAACAAGTTTCACCATGTGATTTGGACTGGTAAAATTATGGCTGTCCATATGTTACTCCAGTTACATTGAGTGTAATGTACATATCTGTGAATGCTTGAACTTTTTTTTTACATTTAGCTTTTATATTATGATATCTACAGTGGTAATAATTTGCAAAATTTGACCTAAAACTAAATTACAATTTCAGATAAACCAAGTCTTAGGGGGCATTCACACGGAGGAAGTTGGCGCTGATTCTGGCACGATAACTCATGGCAGAATCAGCGCTGAAAAAAAAGACTCCCATTGACTTCAATGGGTTCCGTTTTCCACGCGGAACCCATTGAAATCAATGGGAGGCTTTTTGTCCCATTGATTTCAATGGGTTCTGCGTGGAAAATGAAACCCATTGAAGTCAATGGGAGTCTTTTTTCAGTGCTGATTCTGCCGCGAGTTATCGTGCTAGAATCAGCGCCAACTTCCTCCGTGTGAATGCCCTCTAACACGACTCAAAAATACTAGACTCAATTGATTAGAAAATAAAATAATTCAATAATATATATATATATATATATATATATATATATATATATCTGTGAGTGGCAAAAGTATATGAGCTTTTAGGATTAGCAGATATTTTGAAGGGAAAAATTCGAGTTTTCAATGCATGAGATGACAATATGATGTAAGTGGGAATGCGAGTTAAAGTACATTTGTCAAGACAAAGTGACCCTTCCCCACCATGCCTTGGTCTCTGTCCTCCACTGTTGACATTTTCAAAAAGTGGCAAGCGTGGCACAGAAGAAACACATACTTTATTAGGGGAGGTATTCTACCTTAGAAGCCTTTAGGGCAAAGTATGAAGGCTCATGGAGACACCATATGGCAACACACAGGGTGTCCACAGAGCACGTACCCACAAGAGAACTACTAGCTCCTTCTGGAAGCTGCAGTCATTGCTGTTGTTACCACAGTAAAGTTCTATTATTTGTTCAACTGCAACTGTTCTCTTCTGAATCATTCCTGCATTTACCAACAAGGGCCCCTCCAAGCACCATTACCAAACTCAGTGTCAGTGGTGAACCTAGCCTTTCTGCTGCCTGAGGCGGATGACAGAAAGGCGCCCCTATCCCCTCCCCGCCGGGAGGAGGGAGGGTGCTAGTGGTAACATTACAGTGAATACAGTGCGTAACATTTTGTGGTGACTTACCGGACACGTCTCTGACTAATCGCTCACATTTCCCATCTCTTCCCTCTGGACCGCCATGACCACTTCTTCCAGCTGTGACTTGTCTCTGTAAAGTTTGCAACACAGACATCTTTGACTCCTCACTTCTCCAGGCACCTGACCCATATTGTCCTCGACTACACAAAGCCCCTTATTAATAATACCCCCCTTGTATTAATAATGCCCCTAATAGCACTTATATAAATCCCCCCTTATAGTAATAATGCCACCTATAGTCCTTATATAAAGCCCCCCTTATATTAACAATGCCCTTAATAGCCCTTATATAAATCCCCACTTGTATTAATGAAGCCCCTGATAGCCCTTATATAAATACCCTTTCTTGTATTAATACAAGATGGGTATTTATATAAGGCTGTTAGGGGTATTATTAATACAAGGGGCGGTGGGTATTTATATAAGGCTATTAGGGGTATTATTAATACAAGGGGCGGTGGGTATTTATATAAGGGCTATTAGGGGTATTATTAATACAAGGTGGGTATTTAACCCCTTCCCGCCGATGGCATTTTTTGATTTGTGTTTTTCGTTTTTGACTCCCCTCCTTTTAAACCCCATAACTTTTTTATTTCTCCGCTCCCAGAGCCATATGAGGTCTTAATCTTTGCGGGACAAATTTTTCTTCATGATGCCACCATTAATTATTCTGTATAATGTACTGTGAAGCTATAAAAAAAAATCAGAATGGGGTGGATTTGAAGAAAAATTCTGCATTTCTGCATTTCTGCGACTTTCTTACTGGCTTCGATTTTACGGCGTTCACTGTGCAGCCAAAGTGACATGTCCCCTGTATTTTGTGTTTCAGTCTGATTCCAGGGATACCAAATTTATATGGTTTTATTTACATTTTAATCCCTTTAAAAAAAATCCAAAACTGTGTTAAAAAATTTTTTTTCTAAAAGTCGCCATATTCTGACAGCCGTAACTTTTTTATACTTTTTTGCGGGGCCGGGTGTACTTTTTAGTTCTACCATTTTCGGGAAATGCTATTGCTTTGATCACTTTTTATTAAAATTTTTATCAGAATCAAAACAGTGAAAAAACAGCGTTTACCGTACAGGAAAAATATTTTTATAGATTTGTAGAGCGGGCAATTTCGGACACAGGGATACCTAACAGGTATGTGTTTCACAATATTTAACTACTTTTATATGTACTTTTTAAATTTTTTTTGTACTTTTTTTTTTCCATTTATTAGACGCCCTAGGGGTATTGAACCCCAGGAGGTCTGATCACTAATTCAATGCATTACAATGCTAATGCATTGCAAAATATCAGCACTTCTATTGCAGGCTATGTAGCATAGCCTGCAATAGAAGCAATGTAATGACAAGCCGTGGAGCCTTCATAGTAACGTGACGTCGGCGCCGGAGCTTACTCGGGGTGCCGGCGATCACAAAGAAATTGGCGGCGCCGGAAGAGTTAATGCCTCTGATCGGTCCAGTAAAGCAGTAGATGCCCGGCGGCTATGGCGGCCGCCCGGCTCCTGGGCAGCCGCTATAGTTACACACCCGGCATGCGACGTAGTATTACGGCAAATGTCGGGTAAAGGTTAACCCCCCCCCCCATTGTATTAATAATGCCCCTAATAGCCCTTATATAAATAACATCTGTTAATAAATAAAATGACCTCTTAAAATACCCACAACTCACCTAAAAGAAAAAAAAAAAATTATACTCCCCTACCTGGGAGCCCTTGATGCATCTGGCGTCTCCTCTTCATTACCCAGGATCACAGCGCGCAGGATGTCTGCGTCTCAGTGTAGGAGGTGTGTGATATCATCGCAATGCGTGAACTACCGCAGTAGCAGCTACCACAGGGCCCAGGACATTAGTGGACCCGCCGAACCGCACAAACACTGCTATCATTAGGGGCCACATGGTGGCTCAGTGATTAGCACTTGCAGTGCTGGAGTCCTGGTGTTCAAATCCCGCCAAGGGCAAAAAAACATCTGCAGGGAGTTTGTATGTTCTCTCTGTGTTTGCATGGATTTCTATCCCATATTCCAAAGACATACTGATAGGGAAAAAATGTACATTGTGATCTCTATGTGGGGCTCACATTCTACAGTTAAAACAAAAAACACTGCTATCATTATACTAAGAGTGTCTTTTCAGACCCCCAAGTATAATGATCGGAGGTCCAGGGAAGGTGAGAGAACATAAAAAACACTGTTACTTACTTCTCCTGGCTCTGAAAGGCTTCGGGCCTACTTGGTGACATCATGTGGGTCAGGCTTGCGTCCTTACTCGTTGCGACACAGGCCGGCTCAAGTGATGTCTTATTCATCATTGTAGATGGACGACATCAGCAGGGGGTGCCCCAGAGCACAGGAGATGTAAGTAACAGTTTTTTTTATGCTTGTACTCTGTCCTGGGTCTCTGATCTCTGGGGTCTGAAAAGAAATCAGAGTATAATAATTGCTCATGGGTGGTCCATAATGGGGCTTAATACTGTGCGCAGTGGCCACTATGGAGCAGAATGCTGTGTGCTGGGGCTACTATGGAGCATAATACTGTGTGCAGGGGCCACTATGAGGCATAATACTGTGTGCAGGGGCCACTATGGAGCAGAATGCTGTGTGCTGTGGCTACTATGGAGCATAAAACTGTGTGCAGGGGCCACTATGAAGCATAATACTGTATGCAGGGGCCACTAGAGAGCATAATACTGTGCTCAGGGACCACTATTTGGCATAATACTGTGTGCAGGGGCTACTATGGAACATGATAGTGCATGCAGGGGGCACTAGAGGGAATAATACTGTGTGTAGGGCCACAATAGTGTGTGCAGGAATGCGGGTTGTGTGTGCGCGCGCAGAAAGGGCCATGTCAAATGTTCGCGTTGGGGCCCCACTATTCCTAGTTACACCACTGAAGGAAAGCCATTCATATCATCTGAGGTAAAGGACAACACTATGTCCAAGAGTGCCTAATAGGTTACCGTGGGGGCCTGCAGAGAGGGCTCCATGGCCATGCTGGCTGCTTCTCTATTTGTAACCCCTTCTTACTCCTCCCTCCACACAGTATAATGCCCGATTATTGCGCCCACACTGGGACGGGTGTAGACACAGTGTGACCCTGAGCAAGGGAATACTTAAAACAACTCCCCATATTGAATCACTCGCACGCTCATGTCACCTCTACCACAAAAACATCTCCAGAATACACCCTTTCCTTACCAGAGATACACTAAAGACACTTATTGTCTCTCTGATTCACTCTCGCCTTGACTACTGTAATTCCTTACTAATCGGTCTTCCCCTCACTAAACTCTCCCCTCTACAATCTATTCTGAATGCAGCGGCCAGGCTCATCTATCAGGCTAGACGCTGCAGCGATGCCTCCGGTCTGTGGCAGTCACTACACTGGCTGCCTATTCATTATAGAATAAAATATAAAGTTATCACTCTCATCCACAAGGCTCTCCATAATGCCGCACCTCCATACATTTCCTCCCTCATCTCTGTCTACTGCCCAACCCGTGTTCTCCGCTCACTCAATGACCTAACACTTACATCCTCTATTATCAGAACCTCCCACGCTCGTATACAAGACTTCTCCCCAGTTGCACGACTTCTCTGGAATACTCTACCCCGGACAATCAGATTAACTCCCAATTTCTACAGTTTCAAACGCAATCTAAAGACACATCTTTTCAGACAGGCCTATCACAATTCCTAATGTAAACCCTTCCATACCGTCATTAGAATCCCCAAAATTTAACCCTCCTCTGTCCCCGCTCCCGCATTACCCCACATGATATGATGCCATCTCAGGCTAACTCTATAGGTCCAAGCTCCATCCACATGTTAAAGGACACGACGGCTCATACAGTTTTATGTTTGTGTAGTGACAGTAACCTCTATTACAAAAGTGTCTGACCTCTGCATAAGCAATACCGCCCCTGCTACCTCTTATGTCACCCCCTCTACCTCATAGATTGTAAGCTCTTGGGAGCAGGGCCCTCAGTTCCATTGTGTGAAATGACTTTCTTTGTAATGTATCTTTCTGTCTGTATTTGAACCCTACAAATTGTACAGCGCTGCGGAATATGTTGGCGCTATATAAATAAAAATTATTATTATTATTATTATTATTATTAACAGTGGCTGACCTGCTTGTTTCTTTTTTTTGTATTTTTTGTTGTATATATTGTTTGTTTGATTTATTTGTATACTATAAATAAAGAATGTATAAAAAAAAAAACAACAGTGGCAGCTATGATGACATCACTGGACAGCTGACATCACAGATTCCGCATGACTTTGCAATAGGTATGGAATGTGTAAAGTACATCGGCACTATCTTGGGTCACTTAAGCTTGCAGAGGACAGTATGTCCAGGTAGGTGGCTCTTTAGTTCATGGCAAGGCTTCGTTCACACATGGTATGGCTGGGGTTGCATGGTGCAGTACAGAACTAAACCATTAGTTCCTACAAATCTTGGTAACGTCAGGTTCCCACTGACCCCATATGTGGCCTCGCTGACGGACCTGAACAACAGAGAGCCGGACCGCTGGTTCCATGGTAACATACGTACACGGGTGGGGACCCTATTGACTATCATGGAGTCCACTGGGTGTCTGAGATGTGAACCTAGCCTAAGAAGCCCTTTCTCCTTTCCTGCAGAGATTGTCAGGAGGTCCCAAAACTAAGTCCAAAGCCGTTGTGAGAAGGGCTTCAGGTAATAAATCTGGCTCCATGCTACCATGTACAAGATGGCTCTGTTAGACGTCTTTGATCTGTCCTTACATGTTGTCTGTCTGTTTGTCTTTCTTAATGTGAAGTCCTAATTTTTGGTTCCTCTTTTTTTACCCTATGTACTGTGGCTCTATCTGGAGACACCTGGACGCGTTACTCATGGTCTGTTCTGTTTTTATTATTATTATTATTATAACACAGTAGATATTATCTTAGGGGGTGCATACGGACAACAGTGGTAGTGTGAATGCCTCCTTAGAGAAATTAGAGTAGTTTATTTACATGCTGTGCCTCATTTTAGATTACATAAGATAATAATCTTGTGTTTTTGTATATTGCACTTGTATAGAGTATAAGAATTACTATAAGTTGTTATTAAGGTGAGCGTTAGTGTGGAAGTGGGCAGTTTCCACACGATCCCCTCGTCATGGCCAGCCTGGCTGGGTGACTCCTGTCCTGGGGCTGCGTTTCCCGGCTAGCGGTTGTTGGGCGTCCAGCAATGTCAGCGAGTACTGTCAGCCCCACATAGGCGTACTGTGTGAATGTTGGAGACAAGAATCCCTGACTGTTGTGTGTGTCTGGGCCCTGGAGTGTCTGAAGTGTGATTGTGTATAAGGGATTGAAACCTTGCGGACATTCTCATAAGTGTCCCAGGGCCGAGTGCGAGAATATAAAGAAGGGTCGAATCTCACGGTAGAAATCCCCTTCTGTGACAGGCGAGCACTTTGTGTTCTGATAAAGGAACTCTCCAAGAAGAGAGGTGTCATAAGACTTTATCCTGAAACTAATGCCTGCCAGCGCTGTGCGATTGTGATTAATGTAATTATGTATTGTATTAGATTGTAAGCTCCTAGGAGCAGGATGTCTCTTTATTTCCTTACAGGGTCAGCTCTCCAGAACAAATAATAATATACACAGCAATATGCAGCAGGACAGTTTGGATCCAGGGAGATATCCGATTGCCACATGTGGGGTCAGGAAGGAATTTTTTGCTCCCCTAAGGTATAACGCTCCGGGGAGTTCGTTTTGCCTTCCTCTGGATCTTTGGGTTGGTTGGCTTTTGAGTCAGTGACCCATTTTATAATATATTAAAGGGCCAGTAATAACTTTATTACAATGTTGCTTATTGCTGTTCAATAAAAAAAAAAAAAAAAAATCTATATTGTGTTTCTTGTCTTTTTTCTGGATCTCTGCTTACACACTAGCCATGATGAGAGTGGTCGCAGTATATAATAAAGTGTATCATTTCCTTCGTACATGGTGGCAGGATTGGGGAATATGAGAGGCGCCATATACCAAGAGGAGATCACACGTAATTCCATGTCATAATGTCAACTCCTGTCCTAAGTGTTATGGGGGTCAGTCTCTGTGATGGGGACAATAACGTGTGTCTTCTCTTGTATACTAAAGTGTATTATGTCCTACACACATGGTGGCAGCTACTGCAGAATTGGAGAGTATGGGGGCGCTATATACCAAGAGCAGATAACACATAACTCCAACTCATAATGTTGCCTGTGTTATGAGGGTCAGTCTCTGTGATGGGAACTTCTTCTCTTCTATACACAACATACTACCTCCAAGAAGCCTGAAGACAGGGGTCACCAAGACCCAAACAATACAGTTGACACCAGGGGCCTTGTATAAAAATAGGAATCAAACTAAAGAGATGTAAAACACAAAAGGTACAATGAGTCGCCATTGGGCCCCATAACAAAACTTGGACTACTATTTCCAGACAGTGGTCACAAATTTTTAGAGAGGCTTTCTAGATATAAGCAGGTGAATGGGACTGAGCTTGCAGTATATGTTTTGGCCACTACACAGCTCTGCTAGTGCAAACAGCTGATCAGTGGGGGTGCTGGGACTCAACTCATGATCTAATATTGACTGAACTATGATAAGGATAAATAATCAGTATTAGGCTATGGCCCCATATAGCAGGCTACAGCAAAAATGCGATGTGGGAAAAACCGACTGTACTTTTTCCCGCAACACTTTTCATAGAAAGTCCGCAGAGACATTCTGCTTCCATTATAACTATAGGGAAACTGTCAGCGTTTCTGGAGGTATAATTGGCATGCTGCAATTTCCAAAACTGCAATCGGTTTTGGAAATCCCAGCCTTTGCAGTGACTGTAACATCGGGGGGTTTGTCGCAGCCAAACTGCAGCGTTTATGCCACATGGGGTTCCAGCCTTAAAATCCTGAGAGACTCATTTAGGTCTGCACTAAATGCTGCAATTACACCCATTGATTGTAATTGATTGATTCTATAAGGCACTTATGAATCCTGGCCACTGACTTATCTGCAGATGTTACATTCTAGTGGCTACAGGACCTTTGATGACATCACTGTCACAGGACCTAATGACCAGCCAATCACAGAGCAGTAGCACTAAAGGACCTCCTCCTTCATTTAATTTATGCCGGTCCCAGTGGCGTAACTACCGCCATAGCAGCGGAGGCAGCTGCCACAGGGCCCGGTGACATTAGGGGTCTGGTGACAGCCGCTACGCTGCTATCATTATACTCGGGGGTCTTTTCGGACCCCTGAGTATAATGATTGGCGGACCGGTAGAGGTAAGAAACATAAAAAACATGTTACTTACCTCTCCACGATCTTGCCAGGCCTCCTTCTTGACATCCTTTCTGACGTCACATGAACCCGGCCTGCGTCCCGGGTCATGTGACGTCATTGAAGAAGGACGGCCGCGGAGAAGGCAGCGGCGAAGACCGCGTAGGAGCCGGGGGACAGGTAAGTAACAGTAGTTTTTTATGTTTTTATTCCCCCAGGTCTCCGATTATTATACTGTGGGGTCTGAAAAGACCCCAGAGTATAATAATTGTTTATGGGTGTCCACAGTGGGACCAGCGCCGCACCTCCCATGAGGCGACCTCAAGCGAGAGCTTCAGGCGGCGCTATGCCAGGGCCTCAGGGAGGGTGGCATTTTTGGTTACCTAAGCCAGTCCAGGACAAGCTGTCCTCCCCTGGTTTCGGGAGGCCACTGGAGCAGCGCTGCTCCAGCAGCCTCCTCTCACGCTCAGGCAGAGAGCAGGTCGTTTCCGTGCCTGCTCTCTGCCGGCGAACGGTGCTAAGCCCCGCCCCCTGCACTTCACCACGCCCCTCCGCTCTGCCATGCCCCCTCCGCTCTGCCACCTCCTCCCGAGTATACTCGAGTATACAGTGTTGGCCAAAAGTATTGGCACCCCTGCAATTCTGTCAGATAATACTCGTTTTCTTCCAGAAAATGATTGCAAGCACAAACTCTTTGCTATTAATATCTTCATCTATTTTGCTTGCAATGAAAAAACACAAAAGAGAAAAAAGTCAAATCATTGATCATTTTACACAAAACTCCAAAAATGGGCTGACAAAAGTATTGGCACCCTCAGCCTAATACTTGGTAGCACAACATTTAGACAAAATAACTGTGCACAACCGCTTCCGGTAACCATCAATGAGTTTCTTACAAGGCTCTGCTGGAATTTTAGACCATTCTTCTTTGGCAAACTGCTCCAGGTCCCTGAGATGTGAAGGGGGCCTTCTCCAAACTGCCATGAGGAGATCTCTCCCCCACAGGTGTTCTATGAGATTCAGGTCTGGACTCATTGCTGGCCACTTTAGAAGTCTCCAGTGCTTTCTCTCAAACCATTTTCTACTGCTTCTTGAAGTGCGTTTGGGTCATTGTCCTGCTGGAAGACCCATGACTTCTGAGGGAGACCCAGCTTTCTCACACTGGGCCCTACATTATGCTGCACAATGTGTTGGTAGTCTTCAGACTTCATAATGCCATGCACACGGTCAAGCAGTCCAGTGGCAGAGGCAGCAAAGCAACCCCAAAACATCAGGGAACCTCCGCCATGTCTGACTGTAGGGACCGTGTTCTTTTCTTTGAAGGCCTCTTTTTTTTATGTTGATGCCTTTTCCCAAAAAGCTCTACTTTTGTCTCATCTGACCGGAGAACATTCTTCCAAAACGTTTTTGGCTTTCTCAGGTAAGTTTTGGAAAACTCCAGCCTGGCTTTTTTATGTCTCTGGGTAAGAAGTGGGGTCTTCCTGGGTATTCTACCATATAGTCCCTTTTCATTCATCCGCACAATCTTGCATTGAAATCTCTCGTCAATTTTTCTTTTCCGTCCACATCTAGGGACGTTAGCCACAGTGCCATGGGCTTTAAACTTCTTGATGACACTGCGCACGGTAGACACAGGAACATTCAGATATTTGGAGATGGACTTGTAGCCTTGAGATTGCTCATGCTTCCTCACAATTTTGCTTCTCAAGTCCTCAGACAGTTCTTTGGTCTTCTTTCTTTTCTCCATGCTCAATGTGGTACACACAAGGACACAGGACAGAGGTTGAGTCAACTTTAATCCATTTCAACTGGCTGCAAGTGTGATTTAGTTATTGCCATCACCTGTTAGGTGCCTCAAGTAAGTAACAGGTGCTGTTAATTACACAAATTAGAGAAGCATCACATGATTTTTCAAACAGTGCCAATACTTTTGTCCACCCCTTTTTTATGTTTGGTGTGGAATTATATCCAATTTGGCTTTTTGACAATTCTTTTTGTAGTTTTCCATTGAAGACAAATTAAATGAAAATAATAATACCAAAGAATTTGTGATTGCAATCATTTTCTGGAAGAAAATGAATAATATCTAACAGAATTGCAGGGGTGCCAATACTTTTGGCCAGCACTGTTTCCTAGCATATATACTCACACATATACATTCTTACAGCATATATACTCACAAATAACTGTATACAAACATTCAGTACTCACACAGTATACAAGACACAAACTATAAGCAAATGTACACATATATACATATTAAATATTATATTTTACCAAAAAAATACACACTCACATTTGTCTGAAGTAAAGCTGTTACATCGCTGAAGACTGTCTCCACACGCTACGATCTAAGGGATGAGACACTGCTGTGAGGGGGGAGGGGAAGGGGGAAGTCCGAGCTTCACCAATAGGATCTTATAAAATGGTAGGTGTAACTGCTGCTATATAGTTTCCAGAAGGGTTAAGCAGCTGCACATGATGTCCTGCTGATATATACTTTCCTCCTCCGCTGAAAACGCTAAGCCAGCCCAGGACAAGTTGCATTCATCTTATTTTTTTTTCAAGCAGCCTGTCCTGGACTGGCTTAGGTTACTCAAAATGCTAATTAAGTTGCACCTGTTTTTTATGGCATTAAAGAGATTTTACGGGTAAAGGTCTGTTAGTGCTATTAATGGGTTAACAAGTGCACCCAAATACCTTTAGCAGTGTTTTGAGTGATTTCTGTGTTTCTTTGGGAACTCCTGTCATCTTCTGCATTTGTTTACATGGTGTATGTAGCTTCCTGTGCTTCTAGCTTACAAATACCATAATGCTTTGTTCCTCCCCCTCCCTCTCTTAATCACTCCCTCAAACCCCCTCCCTGTCTCCCTAGCTAGCCTGCCCACAACTAGCCCTTCCCAACTAACTAACTAGCTCAGCCCCTCCCCCCATCATATTTACCTGTTATCATGTCTACTCTTCTTCTTGATGTCTGGCTGGAACAAGATACTGGCTCTGTGCTGCAGGCCTCCCACACTGCCTAGAGCTGGGCCTGACGCCACTTCCGCAAGGGACATCACGGCTCAGCTCCAGACTAGAAGCAAGAAAATCTGGGTAAGTATTGTGAGATGGCTTCCCAGGCATTATTGTGGGTGCGTGGGGAGTCGGCACACACAGAAAGAAGAGGAGGCGGTCTTTCCTGGATGACACGTTGTCTCGAGTCCAGAGTAAATGGTCAGTGTAATGGGGCTGGGGGGTGAAGCCTTTACATTGATGTAACAGTTTAGGATATGGCTTATACCAATGAGATCAGCGGAAAGGTTAACAATGTAATATATAGTATGAGGGTCACATGACCTACATATATTACTGAAAAACTATAGAAGATAGTAAAAAAGATATATTAGAAAGTTGGAGGAGGGCCTCGGGGACTTAATTATAAATTGTTGATGTATCCTGGACAACTCCTTTGAGCATGGCAAATGGTATATAGGTATAATCTGCAAAATACTCCATTACTATAGTAGGTATGATGGGAAGTGAAGACTGTGGAATGAAGGCAGCTCTGATTTATTTAACATCTGATTTAGGGTCAGGCAAGTTCCTCTCTGGAAGTTGTCAGGAAAGGCTTTATTTTAATGAGGAATATCTATAAATATTTAATTAGTCCGAGCTTAACCGGACTTCATTATCATTGAAACTGCTGTACTGTATATGTATACAGAAGAGCCCTCGACTAAGAGATGTAACACTGAAATAAAAACGGCATATACTAAATGTTTGTCTATTGGAATAAGCCAATATACTTGTAAAATATTGATAATCATATCATGTAGATTTGACCAATAATACCTTGTAGATATTTTTCGCTTTTGCCCTACTAAACATCTGCTGTATTCTTAGGTTCCAATCATTGTCCATACGGTATCCACCAGACCAGTATTTGATAACAATCTTTGTTTTTGCTGTCTGGTTTATGAAAGTGATGTTTGTGCTTATCTATACCGAGGTTTACAGTAAAAGAAACATATACTGCGTGTGTCACAGCCAAGCAGCATGTCCACAGAGGAGATAATAACATAGGAGAGATGATTGTTTCTGCATGGATACACGTCTACAGCCCACTTAAGTGATGCTGGTGCCCTCCTGGAGGCCACCTGCTGGGATGAGACAGAAGGAACGCGTTATATTTGCTGTGTACAATGCATCTGACAGTCTGGAAATGCTGCCTACTGTGCCCCAGATTCATAAGCTCATCCCTATGTCCTGAGGGGTAAGGAGAGAATGCCCACTTTCCTCTCGCACTTAGATATTTAGGAAACTGAGCTATGGAGTCAAGGAGAGAAAATGTATGGCTTTTACAGATTTGCATATAGGCCTTAGTTGGAAGGGGAGTTGATGTTGCCTTCAGCACCTTTAAAAGATTGAAGAAAATCTTTTCCTTTAGGAGACTTGCATTTAGATCCTATTACAGAGAGGAACCAATGCAGAAGGCCACACCCCTGAGGAACACGTATCAAGAACAGGATCTATAGTTTTGCTATGCCTTGTGGCCAGTAAATGGACTTTTCATGTGGACAATGCTATAAATCCTTTCCCATGTATCTTGCCCTACTGAACCGCACCGTATTGTGAGGACTGTTTGACCTCTAAATTGGAGCATTTTCGATATTGACAAAACCAGTAGCTTTGCCAAGTCAGTCATATTAACGAATCTTCACCATAGCTTAGGGACTTCAACCACCATAGGAAGTCCCACCAAGTTGCCCCATGCTTAAGCTAAGCTCACCTTTCCATAAGAAGACTCCTCCGCAGATTCTGCCTAAAAAATGAGTGTACACCAAAAACACACAACAAAACTGACATGCCTTTTTAGCAAACCCCCCTTGTCTATGAGCAGCTACTGTATAATCCTTGTTTCCTTGTGCCTCTATGGTGTTTTGGGGGAGATCCTAAGTTCTCTTAATGGTACTATACCAACCCCCTCCCCCAAAATATCACCCATTACGGATATATGCAAATGTTCTATATTCCATTAATACTAATTCCCTCGCTGCTTTCCCATCTTGCTTCTTACCTTCAGTCTCTGCAAATTCCTGACTTGCTGTAGACTGAATAAATTTTTCGATATTTAGGAAAAGTTGCTCAGGTATTTGGAAGATTGCTCCACCATCAATATTAAAGCAATTTGCTAAGCATTTTTCTACTATTTTCTTTAATATAGGCTGCATAAAGAAGCGCCATTCTATCCGCCCTTTGTTATACATTGCATATTGTGTGATCAAAAGCGTATATAACTAGCGTACTGTATCTATGATTGAATCTATGCTTTTTATGACAATCGCAAGCCCAGAAGACGACTTTTCTGATCAGAGACCATCATCTGCCCAAGGCATTCTTTAACCACAATACTGTTCAGCCTATTCATTCGACAGAGCAGCCTTGTAATGGAGGTCATTAATCTCCTGACGTAAGAGATGATCCATTCTATTTATTAAGAGTTCATCCAGCCTGTTGGCACAGTACAGGTGCCGGTGCTCAGTGAAAAATTACTGGCGTGAGATTTTCTATTCCATCCAAGTCCCATTAACGTACACTGGCGTAGAGAAAGTATACAAAATTAACTCTAGGAGGGGCTGGGATTAGGAAGAACAACATCTGTGCATGGCCGCTGACTATAGTATCAGACACTCATATTTCCGCTATATTTAATTAAGGATTACAATATGCCTGACGTTTTTATGGTACATGGGTTTTCTAGCTGCATCATTTCTGTAAACAGCTTACAATGCTATAAAATAGAAGGAACACTCACCCTCCTAATCCCCTGGCGCTGCCCTGGTCTCCCTAAACTGTCCTTCAGCAAAGACTCATCGTGTTGAAACAGTGGCGTAACTAGGAATGGCGGGGCCCTGTGGCGAACTGTTGACATGGCCCCCTCCCCGACTGAAGCTGAAGACATGGACCAACTGACCCCTAACGCCACCCCCCCCCGCGCGCGCGCATTTCTGCGCACACTATAATACCCCATATTGGCCCCAGTACACAGTATTATGTCCCCATAGTGGCCCCAGTACACAGTATTATACCCCATAGTGGCCCCAGTACACAGTATTATGTCCCATAGTGGCCCCAGTACACAGTATTATACCCCATAGTGGCCCCAGTACACAGTATTATGTCCCATAGTGGCCCCAGTACACAGTATTATGCCCCATAGTGGCCCCAGTACACAGTATTATGTCCCCATAGTGGCCCCAGTACACAGTATTATACCCCATAGTGGCCCCAGTACACAGTATTATGTCCCCATAGTGGCCCCAGTACACAGTATTATACCCCATAGTGGCCCCAGTACACAGTATTATGTCCCATAGTGGCCCCAGTACACAGTATTATGCCCCATAGTGGCCCCAGTACACAGTATTATACCCCATAGTGGCCCCAGTACACAGTATTATGTCCCATAGTGGCCCCAGTACACAGTATTATGTCCCATTGTTGCCCTTGCAGACAGTATTATGTCCCCATACTGACCCCAGCACACAGCATTATGTCCCCATACTGGCCCCAGTACACAGTATTATGTCCCATTGTTGCCCCTGGGATACAAACATAACAAACTACTGATACTTACCTATCTCCCGGCTCCGCTGCATTCTCCGTTGCTGTCGGCCATCGGACGTCATTTGACCGGGGCCCTGCGTCGCGGGTCTTATGACGTCACGCAAGTAGACCAAAGCCTGCCAGGAGCCTGGCCTCACAGCGCTACGGCTTTTTCCTGGTGCCGCGTCCATTCACCACTGACCACCAATTGTCTCCAAGTGGACCCTGCGGGCACACAAGCGGAGAGACCAGTGGCTGTACTTATACTACTGCATTATGCTATACGATGCACTCTGTGCTATACTAACACAAAGAGTCTGATGAAGGTGCTCCATTGCACCGAAAAATGTTTCACTTTAACTCTACTTGAACACTGAATAAAACACTAAGAATTTTCTGGCACATTCTACTGTGTGACGTTCCATTATTGATGACAAACAGGGGTGGGACCCTACGCTCACACCAAACCGCATCTCCTACTGCAACCCTCTTACCATGGAAAGGTAAGTGACACAGTTTTTGATGTTATCTTACCTCTCCTGAAAAGACCCCCAAGTATAATAGTGCTTGTGGGGCCCGCACCGTCACTTACCAATCCCGGCCCCTGGCAGGATTGGTAAGTATATAGGGCCCGTTACCGGCTGGAATTACTCCAGCCGGTAACGGCCTATTAAAAAAAAACGCAGCGGTAGCGGCTGTCGCCGGGCCCCTAATGTCCCGGGCCCTGTGGCAGCTGCTACCGCTGCTTCCCCGGTAGTTATGCCCCTGTGTTGATACATGAATGCTGTGGAAAATCGATATCTGTCGTGGTGACTTGTTGATACCATTGAGGTCATTGCTCCGGGTAGTGATTGGCTGCAGCAGTGATGTGTGGTGGCAGCAAAGACTAGTCGTGTCAACATGTGATACCTGCAGTCACGGGCTATAGTGGTGACATGCCAACATTACTGAGGTCACTACTGTCAATAGGGATAGCCTGCAACAGTCACATGTGGTGCAGCAAAGACTAGTCATGTCGACATGTGATATCTGCAGTCACTGGCTCTAGTGATGTCATGTGGATATCACTGAGGTCACTGCTCCGGGTAGCGATTGGCCGCAGCAGTCGCATGTAGTGACAGCAAAGACTTAGTCGTGTTGACACATAAAGGTTTCAATCAGTGGCTGCATTGTCGGTGATACCACTGAGGTGCTATAAGTACAGGTTGTCTGTAGCAGTCATACGCATTGTCGATATGACATTACTGGAGCCGGCTGAGCAAAGTCCAGGAGGAACCCTCTTAATATTGTATTTGTTGTATTAGGTAGAAATACCTACATAAAGATACAGTCCTGTCTGTCAACCACTTATACACTCTGCTGACCAGAAAACAGCATCACATGGCAACCAATTTTTCAAAATCCACAGAACTTTTGTGATATTGTGTCATGAGATGTTTATCCTCCACAACTGTATTGTACAAAGTGATGTGAGAGTATAGACATAATGCACATAGTAATGCCCCAGCTCAGGAAAATTGCAATAAATTATGTCACAGGGAAATAACGTTCATAGTGATATCACAACAAAAAAAACCTAAACAAAATATTAATAGAAAAATATTTTTAATGTCCGTTGTGTGTAACGTATTTTTCAGCCATTTTCCAACCGATTGGTCTCAGCTGTCACTCACATGCAGATCTATTTTGACAGACCTTAAAAATGGATCCATGAAAATGGCCAAAAATAGGACATGTCCTATTTTTTTAGACACTACTCATGGTCCATTAAAGAAGTGGACATGTCAATACACCCATTGACTTCCATTGTTCTGAAAATGGCTGTATGATAGCTGTTAAAAATAAATACCCGTAACATGGCCATTTTTCACTGTCATGTGTATGAGGCCTAAGGCCGGGTTCACACTATGTCTTTTGGCACGTAATGTGGCACGTAGACGCCGCGGGAGCTTTTGCGGGCCATATACTCTCCCATTGATTTCAATGGGAGCCGGGACTGTATACGCAGCACTAAATCACGGCTGCAAAATAGCGTCGCGTATACGGTCCCGGCTCCCATTGAAATCAATGGGAGAGTATACGGCCCGCAAAAGCTCCCGCGGCGTCTACGTGCCACATTATGTGCCAAAAGACATCATGTGAACCCGGCCTTAGTGTCCTACTATCCGTCCAGCTCTGTATGTTCTGCTTTCTATATCATCCATTATCATCCCTTATGCAGATCACTGTATATTTTGCCATAGCTACCAATACAATGTATCTGAGCCGCTGATATTCTTGGGACAAAGAGCATTTTGCAACGTTGTTTTTTTCTTTTTCGTGGTATTTCATTTTTGTTTTCTCGGGGGGGGGGCATATGATGCCTGAGGTCTGTGCACCCTATTCCCTACGTATATTGAACCAAACTGAATAATCATGTTAATGGGGGATGGAACAGCAATAGCCGGAGGCTACAAAACCTGTATCCTGACAGCTGTCTAATGTATACAAGTTACTTAACAATTAAAGTCTAAATTTTTTTTCCGACCACAATGGAACAGAACATGAAATCCGCTACGGTTTATCGTCTGTACCTGTACAGAAAGAGTTAATATCGAGGGTCCAGAGTTGAGGACATACAAGGATAGTGAATAGATGGCGTTATATGATGTACAGATCACAATGTACTAGAGATGAGCGAACACTAAAATGTTCGAGGTTCGAAATTCGATTCGAACAGCCGCTCAATGTTCGTGTGTTCGAACGGGTTTCGAACCCCATTATAGTCTATGGGGAACAGATACTCGTTAAGGGGGAAACCCAAATCCGTGTCTGGAGGGTCACCAAGTCCACTATGACACCCCAGGAAATGATGCCAACACCTCTGGAATGACACTGGGACAGCAGGGGAAGCATGTCTGGGGGCATCTAACACACCAAAGACCCTCTATTACCCCAACATCACAGCCTAACAACTACACACTTTACACACTCAATACCACCTCTCTGACAGTAGGAAAACACCTTGAAACATGTGTATTTGGCACTTGCAGTGAGGAGAGCTTGTCACCAGCAGTGAATTTGGCCCTTGTAGTAAGTTGAGGTTGGCACCAACATTTGTTTTGAAAATCAGGGTGGATTGAGCCTCTAACCAGCAGAGTTTGGGCAAATTCATGGTGGAGGGAGCCTCTAAAAACCCCAGTTTGGACCAATTCATGGTGGAGGGAGCCTCTAACCAGCCCAGTTTGGGCAAATTCATGGTGGAGGGAGCCTCTAAAAAACCCAGTTTGGACCAATTCATGGTGGAGGGAGCCTCTAACCAGCCCAGTTTGGGCAAATTCATGGTGGAGGGAGCCTCTAACCAGCCCAGTTTGGACCAATTAATGGTGGAGGGAGCCTCTAACCAGCCCAGTTTGGACCAATTAATGGTGGAGGGAGCCTCTAACCACCCCAGTTTGGACCAATTCATGGTGGAGGGAGCCTCTAAACAGCCCAGTTTGGGCAAATTCATGGTGGAGGGAGCCTCTAAAAAACCCAGTTTGGACCAATTCATGGTGGAGGGAGCCTCTAACCAGCCCAGTTTGGACCAATTAATGGTGGAGGGAGCCTCTAAACAGCCAAGTTTGGACCAATTCATGGTGGAGGGAGCCTCTAAAAACCCCAGTTTGGACCAATTCATGGTGGAGGGAGCCTCTAACCAGCCCAGTTTGGGCAAATTCATGGTGGAGGGAGCCTCTAAACAGCCCAGTTTGGGCAAATTCATGGTGGAGGGAGCCTCTAACCAGCCCAGTTTGGACCAATTAATGGTGGAGGGAGCCTCTAACCAGCCCAGTTTGGACCAATTAATGGTGGAGGGAGCCTCTAACCAGCCCAGTTTGGACCAATTAATGGTGGAGGGAGCCTCTAACCACCCCAGTTTGGACCAATTCATGGTGGAGGGAGCCTCTAACCAGCCCAGTTTGGACCAATTCATGGTGGAGGGAGCCTCTAAAAAACCCAGTTTGGACCAATTCATGGTGGAGGGAGCCTCTAAACAGCCCAGTTTGGGCAAATTCATGGTGGAGGGAGCCTCTAAAAAACCCAGTTTGGACCAATTCATGGTGGAGGGAGCCTCTAACCAGCCCAGTTTGGACCAATTAATGGTGGAGGGAGCCTCTAAACAGCCAAGTTTGGACCAATTCATGGTGGAGGGAGCCTCTAAAAACCCCAGTTTGGACCAATTCATGGTGGAGGGAGCCTCTAACCAGCCCAGTTTGGACCAATTAATGGTGGAGGGAGCCTCTAACCAGCCCAGTTTGGACCAATTAATGGTGGAGGGAGCCTCTAACCACCCCAGTTTGGACCAATTCATGGTGGAGGGAGCCTCTAAACAGCCAAGTTTGGACCAATTCATGGTGAAGGGAGCCTCTAAAAACCCGTTTGGACCAATTCATGGTGGAGGGAGCCTCTAACCAGCCCAGTTTGGGCAAATTCATGGTGGAGGGAGCCTCTAAACAGCCCAGTTTGGGCAAATTCATGGTGGAGGGAGCCTCTAACCAGCCCAGTTTGGACCAATTAATGGTGGAGGGAGCCTCTAACCAGCCCAGTTTGGACCAATTAATGGTGGAGGGAGCCTCTAACCACCCCAGTTTGGACCAATTCATGGTGGAGGGAGCCTCTAAACAGCCAAGTTTGGACCAATTCATGGTGGAGGGAGCCTCTAAAAACCCCAGTTTGGACCAATTCATGGTGGAGGGAGCCTCTAACCAGCCCAGTTTGGACCAATTAATGGTGGAGGGAGCCTCTAAACAGCCAAGTTTTGGGAAATTCATGGTGGAGGGAGCCTCTAACCAGCCCAGTTTGGACCAATTCATGGTGGAGGGAGCCTCTAAACAGCCCAGTTTGGGCAAATTCATGGTGGAGGGAGCCTCTAAAAAACCCAGTTTGGACCAATTCATGGTGGAGGGAGCCTCTAACCAGCCCAGTTTGGACCAATTAATGGTGGAGGGAGCCTCTAACCAGCCCAGTTTGGACCAATTAATGGTGGAGGGAGCCTCTAACCACCCCAGTTTGGACCAATTCATGGTGGAGGGAGCCTCTAAACAGCCAAGTTTGGACCAATTCATGGTGGAGGGAGCCTCTAAAAACCCCAGTTTGGACCAATTCATGGTGGAGGGAGCCTCTAACCAGCCCAGTTTGGACCAATTAATGGTGGAGGGAGCCTCTAACCAGCCCAGTTTGGACCAATTAATGGTGGAGGGAGCCTCTAACCACCCCAGTTTGGACCAATTCATGGTGGAGGGAGCCTCTAAACAGCCAAGTTTGGACCAATTCATGGTGGAGGGAGCCTCTAAAAACCCCAGTTTGGACCAATTCATGGTGGAGGGAGCCTCTAACCAGCCCAGTTTGGGCAAATTCATGGTGGAGGGAGCCTCTAAACAGCCCAGTTTGGGCAAATTCATGGTGGAGGGAGCCTCTAAAAAACCCAGTTTGGACCAATTCATGGTGGAGGGAGCCTCTAACCAGCCCAGTTTGGACCAATTAATGGTGGAGGGAGCCTCTAAACAGCCAAGTTTGGACCAATTCATGGTGGAGGGAGCCTCTAAAAACCCCAGTTTGGACCAATTCATGGTGGAGGGAGCCTCTAACCAGCCCAGTTTGGGCAAATTCATGGTGGAGGGAGCCTCTAAACAGCCCAGTTTGGGCAAATTCATGGTGGAGGGAGCCTCTAACCAGCCCAGTTTGGACCAATTAATGGTGGAGGGAGCCTCTAACCAGCCCAGTTTGGACCAATTAATGGTGGAGGGAGCCTCTAACCAGCCCAGTTTGGACCAATTAATGGTGGAGGGAGCCTCTAACCAGCCCAGTTTGGACCAATTAATGGTGGAGGGAGCCTCTAACCACCCCAGTTTGGACCAATTCATGGTGGAGGGAGCCTCTAAACAGCCAAGTTTGGACCAATTCATGGTGGAGGGAGCCTCTAAAAACCCCAGTTTGGACCAATTCATGGTGGAGGGAGCCTCTAACCAGCCCAGTTTGGACCAATTAATGGTGGAGGGAGCCTCTAACCAGCCCAGTTTGGACCAATTAATGGTGGAGGGAGCCTCTAACCACCCCAGTTTGGACCAATTCATGGTGGAGGAAGCCTCTAAACAGCCAGGTTTGGACCAATTCATGGTGGAGGGAGCCTCTAAAAACCCCAGTTTGGACCAATTCATGGTGGAGGGAGCCTCTAACCAGCCCAGTTTGGGCAAATTCATGGTGGAGGGAGCCTCTAAACAGCCCAGTTTGGGCAAATTCATGGTGGAGGGAGCCTCTAAAAAACCCAGTTTGGACCAATTCATGGTGGAGGGAGCCTCTAACCAGCCCAGTTTGGACCAATTAATGGTGGAGGGAGCCTCTAAACAGCCAAGTTTGGACCAATTCATGGTGGAGGGAGCCTCTAAAAACCCCAGTTTGGACCAATTCATGGTGGAGGGAGCCTCTAACCAGCCCAGTTTGGGCAAATTCATGGTGGAGGGAGCCTCTAAAAACCCCAGTTTGGGCAAATTCATGCTGGAGGGAGCCTCTAACCAGCCCAGTTTGGACCAATTAATGGTGGAGGGAGCCTCTAACCAGCCCAGTTTGGACCAATTAATGGTGGAGGGAGCCTCTAACCAGCCCAGTTTGGACCAATTAATGGTGGAGGGAGCCTCTAACCAGCCCAGTTTGGACCAATTAATGGTGGAGGGAGCCTCTAACCAGCCCAGTTTGGACCAATTAATGGTGGAGGGAGCCTCTAACCACCCCAGTTTGGACCAATTCATGGTGGAGGGAGCCTCTAACCAGCCCAGTTTGGACCAATTCATGGTGGAGGGAGCCTCTAAAAAACCCAGTTTGGACCAATTCATGGTGGAGGGAGCCTCTAAACAGCCCAGTTTGGGCAAATTCATGGTGGAGGGAGCCTCTAAAAAACCCAGTTTGGACCAATTCATGGTGGAGGGAGCCTCTAACCAGCCCAGTTTGGACCAATTAATGGTGGAGGGAGCCTCTAAACAGCCAAGTTTGGACCAATTCATGGTGGAGGGAGCCTCTAAAAACCCCAGTTTGGACCAATTCATGGTGGAGGGAGCCTCTAACCAGCCCAGTTTGGACCAATTAATGTTGGAGGGAGCCTCTAACCAGCCCAGTTTGGACCAATTAATGGTGGAGGGAGCCTCTAACCACCCCAGTTTGGACCAATTCATGGTGGAGGGAGCCTCTAACCAGCCCAGTTTGGACCAATTCATGGTGGAGGGAGCCTCTAAAAAACCCAGTTTGGACCAATTCATGGTGGAGGGAGCCTCTAAACAGCCCAGTTTGGGCAAATTCATGGTGGAGGGAGCCTCTAAACAGCCCAGTTTGGGCAAATTCATGGTGGAGGGAGCCTCTAACCAGCCCAGTTTGGACCAATTAATGGTGGAGGGAGCCTCTAACCAGCCCAGTTTGGACCAATTCATGGTGGAGGGAGCCTCTAAACAGCCCAGTTTGGGCAAATTCATGGTGGAAGGAGCCTCTAACCAGCAAAGTTGTGGGAAAGCAGGGTGGAGGGAGCCTCTAACCAGCAGAGTTGGTGGAAATCAGGGTGGAGGGAGCCTCTAACCAGCAGAGTTGGGGGAAATCATGTTGGAGGGAGCCTAGTATTAGCAGAATTGTGCAACGCTTATGGTGGATGAGTATGAGGATGCGGAGGAATTGGAGAGGTTGAGTACAGACATGGAGTTTCATGTTGGGGTGCTTTACACAGGTGGGCACAAAAATGAAGGCTCTATCCAGTGGTGGTTCATTTTTATCAAAGTGAGCCGGTCGGCACTCTCAGCTGACAGACGGGTGCGCTTGTCAGTGATGATGCCACCGGCTGCACTGAACACCCTCTCAGATAGGACGCTGGCGGCAGGACAGGACAGCACCTCCAAGGCATATAGGGCAAGTTCAAGCCACAGGTCCAACTTCGACACCCAATACGTGTAGGGCGCAGAGGGGTCGGAGAGGACAGGGCTGTGGTCGGAAAGGTATTCCCGCAACATGCGCCTATACTTCTCACGCCTGGTGACACTAGGACCCTCCGTGGCGGCACTTTGGCGAGGGGGTGCCATCAAGGTGTCCCAGACCTTAGACAGTGTGCCCCTCGTTTGTGTGGACCGGTGAGAACTTGGTTGCCTACTGGAGGAACTGCCCTCCCTGCCGCCAACGTCACATGCTGGAAACATCTCCATCATATTCTGCACCAATTGCCTGTGGCAAGCATTGATGCGATTGGCCCTCCCCTCTACCGGAATAAAAGACGAGATGTTGTTTTTATACCGGGGGTCAAGGATAGCAAAGATCCAGTACTGGTTGTCCTCCATGATTTTGACAATACGCTTGTCGGTTGTAAAGCACCCCAACATGAACTCAGCCATGTCTGCCACAGTGTTAGTTGGCATGACTCCTCTGGCCCCACCGGAAAGTTCAATCTCCATTTCCTCCTCATCCTCCATGTCTACCCATCCGCGCTGCAACAATGGGACGATTCGAAGTTGCCCGGAAGCCTCCTGTATCACCATCACATCATCGGACAACTCTTCTTCCTCCTCCTCCTCCTCCTCCTCCTCCATTAAACGCAGTGAAGCGGACAGATGTGTGGACCTACTCTCCAGCTGTGACGGATCGGATGCTATCCCTAACTCCTCTGTGTGATCTGAGTTATCCCTGATGTCAATCAGGGATTCTCTCAGAACACACAAGAGCGGGATTGTAAGGCTCACCATCGCATCCTCAGAGCTCACCCTCCTTGTGGACTCCTCAAAGACCCGTAGGATGTCACAAAGGTCTCTCATCCATGGCCACTCATGGATGTGAAACTGAGGCAGCTGACTTTGTGGCACCCTAGGGTTTTGTAGCTGGTATTCCATCAAAGGTCTCTGCTGCTCAACCACTCTATTCAACATCTGAAACGTTGAGTTCCAGCGTGTGGGGACGTCGCACAAAAGCCGGTGTTGTGGCACATGCAGGCGTTGCTGGAGAGATTTTAAGCTAGCAGCGGCTACTGTCGACTTGCGAAAGTGGGCGCACATGCGCCGCACTTTCACCAGTAGCTCTGGAACATTGGGGTAGCTCTTTAGGAAACGTTGCACCACTAGGTTGAAGACGTGGGCCAGGCATGGAACATGTTGGAGTCCGGCAAGCTCCAGAGCTGCTACCAGGTTCCGGCCGTTATCACAAACGACCATGCCTGGGCCCAGGTGCAGCGGCTCAAACCATATTGCCGTCTCATCGAGGAGGGCATCCCTCACCTCGGAGGCAGTGTGCTGTCTGTCCCCCAAGCTGATCAGCTTCAGCACAGCCTGCTGACGTCTACCAACGCCAGTGCTGCAACGTTTCCAACTCGTAGCTGGGGTCAATCTAACAGCGGAGGAGGAGGCGGTGGCGGAGGAGGAGGCGGTGGCGGAGGAGGAGGCGGTAGAGGAGGAGGAGGAGGGGGGTGTTCTTCTCGTGTCCCTGCCAGGAATGTTAGGCGGGGAGACGAGGTACACCGGGCCAGTTTGGGAAGCAGTCCCAGCCTCAACTACATTCACCCAGTGTGCCGTCAGTGAAATGTAGCGTCCCTGTCCGCATGCACTTGTCCACGCGTCGGTGGTCAAGTGGACCTTTGTGCAAAGCGCGGAACTAAGGGCCCGCCTGATGTTGAGTGACACGTGCTGGTGCAAGGCGGGGACGGCACACCGGGAGAAGTAGTGACGGCTAGGGACGGCATAGCGAGGTGCCGCAGTTGCCATCAGGTCCAGGAAGGCGGGAGTTTCAACAAGCCGGAACGCCAACATCTCCTGGGCCAGCAGTTTAGCGATGTTGGCGTTCAAGGCTTGCGCGTGTGGGTGGTTAGCAGTGTATTTCTGCCGCCGCTCCAATGTCTGAGAGATGGTGGGTTGTTGTAAAGAAACGCCTGATGGTGCCTTTGATGGTGCAGGAGAAGGAGATAAGACAGGACCAGGGGAGGATGAGGTAGAAGTCAACAAAGTGGCGGAGGCAGATGAAGTGGTGTCCTGGCTCGTCCTCTGGAGTGCATCGCCAGCACAGTCAGCAGTGGCAGTGGCAGAGGCAGAGGCAGTGGCAGAGGCAGTGGCAGTGGCGTGAACGGCAGGCGGCCTTTGTCCTGCCGTTGCTGCCTGCCACTGATTCCAGTGCTTGGATTCCAAATGACGGCGCATTGAAGTGGTGGACAGGTTGCTCTTCTCAGAGCCCCTAATCAATTTCGAGAGGCAAATTGTGCAGACAACACTATATCTGTCCTCGGTGCATTCCTTGAAAAAACTCCACACCTTCGAGAAACGTGCCCTCGAGGTGGGAGTTTTTCGGGGCTGGGTACGAACTGGAACATCTTGGGAGATTCCGGGTGTGGCCTGGCTTCGCCTAAGCTGCTGACCTCTGCCTCTGCCTCTAGCTACCCTTTTTGGTGCTGCACCTGCCTCAACATCCACACTACTTTCCCCGCTTGACATCCCCCCTGTCCAGGTCGGGTCAGTGTCCTCATCATCCACCACTTCCTCTTCCAACTCCTGTCTCATCTCCTCCTCCCGCACAATGCGCCGGTCAACTGGATGCCCTGACGGCAACTGCGTCACATCATCGTCGATGAGGGTGGGTTGCTGGTCATCCACCACCAAATCGAACGGAGATGGAGGAGACTCTAGTGTTTGAGCATCTGGACACAGATGCTCCTCTGTTAGGTTCGTGGAATCGTGACGTGGAGAGGCAGGTTGAGGGACAATGAAAGGAGCGGAGAACAGCTCTGGGGAGCAGGGACAGTTTGGGTTATTGTTCTGTAAAGCTTCGGAATTTTGGGAGGAAGGAAGACAAGACTGTTGGGTAATAGGAGGAGAGGAGGCAGAGTCTGACTGGCTGCTGGACAATGTGCTGTAAGCGTTCTCTGACAGCCATTGCAAGACCTGTTCCTGGTTCTCGGGCCTACTAAGGTTTGTACCCTGCAGTTTAGTTAATGTGGCAAGCAACCCTGGCACTGTGGAGTGGCGCAATGCTTGCTGCCCCACAGGAGTAGGCACGGGACGCCCTGTGGCTTCACTGCTACCTTGCTCCCCAGAACCATTCCCCCGACCTCGCCCACAGCCTCGTCCACGTCCCTTTCCGGGAGCCTTGCGCATTTTGAATTCCTAGTTAGAAATTGGCACTGTATACCAGTAGTAAAAATTGTGGGTGCACGTAACCCCAATATATTCTTTGAATTCCCAGTCAGACACTGGCACTATATGGCAGTAGCAAGAAATGAGGGTATTTGTATTCCCAATATACTCTTTGAATTCCCAGTCAGACAATGGCACTGTATACCAGTAGTAAAAATTGTGGGTGCACGTAACCCCAATATATTCTTTGAATTACCAGTCAGAAACTGGCACTATATGGCAGTAGCAAGAAATGAGGGTATTTATAACCCCAATATATTCTTTGAATTCCCAGTCAGACAATGGCACTGTATACCAGTAGTAAAAATTGTGGGTGCACGTAACCCCAATATATTCTTTGAATTCCCAGTCAGAAACTGGCACTATATGGCAGTAGCAAGAAATGAGGGTATTTGTATTCCCAATATACTCTTTGAATTCCCAGTCAGACAATGGCACTGTATACCAGTAGTAAAAATTGTGGGTGCACGTAACCCCAATATATTCTTTGAATTACCAGTCAGAAACTGGCACTATATGGCAGTAGCAAGAAATGAGGGTATTTATAACCCCAATATATTCTTTGAATTCCCAGTCAGACAATGGCACTGTATACCAGTAGTAAAAATTGTGGGTGCACGTAACCCCAATATATTCTTTGAATTACCAGTCAGAAACTGGCACTATATGGCAGTAGCAAGAAATGAGGGTATTTATAACCCCAATATATTCTTTGAATTCCCAGTCAGACAATGGCACTGTATACCAGTAGTAAAAATTGTGGGTGCACGTAACCCCAATATATTCTTTGAATTACCAGTCAGAAACTGGCACTATATGGCAGTAGCAAGAAATGAGGGTATTTGTATTCCCAATATACTCTTTGAATTCCCAGTCAGACAATGGCACTGTATACCAGTAGTAAAAATTGTGGGTGCACGTAACCCCAATATATTCTTTGAATTACCAGTCAGAAACTGGCACTATATGGCAGTAGCAAGAAATGAGGGTATTTATAACCCCAATATATTCTTTGAATTCCCAGTCAGACAATGGCACTGTATACCAGTAGTAAAAATTGTGGGTGCACGTAACCCCAATATATTCTTTGAATTCCCAGTCAGAAACTGGCACTATATGGCAGTAGCAAGAAATGAGGGTATTTGTATTCCCAATATACTCTTTGAATTCCCAGTCAGACAATGGCACTGTATACCAGTAGTAAAAATTGTGGGTGCACGTAACCCCAATATATTCTTTGAATTACCAGTCAGAAACTGGCACTATATGGCAGTAGCAAGAAATGAGGGTATTTATAACCCCAATATATTCTTTGAATTCCCAGTCAGACAATGGCACTGTATACCAGTAGTAAAAATTGTGGGTGCATGTAACCCCAATATATTCTTTGAATTCCCAGTCAGAAACTGGCACTATATGGCAGTAGCAAGAAATGAGGGTATTTGTATTCCCAATATACTCTTTGAATTCCCAGTCAAACAATGGCACTGTATACCAGTAGTAAAAATTGTGGGTGCACGTAACCCCAATATATTCTTTGAATTACCAGTCAGAAACTGGCACTATATGGCAGTAGCAAGAAATGAGGGTATTTATAACCCCAATATATTCTTTGAATTCCCAGTCAGACAATGGCACTGTATACCAGTAGTAAAAATTGTGGGTGCACGTAACCCCAATATATTCTTTGAATTACCAGTCAGAAACTGGCACTATATGGCAGTAGCAAGAAATGAGGGTATTTGTATTCCCAATATACTCTTTGAATTCCCAGTCAGACAATGGCACTGTATACCAGTAGTAAAAATTGTGGGTGCACGTAACCCCAATATATTCTTTGAATTACCAGTCAGAAACTGGCACTATATGGCAGTAGCAAGAAATGAGGGTATTTATAACCCCAATATATTCTTTGAATTCCCAGTCAGACAATGGCACTGTATACCAGTAGTAAAAATTGTGGGTGCACGTAACCCCAATATATTCTTTGAATTACCAGTCAGAAACTGGCACTATATGGCAGTAGCAAGAAATGAGGGTATTTGTATTCCCAATATACTCTTTGAATTCCCAGTCAGACAATGGCACTGTATACCAGTAGTAAAAATTGTGGGTGCACGTAACCCCAATATATTCTTTGAATTCCCAGTCAGAAACTGGCACTATATGGCAGTAGCAAGAAATGAGGGTATTTATAACCCCAATATATTCTTTGAATTCCCAGTCAGACAATGGCACTGTATACCAGTAGTAAAAATTGTGGGTGCACGTAACCCCAATATATTCTTTGAATTCCCAGTCAGAAACTGGCACTATATGGCAGTAGCAAGAAATGAGGGTATTTGTATTCCCAATATACTCTTTGAATTCCCAGTCAAACAATGGCACTGTATACCAGTAGTAAAAATTGTGGGTGCACGTAACCCCAATATATTCTTTGAATTACCAGTCAGAAACTGGCACTATATGGCAGTAGCAAGAAATGAGGGTATTTATAACCCCAATATATTCTTTGAATTCCCAGTCAGACAATGGCACTGTATACCAGTAGTAAAAATTGTGGGTGCACGTAACCCCAATATATTCTTTGAATTACCAGTCAGAAACTGGCACTATATGGCAGTAGCAAGAAATGAGGGTATTTATAACCCCAATATATTCTTTGAATTCCCAGTCAGACAATGGCACTGTATACCAGTAGTAAAAATTGTGGGTGCACGTAACCCCAATATATTCTTTGAATTCCCAGTCAGAAACTGGCACTATATGGCAGTAGCAAGAAATGAGGGTATTTGTATTCCCAATATATTCTTTGAATTCCCAGTCAGACAATGGCACTGTATACCAGTAGTAAAAATTGTGGGTGCACGTAACCCCAATATATTCTTTGAATTCCCAGTCAGACACTGGCACTATATGGCAGTAGCAAGAAATGAGGGTATTTGTATTCCCAATATACTCTTTGAATTCCCAGTCAGACAATGGCACTGTATACCAGTAGTAAAAATTGTGGGTGCACGTAACCCCAATATATTCTTTGAATTACCAGTCAGAAACTGGCACTATATGGCAGTAGCAAGAAATGAGGGTATTTATAACCCCAATATATTCTTTGAATTCCCAGTCAGACAATGGCACTGTATACCAGTAGTAAAAATTGTGGGTGCACGTAACCCCAATATATTCTTTGAATTACCAGTCAGAAACTGGCACTATATGGCAGTAGCAAGAAATGAGGGTATTTGTATTTCCAATATATTCTTTGAATTCCCAGTCAGACAATGGCACTGTATACCAGTAGTAAAAATTGTGGGTGTATATAGCCCCAATTCTATTGCTAGGGGACTTGCAGGGTATTTCTGGGGTGAAGGTGGGGGGGCACACCGTTGGAACGGGTATCGGGGTATATATCGGGTATACGGGAATACACTGACAGTGTATTCCATTCAGGATCCTGGGAAAGCTGGGTTGCGGCGATTGAGCCCGTCAGTGCCACGTTACACTGACAAGCTTCTCCCTGGAATTTAGCTCTTACAAGAGCTGTTGGTTGTCTTCTCCTTCCTATCCTAGCCTGTCCCTGCCTACCCAGAATCTAAGCCCTAGCTAGCTGGACGGAAACCTCCGTCCTCGGTGAATTGCAAGCTCAGAATGACGCGAACCTGGGCGGCGCTGTTCTTTTAAATTAGAGGTCACATGTTTTCGGCAGCCAATGGGTTTTGCCTACTTTTTTCAACGTCACCTGTGTCGTAGTTCCTGTCCCACCTACCCTGCGCTGTTATTGGAGCAAAAAAGGCGCCAGGGAAGGTGGGAGGGGAATCGAGTAATGGCGCACTTTACCACGCGGTGTTCGATTCGATTCGAACATGCCGAACAGCCTAATATCCGATCGAACATGAGTTCGATAGAACACTGTTCGCTCATCTCTACAATGTACGATATTCCATTGTACAATGCGTACTGTACAACATCCATCCTGACATTACTCCTCAGGCCAGAGATAATGTGTTTATACGCAAGGGATTATGGGAAGAAACCTCTCCGATGGAATATGTCCAAAGCAACAGAACAGGGTAATAGATGCTGACACAACAGTTACCGACCAGTCATCCCAGCTATTTCCTGTCTACGTTCCGTGCGCGACTCCTTTAAGATGTAAAGTGACAAGCCGGCAGCGCTGTCATCAATATATTCATGTAGTTAGCTTCATCTGAAAGCGCTACCATATTTATTAGATATTTTGCATAGAGCCGTACACACAGCGAGCTCCCGGCATAGACAAGACATTATTTACTAAGGACATAAAACGGAAAAAGTGACCATTAGGAATATTAGTCTACAAGGATTATAGTCAGACTGATTTTCTAAATGTACATGAAATAACCAATTTGGCTGGAAACTTTGACTATCTGAAGTAGTTGGTTCATAAAAATGGAAAATTGCTTTGAAGGAAACGTAATGCAGCCTTATGGAGATAAGGGGTTATATAGGATAATAAAAACATGGCTGCTTTCTTACATAAACAGTGCCACCTCTGTCCAAAGGTTGTTTGTGGTACTGCAGCTCAGATGCATTGCTTTCAATAGAGCTAAGACCAGACACAATCCACGGACTTGAAGCTATGGAGAGGGGTATTAATTTTGACCCACTTCCTTTTGCTTTGGGTGTGACAAGTGAATCCCAATCTCTTCAGAAGAATGGCAGTCCTAAGACATAGTGATAGGAAGTTTAGATTGTGATCCCTACATGAGACTGCGAGTGCTAATACAGTCCTATGAAAAAGTTTGGGCACCCCTATTAATCTTAATCATTTTTAGTTCTAAATATTTTGGTGTTTGCAGCAGCCATTTCAGTTTGATATATCTAATAACTGATGGACACAGTAATATTTCAGGATTGAAATGAGGTTTATTGTACTAACAGAAAATGCGCAATATGCATTAAACCAAAATTTGACCGGTGCAAAAATATGGGCACCTCAACAGAAAAGTGACATTAATATTTTGTACATCCTCCTTTTGCAAAGATAACAGCCTCTAGTCGCTTCCTGTAGCTTTTAATCAGTTCCTGGATCCTGGATGAAGGTATTTTGGACCATTTCTTTCTACAAAACAATTCAAGTTCAGTTAAGTTTGATGGTCGCCGAACATGGACAGCCCGCTCTCAAATGATCTGAAAACAAAGATTGTTCAACATAGTTGTTCAGGGGAAGGATACAAAATGTTGTCTCAGAGATTTAACCTGTCAGTTTCCACTGTGAGGAACATAGTAAGGAAATGGAAGACCACAGGGACAGTTCTTGTTAAGCCCAGAAGTGGCAGGCCAAGAAAAATATCAGAAAGGCAGAGAAGAAGAATGGTGAGAACAGTCAAGGACAATCCACAGACCACCTCCAAAGAGCTGCAGCATCATCTTGCTGCAGATGGTGTCACTGTGCATCGGTCAACTATACAGCGCACTTTGCACAAATAGAAGCTGTATGGGAGAGTGATGAGAAAGAAGCCGTTTCTGCACGTACGCCACAAATAGAGTTGCCTGAGGTATGAAAAAGCACATTTGGACAAGGCAGCTTCATTTTGGAAACAAAAATTGAGTTGTTTGGTTATAAAAAAAGGCGTTATGCATGGCGTCCAAAAAGAAACAGCATTCCAAGAAAAACACATGCTACCAACTGTAAAATTTGGTGGAGGTTCCATCATGCTTTGGGGCTGTGTGGCCAATGCCGGCATCGGGAATCTTGTTAAAGTTGAGGGTCACATGGATTCCACTCAGTATCAGCAGATTCTTGAGAATAATGTTCAAGAATCAGTGACGAAGTTGAAGTTACGCCGGGGATGGATATTTCAGCAAGACAATGATCCAAAACACCGCTCCAAATCCTCAGGCATTCATACAGAGGAACAATTACAATGTTCTGGAATGGCCATCCCAGTCCCCAGACCTCAATATCATTGAACATCTGTGGGATGATTTGAAGCGGGCTGTCCATGCTCGGCTACCATCTAACTTAACTGAACTTGAATTGTTTGTCCAAAATACCTTTATCCAGGATCCAGGAACTGATTAAAATCTACAGGAAGCGACTAGAGGCTGTTATCTTTGCAAAAGGAGGATCTACTAAATATTAATGTCACTTTTCTGTTGAGATGCCCATACTTTTGCACCGGTCAAATTTTGGTTTAATGCATATTGCACATTTTCTGTTAGTACAATAAACCTCATTTCAATCCTGAAATATTACTGTGTCCATCAGTTATTAGATATATCAAACTGAAATGGCTGTTGCAAATACCAAAATATTTAGAACTAAAAATGATTAAGATTAATAGGGGTGCCCAAACTTTTTCATAGGACTGTATCTGTAAAGCTCTACGGAAAATATTTGCGCTTCCATATATCCTACAGTAGGCGCCATGACATTGTATCAACACTAACAGGGCTTCTATCTTTGGAATAGATGAATGACTCTGGATTACCCAAACACCACATGCTCAGGGTGACGGCACCTATCAGATGATCTATGACTAGAGATGAGCGAATCGAAGCTGATGAAATGAAACTTGATCCGAATTTCAGGAAACATTCCATTCGCATCGAAACCGGATTTCCTTACACTTCATAGTAATAACTCACATTTTTTCCTAAAATCGCTGCTGCACATGTTAGAACATGGGGCAAGAACTCTGAGAACTCGGGGTCACCCACAATGCCATGCGTGCAGCCAATCACCAGCCAGTAATGTCACAGCCCTATGAATACCCTCCGCCATATTGGATTCAGACATTTTGCAGTGCACTTAGTGCAGGGAGAGATGTCAGCAAGCGCTAAGAAAATATATTGATATTTTGCTCAATCGAAGTTTAGGGAAAGAGCATTAGAAGTGTAGAGGAAGGATAGGGAGGGATTTATACAGAGTATTGAAGCAGAACAGGGTTCATTTGGGGTGTTGGCAGCCTGAGTAATAGGAGCACCTTGCCGCACTGACTGCTACTATCCTACTGACTCACTGTATTGTTTCACTACCACAGCAGACTCCCTATGTGTGTTACTGCAAGGCACTGTGTTCTACACCACTATACAGAGTCTCTGCAGCTGGGAAATAGCTGTTTTTAACACAATTCGACGCAAATTAAGTCAGATCGAATTATTTTGGAAAATTCGCTCATCTCTATCTACAACATTGGGATTTCCAAATCTTACTGCCATAATGTTTAGTTTAGTAAGTTCCATCAAGTTTTCTCTAGTACAAGCTTTACTTAAAGTAGAGACTGTACAGGATACTCCATGTGAAGCTGAAGCTATACCCAGAATAATCTCATAATTGTCTATACTACATGGCCATTATATATACTAGACAGCCCTTATATATACTACATAGCCATCAAAATTCAGAATAACCACCTTTGTCAGAGCGGATCGCTGCGAGACGTGCAGGAAGAGAGGGGATGTTGTGATGATGTCACTGGGATGTTGAGCCATGCCGACTCCAGTGCCGTGGCCAGCTGCGCTTGGTTATGTGGTTGAGCATTCATGGCGCGAACAACCCGATCGAGGTGGTCCCACAGATTCTTGATTGGGTTCAAGTCCGGGGAATTTGCTGGCCTAGGGAGTACGGTAAACTCATCCTGGTGCTCCTCGAACCACGCACGTACACTGCGAGCTTTATGATACGTCGCATTGTCCTGCTGGTAGATGCCATCATTCTGAGGAAAAACATTTCGCATGTAGGGGTGAACATGGTCGGCAAGGATAGATGCATACTTGTGTTGCTCCATCGTGCCTTCCACAATGATGAGTGCACCCAGATGGCTGATGACACGTGCCTTCTGCGATTGGTTATTTAACGTTGACGTCAAAAGTAGGCGCTGGTCACATTAATATGACTGGACTGTGCATATACTACATAGCCATTATATATACTACACAACATTTCTCTATAATGGAATCTTATTAAGAATGTAATATTGTTCTAATTGGAAAAAACATCTCTGCATGCCTCTTTATGACATTGGAAGACTATGTACACTAAGGGACCATACAGCATGACACTTCCATATGACTTGGCTGTTGTACAGTGTCGGAATATCAAATCAAATCAAACAGGCTTTATTGGCACGTCTGAATAGATATTTGGCATTGCCAAAGCTAGTAAAGTGTGTGTGTGGGGGGGAGTTGGAGTCGGGAGGGGGGGGAGTGGTGGGGATGGGGGGATGGGGGGGTTGATTTGGGGTATAACAGTCTGTGGAGTCTCATCTTCCTCTTAGTTGGTGGCCGCTATATGGGGAGGAGGGGTGGGTGGTTTGGGGTATAACAGTCCGTGGAGTCTCATCTTCCTTATAGTTGGTGGCCGCTATATGGGGAGGTGGGGTGGGTGTATTGGGATAAATATAACAGTCTGTGGAGTCTCATCTTCCTCTTGTTTGGTGACAGCTGGACACGTGTTGGGCAGCGATCTCCACAGTGGCCTCTTCTTCTCCTAGTAGGATGTAGAGTTTCCTCTTCTCGAATATAGTTGTGTATATAAACCCTTATTCAGTGCCTTAACACTGATGGGACACATCCAGTGGAATTCAGAAATGTTCTTCCTAATATGATGTCTTTGGTATGTTCCTAAATATGGAACATACAATAGATGGAATAAATGACACAACTAATATTATACTTTATATATTACATGATGTTATATTAGATATTATCTACATCTTCTGGTCCACTAGTATCCTAGTTATTAGGATTTGTATTATTCTATATATTAAGCCTAGGACAACTATATGGTTATTTGCTATCTTATTCATTACTCTGATTCCTTCAGGAGCCTCATTAGTTAAATCTGAGCTCGGTCCCCTCCTAAACATTACATAATAGCAGGTTAATGTAGGAGAGCCTTTCCTATAGCTTCTAATTGATACACATTGTCGAGTGCTTTGACCGAACATTAAAGTTGCATTTTTTTTCCTTACAGCTAATTACATTAAAATTGCATTCCTCGAATCTGATTTTAATTTTTTTTATTATTATTAAAGAAGGAGAAATTTATGGTCCTCTCTCTAATTACGCTTCACCTGAACAGCTAATTAAAAGACTATTAAAAGAGATGCGTTTTATTTCCAATTACGCCCTCACAGTATACACTGGCGGAAAGGCATACAGTCTGTGTTGTGTCAGCCTTGTAATTAATGCAGGGGATGGAAATTCTCCTCTCTATGAGCCGAACCTTAAGATAGTCAGACAGGGGCTTTGTCACAAGGACAATTTGTCAAGTGTTACCCAGGATTCCCCACTCCATTAGTTAATGCCTCCAACATTAAGAGGCAGTGATACTGTTGGAATGATTTGTAAATTGTACACAATATGTTTGTGTAAAAGGTTAAAAAACAACACAGAAGGAGTATATAGCCATTAGAATCACCACAAAGGGTTGGAGAACATTCTAATAATTTCCCCGATGTATATGTGTAAAAAGAGTTATTAACCTTATTAAATGCAAAAATAGGAGAGAAGAATATCTTTTTAGTCTGCAATTTATATATTTTATTATATGCACACAACATATAGGGACATATAACATATAAATTGGCAATAGAGGCAAATGTCTTGGGGCCTTCACTGTTTAGGGGCATCTAGAATTCCATCCTCGCACCAAATAGTCTAAGGCTAAGGCCTCACATTGTTGCAGAGTTTGTTGTGGTTTTTTGAGCCAAAGCCAAGAATGGCTACAAAGGGAAAGGGAAATATATAGGAAGATTTGATAGATCTACCTTTGGCTCAATCCACTCCTGGCTTTAGCTCAAAAAATTGTAACAAAATCTGCAACAAAAAAAGCTGTGTTTCCGCAATACGGGGCTTTAGCCTAAGGCTAAGGCTCCACGGGACAGAAATGCAGCGCTAAAACACTGTGGGAACAACCGCGGTTTGAACGCATTGCAGTTCTTCCCACAGCGCTTTGAACGGAAAGTTCACAGAGTTTTCTGTTACAATTATATCTACCGGGAAAGCCAGTGGCATTTCCGTAGATATAATTGACATGCTGCGATTTTCAAAACAACAACCGTTTGGGAAATTGCAGCTTGTCCACGCTGCAATTTTTTCCGCAAAGTGGGCATGGCATTCGCATGAATCCCATCCACTTTGTAAGTACTGTAAAACGCCGCAATTTTTCCCCCATGGTGTTTCCAGCCCGTTGAGTCCCGGCCGAAAGGAGGTTTCATGACCCACACAGTGTGCTGAAGTAAAAAACCAAGGTAAAAACCGTAACAAAAACCGCGATGAAAAATGTAGCAAAGAAAAAAAAAAAAAAACAACGAAATCCACATCATCTACAAAAAAATTGCATAGAGAAGTTTCCTAATTTCTGAAGCAGATTTTTTCATGTGAACATACCTTAAAACTTCTCCATGGTAGTTTCTATCTCCCATTCATATAACGGACACATTTTTGTGGAACTCTCGTGTAGGCATCAAATTTTTTGCATCATTTTCAGACCCATTTGACACTTTAAAAAAAATTTAAAAAATGGAGAAACTGGTCAGAATCCCAGGGAACCAAGCTGGCCTGACAAATTTTGTAGAACTTGCTCCAGAAATCTGATGCTTAGTTATAGGTAAAATCTACGTCAGTCTCCTTAATAATTCTGGCGCATCCACTGTCCACATTCACAATATTAAGACAGTATGAAGGTTCAATAATATACCCCCCCTTTTTTTTTATACCTTTCCCTCTGTACATATTTTACTCAGGGACTCAAGCCTCAGTATTACATGATGATTGAACTTTCCTTAAAGGGATTGTCTAGCTGCCATATGTTTTAAAAAAACTACTTAGAAATGCTATAACATAATAATTCACATTAATGTAAAATTAATACTCACCTTACCAAACTTGTTTCAACACTTCCTGTGCCTGCCTCTGTCCATCATGCTCCAATGACGATGACGTGTCACCATGGTCATTTAACCACTACATTCAATACCTAGTTGTAGCATTGATGTGTCAACTCTGTGACCAGTCATTGGTTTGCAGTGGTCACATGTCTATGTCTAATGCTCAGGAGAGATGAGGCAAGGTGAATATCAGTGTGTAATTTTTTTTCACCTCCACTGGTCCTCCATTTATCACTTTCGAGTTTATTGTACTGTGTGGGGCCAATGTGGAGCATATTGTATTGTGTACGGATCACTTTGGAGCATATTATACTGTGTGAAGGTCACTGTAGAGCATATTATACTCTGTTGGGGACAATGTGCAGCATATTATTCTGCGTGGGACCCCTTCACTATTTACTTCACACCCTATTTATTTTATAGCAGACAAGTGATGTTATTACAGGTGATGAAGACAGTGAAGGGGTGATGGTACTCACAAAAGCACCACGGTCCTTTCAAATAGTTGATGAGCAGGGGTCCTGGGTGTTGGACCCTATTGATCTCTTAGATTTCTTCTACTGTTAGGACCCCACAGATGAATTTTTTTCCCCAGAACATGCAGCCCCCAGTATTGCCCACTCACTGTATTCTTGATAACTACAGTTGTGGTACTATAGTAGTTTCCATTTCAGGTATCTGATACATCTCTGCAGTAACTATAATAGTCACTACCAAGAAAACACTGTAGGGAGGGGGTAAGGGGGCCAAAGTTAAAGATTGCACTGGGGCCCACAAGACCTTAATTACCTTACTGGCTGTACGTCATCCATCTCAGTAGGGGCTGGTGACAACATGCCTCTGTAGTGAAAAGGGGCCCCCCAGGCTTTCGCCTGGGGGACACATGGTGTAATGGCACATAATGATTTTAGTTAATGTTTAGTTTTAATTTAAATGAGTATGGTGTATGTGGGTATGTTTTTGTGTGTGTTTTTCCCCTTTTGTCCCCCCTCTTTTCTCCTCAGGTTTAAGTTGGTACTTACCAGGAGGGTCCCCCTCCGAAGTTGGTCGCAGTGGTCTTCACCCTTGGTTCCAGATGTTTCTATCTCCGGGCAGATGTTTCTTCCATCTCTGGGCAGTCTTCTCCATCACCGGGCAGATTTCTTCAAACAGCTGGTGATTGGTCCGGACCTGAAAAAAGAGCGGGAAAATAGAGTATAAACAGGATGAAGTGACTCACTTGGTCAAGCAGTTTTAGTCAAGAGTCACTGGAACCGGAGCTCCCGCCTGCCCTCCCTTAAGGGGAGATGAACTCTTGCGCTGTCGCGATGTTTTGGTTAGAGGGAAATGGTTACCCAGCTAATGCTGGGTGGACTAGATTCTTGGCTTTTTCATACTTATTGGTCATTGATTTGATTGATTGAGTTGGTTTATTGGTCAATTATTTATTTATTTATTTATTTATTGATTATTTATGGTTCATTATTTAATTATATTTATTTATTGGTGAATAATTTTAATTAATTGGTTTTAATGCTTACAAATTCTTATTGTAACCCTTAACAAATAAACATCGCGGCCTATTTTGCCACATAAAGTCGTAGTGGAGTTTTCATTTATTGTTTATTAAGGTTAAGATAGTGGTATTTAGGTTTTAATGAAATTGTGTCTATTACACCATGTCTATTTCTTGGCTGTGACACAAGAGCACTCAAGATGTGGATATTTGACTTCCCAGTCCTTGGGTACATCAGAGAAGGGAGCAAGTGCACCTGGCATAGTCTGAGTGGCCACTCCTATTTCTACTGTTGTTAATGGCACAAACTAACTTCCCTTAGATGCCCAGAAGAAGGTGACCCGTATGTGGACAGTAAATGGGCACTCAAAGATACAAAGCATTACCATAGAATAAGACATTTGGTGTTGCCAAAGCAAAAAGGAGGTAGGGGGTGGTGGGTACGGGGTCTGTGGGTTGGGGGTTTGAGTGTCCTTTGGATCTCGTCATTCTTGTTTGGGGCATGTGGGTATGGGATTGACAGGTGATGGGGGGCTTAGTGGTGTTTAGGTGGTGGGTGGGGGGTTTAATAGTTCATGGGGAATGGGTGGTTTGATAGTCCATGCGTCTCATCTTCCTCTTGTTTGGTGACAGCTGGACACGTATTGGGCAGCGATCTCCACAGTGGCCTCCTCTTCTGCCAGTAGGATGTAGAGTTTCCTCTTCTCATCTGCAGATGTGAAGTCTGGGATGTGGGCAGAGAGTCTTTGGTAGTAGATGGCCCTCACAGCTGAGTATTTGGTGCAGTATAGCAGGAAGTGGGTCTAGTCTTCTATTGCCCCTTGGTTGCAGTGCTGGCACAGTCTGTTCTCCCGTGGCTTGTATGTCTGCCTGTGCCACCCTGTTTCAATCTCTAGGTTGTGGGCGCTCAGTCTGTACCGGCTCAGGGCTTATCTGTTTTTGGGGGTGGCAAATATTCTCAAAGTAGGTGACCATGGTGTAGTCCCTTTGTAGGAATTGGTACACGGTGAGTTTCTTGGAGTTATTTATTTTGTTTCTCCATTCTTCGATGTACTGCTCTCTGTTTGCCTCTGTGGTCGCCTTTATTTGGGCCTTGGTCGTCATCTGTTGGTGTTTTTGGTTTGGTGGTTGGCTGTTGTTTGGTTGGGGGGTGTCTAGTTTTTTTCGAGTTATGTGGCTTAGCCATGCTTGGTTGTGGTAGGAGTCGGGGTTGCTCCCCTGAATGTGCACCTGGAAAGCTAGTGCTCTCTTCTTTATGGTGAGCCATAGGGGGAGTCTGCCTAGCTCTGCCCTGCAAGCTATGTTGGAGGTGCTGCGATGGACATGGAGCAGGTATTTGCAGAACTCCAGGTGAAGGTCTCTGTTGGACTGGAGTCCCATTTTGGCTTGTTTGGGCAGGTGGCTGGGCCCCAAACCTCGCTGCCATAGAGAAGGATCGGGGCGATAACTGCATCAAATATCTTCAGCCAGACCCTCACTTACTGGGGAATTGAGGATGTAAGAAATCAAATACATTGAAAGAAAGACTGTGCTAGAGTTCCAGAAGCGAACAGGTTAAGAAATAGCAGCAGTAGCATGCATTATATAGATCAAGAGACACCATCACTATTATGGGTATTCTCCTTTTTGTAAGGCGGCAGAGCATTCCACAGTAATTTCTTGATCTATATGAAAAGACTGTGGGGTACAGTATGTTTAACAGATCTAATGATTTCCAATTTCCCTGCAATTTTTTCATGTTGAATTGCAGGACATTTACAAAGTGATAGACGAGACTGGATAATTGTTATCTTTATAGAAGACATTGTATTGTAAGGTGGCAGGTAATAGTACACAAAAATACACAAAGGAGAGCTTTATTCTTTAAGAAATATAAGTGTAATCTATTGGAATTCCAGATATGCGTAAAATACAAACCCTATGTCAATGGCAGCCCAAGACTAACAAAAAACTGTTACCAAATGACAGAACTCAGTGGTGTAATAATGTCAAATTAAAAAAAATGGAATCCATTGATTCCTATAATACTTGCAAGTTCTTCAGCTGTTATACAATCTAATGTAGAACGGGTCCAACAGAGCAGTATTGTACGTTGATGCCACATCAGGCACTGTAAGAAATTTCTCTATTGTGTTGGTACCTTTATTTTATTGCATTTATAGGGTCTAAGCACGATAGACGGCATTATAACAATTATTACTTCCATTGCTGGTTATATGGAGACTTGAGAAGGATCGTAGTATGTAAGGTTGTACAATGTTCCATCAACGTTCACAGATATGTTCACTAAGGAAGACAGAAAACCGATGTAGTCTGTAGTTCTCCTTTCACCATTTATATAATTAAACAAGTTAATAAAATATTCATGTTGGTTTTTTCCCTTAAAGGGGTTGTCCCATCACAAGGATTCTATCTGTACTGCTGGTTAATGTGGATGTAAGACTTTTCTTAAATACACTGCTTCAGCAAAACTGCTTTGTTTGTCCACTATCTTACTTTATTCAATTCTTTGTGGCCACAGCCCTGACTTATCTGCTCATGAGTCAAGTGATGTATCTGCTGCTCTCAGGGGAGAGGGAGGAGGGGCTAAGTGCAGGGAGCGAGCCTGTGTATCTAGCTATTCCTGTGTCTATACCACGTGACCTAGCTTACTGCTCTCAGATAGTGGAGAGGAGCTGCTTTCATTTCCTCTGTTCTCCCAGTTATCAGGCTAGCTAATACAATTGTGTTCATTATGGCAGAGACAGGCAGTCCCTGTATGTAACACAGAATGGAGTTGCTGCTGCCTGTACTTCATAGTCTAATATGGGTGGGCGGAGCTACACACAAATTTGGGGGTGGAGCTAAACGGCAGGTTGCATGTGAAACCCCGCCCACCAAATGATGCAAGAAACCAGGAAGAAAGAAGATTTTACAGCAGTAAAGACTGATGAGTATGCGACGTGGGAATACCCCTTTAATTGTACATAAAACAGGCTGTGGAACATAGGCATGGGAAAAATGTAATGTAATGTAGGTGGTTGAGTTCTGTACTATGGTGCTTTCAGTCAAGTCAGTTTTGCTCAGTAATGGGGTTGTGTTATATGTGGGAACACACTAAGTATGATGCCACATGAGTCCCTTAGAGGCTACAACTAGCTTCACGCCAGTGAATGTCTACAGTTCTATGAAAAAGTTTGGGCACCCCTATTAACCGGTTAAGGACCAGGCCCAAAAGTATGTTAAAGACCAGGCCTCTTTTTTCAAAACTGACATGTGTCACTTTAAATGGCAATAACTTTGAGACGCTTTAACTTACACAAATGATTTTGAGATTGTTTTTTTCGTAACACATTATACTTCATGTTAGTGGTAAACACTAGAGATGAGCGAACACTAAAATGTTCGAGGTTCGAAATTCGATTCGAACAGCCGCTCAATGTTCGTGTGTTCGAACGGGTTTCGAACCCCATTATAGTCTATGGGGAACAGATACTCGTTAAGGGGGAAATCCAAATCCGTGTCTGGAGGGTCACCAAGTCCACTATGACACTCCAGGAAATGATGCCAACACCTCTGGAATGACACTGGGACAGCAGGGGAAGCATGTCTGGGGGCATCTAACACACCAAAGACCCTCTATTACCCCAACATCACTGCCTAACAACTACACACTTTCCACATTCAAAAAAACCTCTATCAAAGTGGGAAAATACCTGGAAACCTTCTTTACTCCCCAAATGGATGGACACAAACCCCAATTTAAGCTCAACAAACAGTAACAACCACCCCTTTAAATCACGTTCCCCATGACAACCACAAATGGAATAGGCAATGGGAATTCCAAAAGCCCTCACCCTTAACTGTCATTTTGAGTGTGTGTGTGTGTGTGTGTGTGTGTGTGTGTGTGTGTGTGTGTGTGTGTGTGTGATGTGGTAAGACCTTCCAAAATTCACTTTTCTAGCCCTTAACATGAGCCCTTCCAAACAAAGTTACAGGACCTTAAGCTGAGCTACCAGCAGAGATTGAGGCCCTTGGCATGAGTAGAGCCTTGCACCAGCAGTGTTTTTGGCACTTAGGGTGAGTTGAGCCTTGTACCAGCGTGTGTCCCTTAACATCAGGCGGGCCCTAAGTTCTGCGCTTTGCACAAAAGTTCCACATTAACTAGGCTGAATGGTACAAAGATTAGTAGGCCCGAGAACCAGGAACAGGTCTTGCAATGGCTGTCGGATAACGCTTAAAGCACATTGTCCACCAGCCAGTCAGCCTCTACCTCCTCTTACCCAACAGTCTTGTCCTCCTTCCACCCAAAATTCCCAATCTTCCCAGAACAATAACCCCAACTGTCCCTGCTCCCCAGAGCTGTTCTCCCTTCCTTTGACTGTACCGCAACCTGCCCCTCCATTTCGCGATTCCACGGACCTAACAGACGAGTATCTGTGTCCAGATGCTCAAACACTAGAGTCTCCTCCATTCCATCTCCGGTCCATTTGGTGGCGGATGACCAGCAACCCACCCTCATCTACGACGATGAGACGCAGTTGCTGTCAGGGAAGCCAGTTGACATGCGCATTGTGCAGGAGGAGGAGGCGAGACAGAAGTTGGAAGAGGAGGTGGTGGACGACGAGGACACCGACCCCACCTGGACAAGGCGGATGTCAAGCTGGGAAAGTAGTGTGGACGTTGAGGCAGGTGCAGCACCAAAAAGGGTAGCTAGAGGCAGAGACATGTCCAGAGGCAGAGGTCAGCTGCTTTGCCGAAGCCAGGCCAGACCCGGAATGTCCGAAGATGTTCCCTTTTGTACCCAGCCCAGAAAAACTCCCCCATCGAGGGCACGTTTCTTGAAGGTGTAGAGTTTTTTCAAGAAATGCGCCGAGGACAGATATAGTGTCGTCTACACAATTTGCCTCTCAAAATCGAGTAGGGGCCCTGAGAAGAGCAACCTGTCCACCACTTCAATGCACCGTCATTTGGAATCCAAGCAATGGAATCAGTGGCAGGCAGCAACGGCAGGACAAACGTCGCCCGCCGTTCATGCCACTGCCTCTGCTCACAGTGCTGGCGATGCACTCCAGAGGACGAGCCAGGACATCACTTCATCTGCCTCCGCCACTTTGTTGACTTCTCCCTCATCCTCCCCTGTTTCTGTCTTATCTCCTTCTCCTGCACCATCAAAGGCACCATCAGGCGCTTCTTTACAACAACCCACCATCTCTCAGACATTGGAGCGCCGGCAGAAATACACCGCTAACCACCCACCCACGCAAGCCTAGAACGCCAACATCGCTAAACTGCTGGCCCAGGAGAGGTTGGCGTTCCGGCTTGTTGAAACTCCCGCCTTCCCGGACCTGATGGCAACTGTGGCACCTCACTATGCCGTCCCTAGCCGTCTCAACTTCTCCCGGTGTGGCGTCCCCGCCTTGCACCAGCACGTGTCACTCAACATCAGGTGGGCCCTTAGTTCCGCGCTTTGCTGCAAGGTCCACTTGACCACCGACACTTGGACAAGCGCCTGTGGTCAGGGATGCTACTTATCTTTAAGGACAGGCAGGGTGAATGTGGTGGAGTCTGGTCCCGGGGTGCAAACTGAGGTACCCTATCTCCTCTCCCAGGCCAAAATTCATGGCAGGAGTAGACTGAAACCCTACGACGCTGCAACCTCCACCACTGCTACTAGCGGCAAACGCTAAAACACTGGTGTGGGGAGACGTCAGCAGGCGGTGCTGAAGCTCATCAGCTTGGGGGACAGACAGCACAGTGCCTCCGAGGTCAGGGATGCCATCCTGGCTGAGATGGCATTTTTTTTTCCCTGCTACACCTGGGGCCTGGCATTTTTACGCCTGTGATAATGGCTGGAACCTGGTAGCGGCTCTGGAGCTTGCCAGCCTCCAACACGTTCCATGTTTGGCCCACGTCTAACCTAGTGGTGCAACGTTTTTTGAAAACATACCCAAATGTACCGAAGCTACTGTTGAAAATGCGGCGCTTGTGCGCCCACTTTTGCAAGTGCACAGGAGTCGCTGCTAGCCTAAAAACACTCTAGCAAGGCCTACATCTGTCCAAACACAGGCTGTTGTCCGTCATTCACACACGCTGAAACCCTACAATACCATATCTTGAGCAGGGTGTGTGAGCTGCACAGACCTTTGATGGAGTTCCATCTACAAAACCCAAGGGTTCCTCAAAGTCAGCTCCCAAAGTTTCTGCACCATGAGTTTCCAGGGGTGGCAGAGTTATGGCTAGGGGCAGAGGCATGGATAGGGATGATGTCTAGGGGCAAAAGCAGTGTGGATGTGGAGGCAAGCTAAGCAGGAAAAACTGGGGTTACAAGCTAAGGCATGGACTGGGGTGATGTCTAGGGGCAAAAGCAGTGTGGATGTGGAGGCAAGCTAAGCAGGAAAAACTGGGGGTACAAGCTAAGGCATGGACTGGGGTGATGTCTAGGGGCAAAAGCAGTGTGGATGTGGAGGCAAGCTAAGCAGGAAAAACTGGGGGTACAAGCTAAGGCATGGACTGGGGTGATGTCTAGGGGCAAAAGCAGTGTGGATGTGGAGGCAAGCTAAGCAGGAAAAACTGGGGGTACAAGCTAAGGCATGGACTGGGGTGATGTCTAGGGGCAAAAGCAGTGTGGATGTGGAGGCAAGCTAAGCAGGAAAAACTGGGGGTACAAGCTAAGGCATGGACTGGGGTGATGTCTAGGGGCAAAAGCAGTGTGGATGTGGAGGCAAGCAAAGCAGGGAAAATGGTGGCTAGAGGCAAAGGGATGTCCATAGGCAGCAAGGGCAAAGATGCAAAGCTCTCCCCTGTTTCAAGAATTTTCCTGACTTGTCTCCCCACAAAACATTCCTGGGAGGAGGGCTGAAACACCACCCTCCTCCTCCTCCGCTGTTAGATTGACCCCAGCTACGAGCTGAAAACGCTGCAACACTGGTGTGGGGAGACGTCAGCAGGCTGGGCTGAAGCTCATCAGCTTGGGAGACGGACAGCACACTGCCTCTGAGGTCAGGGATGCCATCCTGGATGAGATGGCAATTTGTTTATCCCCGCTGCCCCTGGGGCCAGGCTTTTTTGTCTTGTTGGAGGGCTCTGGAGCTTGCCAGCCTCCAACACGTTCCATGCCTGGCCCACATGTTCAATGTAGTGGTGCAATGATTTTTAAAAACATACCCCAAATTAGCTGAGCTAAGGGTGAAAGTGCGGCACTTGGACACCCACTTTCCCAAGTCTACAGTACCTGGAGCTAGCCGCAATACACTCCAGCAAGGCCTACATCTGCCTGAAGCACCTACTGTTGTGCGAGGTCACCACACGCTCTAACCCTAGATACCGTATGTTCAGCAGGGTGTGTGAGCAGCAGAGACCTTTGATGGAGTACCAGCTACAAAACCCAAGGGTTCCTCAGAGTCAGCTCCCTCACTTTCTGCACCATGAGTTTCCATGGGTGGCAGACTTATGGCTAGAGGCACAGGCATGGATAGGGGTGATGTGTAGGGGCAAAAGCAGTGTGGATGTGGAGGCAAGCTAAGCAGCAAAAACTGGGGGTACAAGCAGCCGGTGGCATCATCATTGACAAGCACAGCTGTCTGTCAGCTGACAGGCTGACTTTCACCAAAATGAACAGACAATGGATAGACTCATCATATACATGTCAGTTACATGACAAATTTAGTGCAATTTGCAAGTCCAAGATGGTTTGGAGATCTGCGGAGAGGAATCTCACCACCTCTTGCGGGTGCCATCATTTGGAAGGCAAGCCCTGGGCTCAGTGGGTGAGAGCAAGCGCAGGATAATTGTCATTTGGCCTGGCGGCCACTGCCTCTCCCACTGTTGACAGGGCTGGCGCTGCAGTCCAGACCAGCAGCCAGGACACCTCCACATCTGCCTCTGACACTTTGGGGAGTTCACCCTTATCCTCACCTTTTCCTGCCATTTCTCCTTTTGCCCGCGCCATCATGCGCCTCTTCCCAGCAACTCCCCATCTCCCAAGCCTTTCATTTCATGCTAAAGTACAGCGCAACCCACCCACATGCCCAAGGCTTCAACGGCCTCATCTCAAGAAATCTGGCCCAGGAGATGTTGGAATCCCGGCTGGGGGACACTCTGCCCTTTTTGGGCAGAGTGTCTACTGCGCCACCGCACTGTGCCGTCCACACCAGCACTTTCCCCCAAACATGAGGCGGTCCCTAAATTCAGCGCTTAGCCCTAAAGTTCCATGTGACCAGTTACGAATGGACAAGTGCATGCGGACAGGGACGCTACCTTTCAATTTGGGCACAGTGGTTGAATGTAGTTGAGGCGTGGACCGGGTCGCAAAATGTGGTGGCCTGACTTGTCTCCCCACACAACATTCCTGGGAGGAGGGCTGAAACACCACCCTCCTCCGCTGTTAAATTGACCCCAGCTACGAGCTGGAAACGCTGCAACACTGGTGTGGGGAGACGTCAGCGGGCCGTGCTGAAGCTCATCAGCTTGGGGGCCAGACAGCACACTGCCTACAAAGTGAGTCATGCCATCCTCGATGAGACGGCAATGTGGTTTTTGCCACTGCACCTGGGCCCAGGCATGTTGTCATGTGTGATAATGGCCGTAACCTGGGATTGGCTCTGTAGCTTGGCAGCCTGCAACATATTCCATGCCTGGGCCACGTTTTTAACTCATTGCTGCTAATCATTTTAAAAAGGTACCCCAATGTTCCTGAGCTACTGGTGAAAGTGTGGCGCTTGTGCGGATAGTTTTTAAAGTCTATAGTTGCCGCTGCTAGCCTCTATGCACTCCTACAACGCCTGTACCTGCTGGAACAACGGCTGTTGTGCGACGTCTCCACACTGCTGGCACTAAACATATCATGTGTTGAGCAGAGTGTGTGAGCAGCACAGACCTTTGATGTAGTTCCAACTCCAAAACCCTCGGGTTCGTCAAAGTCAACTCCCTCAGTTGCTCAACCATGAGTGGCCATGGGTGGCAGACTTATGTGAAATCCCATCCCATCCATTGCACTGGACACGAAACATTAGCATGCGCTCAGCACAACTTCGGATATGGCAGCTGCGTTAAGCAGGGTGCAGGGTACAACACAGACCAGGCCCGAGCACCAGGAACAGGTGTTAGAAATACTGCAGCATCCGCCATTTCCTTCCAATTTTGGGGTTTTGGACCCGCCACCGACTTGTCTGGACCTAAGTGGGGATCATGAGACACAGTTGCCATCAGGGCAAGCTGTGGTCATGTGCGGTTTGCAGTAAGGGGCCAGTGCGCAATTGGAAGAGGAGTTGGTGGATGACGAGGCCACCGACCCCACATGGACAGGGGTGATGTCTAGGGGCTAAAGCAGTGTAGATGTAGAGGGAAGCTAATTCAACAAAAAAAAAAACAGGGTAGAAGCAAAGGCATAAACTGGGGTGATGTTTAGGGGCTAAAGCAGTGTAGATGTGGAGGGAAGCTAATTCAACAAAAAAAAACAGGGTAGAAGCAAAGGCATAAACTGGGGTGATGTTTAGGGGCTAAAGCAGTGTAGATGTGGAGGGAAGCTAATTCAACAAAAAAACAGGGTAGAAACAAAGGCATAAACTGGGGTGATGTTTAGGGGTGAAAGCAGTGTAGATGTGGAGGGAAGCTAAGCAGCAAAAACAGTGGGTAGAAGCAAAGGCATGCAAAACTCTACCCTGTTGGAAGACTTATTCCTAGGTCTGGAACACGTTAATGGCCCCCCTGGACAAATTACTGCCACTCAGGGGCCTAGTGTCACCAGGAGGGACAAGTATAGGCACATGTTGTGGGAATACCTGGCCGACACCAGCTCTGTCCTCTCCGATCCCTCTGTGCTCTACAGCCTACACTTATTTTCTCATCTTTTTTTCTGCACTGCACATCTCTTGCCTGCTTCCTTTGGGATCTTACAAGTGGTGGTCCACTTCCAAAGATGGTAATTTCAGTGTAACGGGAGTAGCTGAGGGATCACTGTCTTAACCACTTTTTGGCACAAAATTAACTTCCAAAGCCAAATATGGTGCAAGTATATGATGCAAGGACACCTACACACCTATCTCTGACACATTGGGGAGTTCACCCTCATGCGCCCTTTTGGCCTGCACCATCATGCGCCTCTTCCCAGCCACTCCACATTTCCCAAGCTTTTCATTGCAGGCAGAAGTACAACACAACCCACCCCCATGCCCAAGCCTTTAACAGCCTCATCGATAAACTGCTGGCCCTGGAGATGTTGGTGTTTGTTTATGCTTCTGGAGACCCAGGCCTTCCGTCAGCAGATGGCAGCTGGGGCACCTCCCTATGCTGGGCCTAGCCGTTACTACTTCTCTTGGTGTGCTGTCCCTGCCTTGCGCCTGCATGTGTCCCATAACATCAGTCGGGCCCAGAGCTCTGCGCTTTGCTGCAAGGTCCACTTTACCACCGACACATGGACAAGCGCCTGTGGTCAGGGATGCTGCAGTGCTTATCTTTAATGACAGGCAGGGTGAATGTGGTGGAGTCTGTTCCCCGGGTGCAAACTGGGGTGGCCTATCTCCTCTCCCAGGCCAAAATTCATGGCAGGAGTAGACTGAAACCCTACGATGCTGCAACCTCCACCCCAGCTACTAGCGGAAAACACTGTAACACTGGCATGGGGAGATGTCAGCAGGCCTTGCTGAAACTGATCAGCTTGGGGGACAGACAGCACAGTGCCTCCGAGGTCAGGGATGCCATCCTGGCTGAGATGGCATTTTTTTTTCCCTGCTACACCTGGGGCCTGGCATTTTTGCGCCTGTGATAATGGCTGGAACCTGGTAGCAGATCTGGAGCTTGCCAGACTCAAACACGGTCCACGCATGGCCCACGTTTTTCAACTTGTTGGTGCCATGTTTCTTTGAAACCTACACCATTGTGCCTGATATACAGGTCAAAGTGGGGCCATTTTCGTAAGTGAGAACTAGCCTCTGCTAGGCAGAAAACATTCAGAGCACACACCTCTCATCTTCGCACCGTTGGCTGGCGGAGGAAGACGAGGGGGTTGGAGTGGCATCTGATGTCCCTGTCCCACACGAGGCTAGAGGGTGCACTTCAGTGCATCCCATTGCTTCACCACAAATGGTGTGAAGGGGAGTGGAAAATGGAGGAAATGGAGAGTGACCCTTACAGTTGGGGCCAGCAAAGGCATGCCAAGTAACACACTGGCACACATGGCTGACTTCATCTTGGGTTGCTTTTCAACACATATTTCACATCATGAAGAACAAATAATACTGGATTTTTACAAGCCTCGAACCCCGGTCTAGGTCTAATGTCTGTTCCTTTCTTATATTAGGGGAGAGGGAAAAAAAATTACTTCAGTGATACGTTTAGCGTACATAGACTGACTATTAATGTGCATCCCACTTAGTGTTGTTAGGGTTACACACCGTCACAACCTGGCTAAAGCTTCTATAGCTGTTAATAAAGTCAACATAACTTTACGGTATCCAAAAAGACAGCTGGTACCGACAGAGAGCAAGACAAATGTCAACCAAAGCTGTGAGCTCTGAACACCCACAGTGACTTTGGCGTCATCATCATTATAAGGGAGCGGGTGGTAATAAATAACTTGGCAGTGCCTAAAACCCAAAAAGCTTATACAACTATATTTACATTAAGATACACAAATGACACTTTTCAGTAGCATGTCATGAGACAAGCTGATAAGCTCTTCCTTTGTGCAGTGCTATTTGAAAGTTAAACGCTGCCTTTATTTTAATTCTGGAGAAGGTGCAGACATTAGATTTAGAACATGTTGTCTTCGTTGTCCAAATCCTCTATATAGGTAACGTGTTTTTCGGGCCGAGCTGCCTGGAAACGAGCTGGTGCAGCACTGACAACGTGGGTGAATATGGCAAAAGCCTGAGATGTAGGGTGAATGAATCCCCAAATTATTTGTGGAATTCCCAGTGAGACAATGGCACTATCTACCAGTAGCAAAAATTGTGGGTGCACGTAACCCCAATATATTCTTTGAATTCCCAGTGAGACAATGGCACTGTATAGCAGTAGCAAAAATTGTGGGTGCACATAACCCCCATATATTCTTTGAATTCCCAGTCAGACAATGGCACTATATACCAGTAGCAAAAATTGTGGGTGCACGTAACCCCAATATATTCTTTGAATTACCAGTCAGAAACTGGCACTATATAGCAGTAGCAAAAATTGTGGGTGCATATAACCCCAATATATTCTTTGAATTCCCAGTGAGACAATGGCACTGTATAGCAGTAGCAAAAATTGTGGGTGCACGTAACCCCCATATATTCTTTGAATTCCCAGTCAGACAATGGCACTATATACCAGTAGCAAAAATTGTCGGTGCACGTAACCCCAATATATTCTTTGAATTACCAGTCAGAAACTGGCACTATATGGCAGTAGCAAGAAATGAGGATATTTGTAACCCCAATATATTCTTTGAATTCCCAGTCAGACAATGGCACTATATACCAGTAGCAAAAATTGTGGGTGCACATAACCCCAATACATTCTTTGAATTCCCAGTGAGACAATGGCACTGTATAGCAGTAGCAAAAATTGTGGGTGCACGTAACCCCCATATATTCTTTGAATTCCCAGTCAGACAATGGCACTATATACCAGTAGCAAGAAATGAGTGTATTTGTAACCCCAATATATTCTTTGAATTCCCAGTCAGACAATGGCACTATATACCAGTAGAAAAAATTGTGGGTGCACGTAACCCCAATATATTCTTTGAATTACCAGTCAGAAACTGGCACTATATGGCAGTAGCAAGAAATGAGGGTATTTGTAACCCCAATATATTCTTTGAATTCCCAGTCAGACAATGGCAATATATACCAGTAGCAAGAAATGAGGGTATTTGTAACCCCAATATATTCTTTGAATTCCCAGTCAGACAATGGCACTGTATAGCAGTAGCAAAAATTGTGGGTGCACGTAACCCCCATATATTCTTTGAATTCCCAGTCAGACAATGGCACTATATACCAGTAGCAAGAAATGAGTGTATTTGTAACCCCAATATATTCTTTGAATTCCCAGTCAGACAATGGCACTATATACCAGTAGAAAAAATTGTGGGTGCACGTAACCCCAATATATTCTTTGAATTACCAGTCAGAAACTGGCACTATATGGCAGTAGCAAGAAATGAGGGTATTTGTAACCCCAATATATTCTTTGAATTCCCAGTCAGACAATGGCAATATATACCAGTAGCAAGAAATGAGGGTATTTGTAACCCCAATATATTCTTTGAATTCCCAGTCAGACAATGGCACTATATACCAGTAGCAAAAATTGTGGGTGCACGTAACCCCAATATATTCTTTGAATTACCAGTCAGAAACTGGCACTATATAGCAGTAGCAAAAATTGTGGGTGCACATAACCCCAATATATTCTTTGAATTCCCAGTGAGACAATGGCACTATATACCAGTAGCAGAAATTGTGGGTGCACGTAACCCCAATATATTCTTTGAATTCCCAGTCAGACAATGGCACTATATACCAGTAGCAAGAAATGAGGGTATTTGTAACCCCAATATATTCTTTGAATTCCCAGTCAGACAATGGCACTATATACCAGTAGCAAAAATTGTGGGTGCACGTAACCCCAATATATTCTTTGAATTCCCAGTGAGACAATGGCACTGTATAGCAGTAGCAAAAATTGTGGGTGCACGTAACCCCCATATATACTTTGAATTCCCAGTCAGACAATGGCACTATATACCAGTAGCAAAAATTGTGGGTGCACGTAACCCCAATATATTCTTTGAATTCCCAGTGAGACAATGGCACTGTATAGCAGTAGCAAAAATTGTGGGTGCACGTAACCCCCATATATTCTTTGAATTCCCAGTCAGACAATGGCACTATATACCAGTAGCAAAAATTGTGGGTGCACGTAACCCCAATATATTCTTTGAATTCCCAGTGAGACAATGGCACTGTATAGCAGTAGCAAAAATTGTGGGTGCACGTAACCCCCATATATTCTTTGAATTCCCAATGAGACAATGGCACTATATACCAGTAGCAAAAATTGTGGGTGCACGTAACCCCAATATATTCTTTGAATTCCCAGTCAGACAATGGCACTATATACCAGTAGCAAAAATTGTGGGTGCACGTAACCCCAATATATTCTTTGAATTCCCAGTCAGACAATGGCACTATATACCAGTAGCAAAAATAGTGGGTGTATATAGCCCCAATTCTATTGCTAGGGGACTTGCAGGGTATTTCTGAGGTGAAGGTGGGGGGGCACACCGTTGGAACGGGGATTTGGGGTGTATATATGGGGTATACGGGAATACACTGTCAGTGTGTTCCATTCAGGATCCTGGGAAAGCTGGGTTGCGGCGATTGAGCCCGTCAGTGCCACGTTACACTGACAAGCTTCTCCCTGGAATTGAAGTTATATGTAAGCCCAATATATTCTTTGAATTCCCAGTGAGACAATGGCACTATATACAAGTAGCAAAAATTGTGGGTGCACGTAACCCCAATATATTCTTTGAATTCCCAGTGAGACAATGGCACTATATACCAGTAGCAAAAATTGTGGGTGCACGAAACCCCAATATATTCTTTGAATTCCCAGTGAGACAATGGCACTGTATAGCAGTAGCAAAAATTGTGGGTGCACATAACCCCCATATATTCTTTGAATTCCCAGTGAGACAATGGCACTGTATAGCAGTAGCAAAAATTGTGGGTGCACGTAACCCCCATATATTCTTTGAATTCCCAGTCAGACAATGGCACTATATTCCAGTAGCAAAAATTGTGGGTGTACGTAACCCCAATATATTCTTTGAATTCCCAGTCAGACAATGGCACTATATACCAGTAGCAAAAATAGTGGGTGTATATAGCCCCAATTCTATTGCTAGGGGACTTGCAGGGTATTTCTGAGGTGAAGTGGGGGGGCACACCGTTGGAACGGGGATTTGGGGTGTATATATGGGGTATACGGGAATACACTGTCAGTGTGTTCCATTCAGGATCCTGGGAAAGCTGGGTCGCGGCGATTGAGCCCGTCAGTGCCACGTTACACTGACAAGCTTCTCCCTGGAATTGAAGTTATATGTAAGCCCAATATATTCTTTGAATTCCCAGTGAGACAATGGCACTGTATAGCAGTAGCAAAAATTGTGGGTGCACGTAACCCCCATATATTCTTTGAATTCCCAGTCAGACAATGGCACTATATACCAGTAGCAAAAATTGTGGGTGCACGTAACCCCAATATATTCTTTGAATTACCAGTCAGAAACTGGCACTATATAGCAGTAGCAAAAATTTTGGGTGCACATAACCCCAATATATTCTTTGAAATCCCAGTGAGACAATGGCACTATATACCAGTAGCAAAAATTGTGGGTGCACGTAACCCCAATATATTCTTTGAATTCCCAGTCAGACAATGGCACTGTATACCAGTAGCAAGAAATGAGGGTATTTGTAACCCCAATATATTCTTTGAATTACCAGTCAGACAATGGCACTATATACCAGTAGCAAGAAATGAGGGTATTTGTAACCCCAATATATTCTTTGAATTCCCAGTCAGACAATGGCACTATATACCAGTAGCAAAATTGTGGGTGCACGTAACCCCAATATATTCTTTGAATTACCAGTCAGAAACTGGCACTATATGGCAGTAGCAAGAAATGAGGGTATTTGTAACCCCAATATATTCTTTGAATTCCCAGTCAGACAATGGCACTATATACCAGTAGCAAAAATTGTGGGTGCACATAACCCCAATATATTCTTTGAATTCCCAGTGAGACAATGGCACTGTATAGCAGTAGCAAAAATTGTGGGTGCACGTAACCCCCATATATACTTTGAATTCCCAGTCAGACAATGGCACTATATACCAGTAGCAAAAATTGTGGGTGCACGTAACCCCAATATATTCTTTGAATTCCCAGTGAGACAATGGCACTGTATAGCAGTAGCAAAAATTGTGGGTGCACGTAACCCCCATATATTCTTTGAATTCCCAATGAGACAATGGCACTATATACCAGTAGCAAAAATTGTGGGTGCACGTAACCCCAATATATTCTTTGAATTCCCAGTCAGACAATGGCACTATATACCAGTAGCAAAAATTGTGGGTGCACGTAACCCCAATATATTCTTTGAATTCCCAGTCAGACAATGGCACTATATACCAGTAGCAAAAATAGTGGGTGTATATAGCCCCAATTCTATTGCTAGGGGACTTGCAGGGTATTTCTGAGGTGAAGGTGGGGGGGCACACCGTTGGAACGGGGATTTGGGGTGTATATATGGGGTATACGGGAATACACTGTCAGTGTGTTCCATTCAGGATCCTGGGAAAGCTGGGTTGCGGCGATTGAGCCCGTCAGTGCCACGTTACACTGACAAGCTTCTCCCTGGAATTGAAGTTATATGTAAGCCCAATATATTCTTTGAATTCCCAGTGAGACTATGGCACTATATACAAGTAGCAAAAATTGTGGGTGCACGTAACCCCAATATATTCTTTGAATTCCCAGTGAGACAATGGCACTATATACCAGTAGCAAACATTGTGGGTGCACGTAACCCCCATATATTCTTTGAATTCCCAGTGAGACAATGGCACTATATAGCAGTAGCAAAAATTGTGGGTGCACATAACCCCCATATATTCTTTGAATTCCCAGTGAGACAATGGCACTGTATAGCAGTAGCAAAAATTGTGGGTGCACATAACCCCCATATATTCTTTGAATTCCCAGTCAGACAATGGCACTATAAACCAGTAGCAAAAATTGTGGGTGCACGTAACCCCAATATATTCTTTGAATTACCAGTCAGAAACTGGCACTATATAGCAGTAGCAAAAATTGTGGGTGCACATAACCCCAATATATTCTTTGAATTCCCAGTGAGACAATGGCACTGTATAGCAGTAGCAAAAATTGTGGGTGCACGTAACCCCAATATATTCTTTGAATTACCAGTCAGAAACTGGCACTATATGGCAGTAGCAAGAAATGAGGGTATTTGTAACCCCAATATATTCTTTGAATTCCCAGTCAGACAATGGCACTATATACCAGTAGCAAAAATTGTGGGTGCACGTAACCCCCATATATTCTTTGAATTCCCAGTCAGACAATGGCACTATATACCAGTAGCAAGAAATGAGGGTATTTGTAACCCCAATATATTCTTTGAATTCCCAGTCAGACAATGGCACTGTATAGCAGTAGCAAAAAATGTGGGTGCACGTAACCCCCATATATTCTTTGAATTCGCAGTCAGACAATGGCACTATATACCAGTAGCAAGAAATGAGGGTATTTGTAACCCCAATATATTCTTTGAATTCCCAGTCAGACAATGGCACTATATACCAGTAGAAAAAATTGTGGGTGCACGTAACCCCAATATATTCTTTGAATTACCAGTCAGAAACTGGCACTATATGGCAGTAGCAAGAAATGAGGGTATTTGTAACCCCAATATATTCTTTGAATTCCCAGTCAGACAATGGCACTATATACCAGTAGCAAAAATTGTGGGTGCACGTAACCCCAATATATTCTTTGAATTACCAGTCAGAAACTGGCACTATATAGCAGTAGCAAAAATTGTGGGTGCACATAACCCCAATATATTCTTTGAATTCCCAGTGAGACAATGTCACTATATACCAGTAGCAGAAATTGTGGGTGCACGTAACCCCAATATATTCTTTGAATTCCCAGTCAGACAATGGCACTATATACCAGTAGCAAGAAATGAGGGTATTTGTAACCCCAATATATTCTTTGAATTCCCAGTCAGACAATGGCACTATATACCAGTAGCAAAAATTGTGGGTGCACGTAACCCCAATATATTCTTTGAAATCCCAGTGAGACAATGGCACTGTATAGCAGTAGCAAAAATTGTGGGTGCACGTAACCCCCATATATTCTTTGAATTCCCAGTCAGACAATAGCACTATATACCAGTAGCAAAAATTGTGGGTGCACGTAACCCCAATATATTCTTTGAATTCCCAGTCAGACAATGGCACTATATACCAGTAGCAAAAATAGTGGGTGTATATAGCCCCAATTCTATTGCTAGGGGACTTGCAGGGTATTTCTGAGGTGAAGTGGGGGGGCACACCATTGGAACGGGGATTTGGGGTGTATATATGGGGTATACGGGAATACACTGTCAGTGTGTTCCATTCAGGATCCTGGGAAAGCTGGGTTGCGGCGATTGAGCCCGTCAGTGCCACGTTACACTGACAAGCTTCTCCCTGGAATTGAAGTTATATGTAAGCCCAATATATTCTTTGAATTCCCAGTGAGACAATGGCACTATATACAAGTAGCAAAAATTGTGGGTGCACGTAACCCCAATATATTCTTTGAATTCCCAGTGAGACAATGGCACTATATACCAGTAGCAAAAATTGTGGGTGCACGAAACCCCAATATATTCTTTGAATTCCCAGTGAGACAATGGCACTATATACCAGTAGCAAACATTGTGGGTGCACGTAACCCCCATATATTCTTTGAATTCCCAGTGAGACAATGGAACTGTATAGCAGTAGCAAAAATTGTGGGTGCACATAACCCCCATATATTCTTTGAATTCCCAGTCAGACAATGGCACTGTATAGCAGTAGCAAAAATTGTGGGTGCACATAACCCCAATATATTCTTTGAATTCCCAGTGAGACAATGGCACTATATACCAGTAGCAAAAATTGTGGGTGCACGTAACCCCAATATATTCTTTGAATTCCCAGTCAGACAATGGCACTATATACCAGTAGCAAAAATAGTGGGTGTATATAGCCCCAATTCTATTGCTAGGGGACTTGCAGGGTATTTCTGAGGTGAAGTGGGGGGGCACACCATTGGAACGGGGATTTGGGGTGTATATATGGGGTATACGGGAATACACTGTCAGTGTGTTCCATTCAGGATCCTGGGAAAGCTGGGTTGCGGCGATTGAGCCCGTCAGTGCCACGTTACACTGACAAGCTTCTCCCTGGAATTGAAGTTATATGTAAGCCCAATATATTCTTTGAATTCCCAGTGAGACAATGGCACTATATACAAGTAGCAAAAATTGTGGGTGCACGTAACCCCAATATATTCTTTGAATTCCCAGTGAGACAATGGCACTATATACCAGTAGCAAAAATTGTGGGTGCACGAAACCCCAATATATTCTTTGAATTCCCAGTGAGACAATGGCACTGTATAGCAGTAGCAAAAATTGTGGGTGCACATAACCCCCATATATTCTTTGAATTCCCAGTCAGACAATGGCACTGTATAGCAGTAGCAAAAATTGTGGGTGCACATAACCCCAATATATTCTTTGAATTCCCAGTGAGACAATGGCACTATATACCAGTAGCAAAAATTGTGGGTGCACGTAACCCCAATATATTCTTTGAATTCCCAGTCAGACAATGGCACTGTATACCAGTATTAAAAATTGTGGGTGCACATAACCCCCATATATTCTTTGAATTCCCAGTGAGACAATGGCACTATCTACCAGTAGCAAAAATTGTGGGTGCACGTAACCCCAATATATTCTTTGAATTCCCAGTGAGACAATGGCACTATATACCAGTAGCAAAAATTGTGGGTGTATATAGCCCCAATTCTATTGCTAGGGGACTTGCAGGGTATTTCTGGGGTGAAGGTGGGGGGGCACACCATTGGAACGGGTATCGGGGGTATATATTAGGTATACGGGAATACACTGACAGTGTATTCCATTCAGGATCCTGGGAAAGCTGGGTTGCGGCGATTGAGCCCGTCAGTGCCACGTTACACTGACAAGCTTCTCCCTGGAATTTAGCTCTTACAAGAGCTGTTGTGGTTGTCTTCTCCTTCCTATCCTAGCCTGTCCCTGCCTACCCAGAATCTAAGCCCTAGCTAACTGGACGGAAACCTCCGTCCCCGGTGAATTGCAAGCTCAGAATGACGCGAAGCTGGGCGTCGCTGTTCTTTTAAATTAGAGGTCACGTTTTTGGCAGCCAATGGGTTTTGCCTACTTTTTTCAACGTCACCGGTGTCGTAGTTCCTGTCCCACCTCCCCTGCGCTGTTATTGGAGCAAAAAAGGCGCCAGGGAAGGTGGGAGGGGAATCGAGTAATGGCGCACTTTACCACGCGGTGTTCGATTCGATTCGAACATGCCGAACAGCCTAATATCCGATCGAACATGAGTTCGATAGAACACTGTTCGCTCATCTCTAGTAAACACTAATCAATATTTTTGCAATTATTTATAAAAAAAAACTAGGAAATTTGATGGAAATTTGAAAAAAATTGCAATTTTCAAAATGTGAAATTCTCTGCTTTTCAGGCAGATAGTCATACCATCCAAATACATGAATAAATATTATCTCCCATATCTCTGCTTTATATTGGCATCATATTTTGATTGTCTTTTAATTTATTTTGGACGTCACAAGGCTTACAAGTGTAACAGCAATTTTCCAGATTTACAAGAAAATTCTCCAAACCAATTTTTTAGGGACCACTTCAGTTCTGAAAGTAATTATAAAGGCCTGTATAATAGAAACCCCCATAAATTACCCCATTTTCAAAACTGCACCCCTCAAATTATTCAAAACAGCATTTGGGATGTTTGTTAACCCTTTAAGCATTTCATAAGAATAAAAATAATATGGCAGTGAAATTTAGACATTTCATTTTATTTCACTAATACATTCATTTAGACCTAAAATTAACACATTCACAAAGGGTTAAAGGAGAAAATGCATCTGACAGTTTATTGTGCAATTTCTCCCGTGCACAGAAATACCCCACATGTGGGTATAAACTGATTTTTGGGCACACGGCAGTGCATGGAAGGGAAGGAGCGACACTGGGTGTTTGAACAGCAGATTTTGCTGGAATAATTTTCAGCGCCATGCCTTATTTGCAGAGACCCTAGAGTACCAAAACAATGGAAACCCCCCAAAAGTGACCCCATTTTAGAATCCACACCCCTCACAGAATTCATCAAGTGGTATAGTCAGCATTTAGACTCTACAGTTGTTTCACAGATTTTACTAACATTGGGATGTGTAAATGAAAAATTACTAAAATGTCACTTTATCTCCAAAGTTTTCATTTTCACAAGGGGTTAAAGGAGTAAAAGCCCCCCACAGTTTGTTAAACAATTTCTCTTGAACACGGCAATACCCCATATGTGGCTATAATCTGCTGTATGGGAACATGGCGGGGCTCAGAATGGAAAGATCGCTATTTGGCTTTTGAAGGGCAGATTTTGCTGGAATATTTTTCAGGTCCCATGTCGCAATTGCAGAGCCCCTAAAGTACCAATACAGTGGAAACCCCCTATAAGTGACCCCATTTTGGAAACTACACCCCTCATAGAATTTATCTAGGGGTAGAGTGAGTATTTTGGCCTCACAGGTGTTTCACAGATTTTGTTAACAATGGGACGTAAAAATGAAAAATTACTTTTTTTCCCAATAAATCGTCCATTTAGCGCCATAGTTTTAATTTTGCAAATAGTTTAAGAATTAAAAGCCCCCCACAGTTTGTTACACAATTTCTTCTGAACACGGCAATACCCCATATGTGGCCAAAATCTGCTGTATGGGTACATGGTGGGGCTCAGAATGGAAAGAGCGCTATTTGGATTTTGGAGGGCATATGTTGCTGGAATAGTTTTCAGGGGCCATGTCGCATTAGCTGAGCCCCTAAAGTATCAATACAATAGAAACCCCTCAAAAGTGACCCCATTTTAGAAACTACACCTGTCAATGAATGTATCATGGGGTATTATCATTTTGAGCCTAAAATGCTTCCCAAAAATTAATGTACAAAATGAAAATTGAAATTTTTAAAAATATGCCATTTCGGTGCCCAATACGTTGCACCCACTTTGTGTTGTCAGAGACCTGCACTCCTAAAACTATTAAGTGGGCCATCCCGGGGGTCAAAAAATTATATATGTGGGTGTAAACTGCTGCTTGGGCACACAGCAGGGCTCAGAAGGGAAGGACCACTGTGCGTTTTAGCTTTTAGGGTACAGATTTAGAGGGACTTTCTGGGCACCATGTTGTTTTTGCAGAGCCCTGGAGGTGCCAGTAAACTGGAATTCACCAAGAAGTGACCCCATTTTGTAGGGGCAATTTTAGGGTCTCTGCAAATGTGACATGGTGTCCAAAAACGAAGAATCTAAATCTGCACTCCAAAAGCACATATTGCTCCTTCACATCTGCACCCTGCTGGGTACCCAAATAGCAGTGTATGCCCACATGTATGACACTGGTGTACCCCGGATAACGTACTTAATACCATATGTGGGTAGAAATGGCTGTTTGGGCACAGCCGGGCACAGAAGGGAAGGAGCGCTATTTTGGTTTTTGGAGCACAGTTTGGTTTTTGGACGTCATGCCACTTTTGCAAAGCCCCTTAATTGCCAATAAAGTGGAATACGCAGACATGTCACCCTATTTTGGACACTACCCCACTGATGGGATTTATCAAGTGGTGTAGCGAGAATTTTTAACCCTTGAGTGTTGCATTTATTTAGTTTCCAGAAATGAAATCGCAACTGATAGAGAAGTTAAAAATGAAAATTTTACAGATTTGCCATTTCAGTGTGCAACATGTTGTGCCCGACTTATGTCAACAGAGATACACACTCCAAAAACTGTTAAACGGGTATCCCGGGCACAACAGCTTTTAGAGCGTTCATCTCGGATACAAGTCGGGCACAACATATTACGCACTGAAATGACATATTCCTGGAAAAATTGTCATTTTTACCTCTCACAATCAGCTGCGTATTCATTTATGGATAATAAGTTATAGCAACACTTGGGGGTTAAAAATGCTCTCTGTACCCCTGGATGAATCCTTCAGGGGTGTAGTTTCCAAAATAAGGTCTCATATCAGGGGATTCCACTTTACTGGCGTTTCAGCTCTGCAAAAGTGTCATGGCATCCAAAAACCAAACCGTCTGTGCTCCAAAAACCAAATGACCCTTCTTCCCTTCTGTGTCCGGCTGTGCCTAATATCAGTTTATACCCACATATGACATTACGTCCGTTATCCGGGGTACACCAGTGTCATACATGTGTCATACATGTGTCATAAACTGCAGTTTGGCTGCACAGCAGGGCGCAGAAGGGAAGGAGCGCGATGCGGCTTTTGGAGTACAGATTCAGATGTTTGGTATCTGGGCGCCATGTCATGTTTGTAGAGCCTGTAAGGTACCAGAAAAGTGGATTCCCCAAAGGAGTGACCCCATTTTGAAAACTGCACCCCTCAAAGAATGTATCAGGGGGTGTAGTGAGTATTAGTATCCCGGACGTGACTGCACAGCGGATGGTGAAGAGGGAATATATAAGCGGTGCGGAGGACATTGCAGACACCAAATTCCCTACTATGTCCCCGTAGCTCCTATGATTGGGGGAGTCACTCTGGGGGTCACTTTGGGGGTCACTTCTGGTGTCCGTTCCCTCATAAGGTGTAAATCTGGGGTGTCTGCTGATATTCGCTCGCACAGCTTATATATTCCCTTCCTAACGCAGCCAGTTGTGTTCAAATAATTTGGCGATTTTTGCAAACTTTTGTCTTCACATTGCTAGATTCTATATTTTCTTTATTTTTCTGGTGACGCGGCCATATAAGGGCTTGTTGTTTGCGGGATAAGATGCATTTTGTAATGACACCATTTTTGGGTGTCTACATCTTATTGAATACATTTTATTAACCCTTTTTTGTTGGATTTAGAAAAAAAGGCATTGAGTTTTACTTTTTTAATTTTACACCATGCAGCGTACAGTATAAGTAACATGTTCCCTTTATTCTGCGGGTCGGTACGGTTACGGAGATACCTCATTTATATTATTTTTTTATGTGTTACTAGTTCTGCAGAGGAAAAACACATTTGGGGACATAAATCAATGTTTTTTGCATCGCATCTTCTAAGAGGCGTAACATTTTTATTTTTCGGTTGACAGTGTTGGTTGAGGACTTATTTTTTGCGGGTCAACCTGCGCTTTTTATTGGTACTGTTGTCGGATGCATATGACTTTTTGATCACTTTTTATAGCATATTTTGTATGGTGAGATGGCGAAAAATCATTACATCCGGCGAGTTTTTTCCAGTTTTTTTTTTTCCAGCGTTCACCGTGTACATTAAATATTATTTCAGTTTTATTGTACAGATTGTTACGGACGTGACAATACCAAATATGCATTGTTTTTATTACTTTTTAGTTCTTTTTTTATATAATTCATTTTCTATAGAGAAAAAGGGATTTTTGGGCTTTATAACTTTATTAATTTTTTTCATACACTTCATTTTATTTTTTTTTTCATTTTTTTTTACTTTTTCATGTGTCCATTTAGGACACTTCAATCAGCAATACTGTGCTGATATAGAATGCCATGTGAGACACAGCCTGCAGGTGTCCCACATGGCATTCCGTAGCAGGATGTCAGGCTGTGTAGACGCACAGCCTGACATCAGAAGGTCCTGGCAGGATCACCAGGTATGTGGGGGCTCCGGGCAGTCTGGGGTCACTGGCCAGACCCCAGACTACCTTTTACTGCTATCGGCACCCTCCGATCTCGCCGCGGGGGGTGCCGATCAGCTTCAATTGTCGGCGGATGCCTTTCGATCGCGCCGTGATGTTTCACGGCGCGATCGAAAGGGTTAAAACGTCAAGTCGGACTCAGTTCCGACTGGACGTTATTGAGGAAGGGGTTAGGTGTTAGTAACACCTAACCCCCGTCCTCCACGCACCCCTCCCCCCGCTAAATAGGTACCTAAAGACAGGACGTATTTTGACAATAGTCCGGTCTTTAGGTACCTGGACCGCAGGCCGTAAATTTACGTACGGCGGTCCTTAACCGGTTAATCTTAATCATTTTTAGTTCTAAATATTTTGGTGTTTGCAGCAGCCATTTCAGCTTGATATATCTAATAACTGATGGACACAGTAATATTTCAGGATTGAAATGAGGTTTATTGTACTAACAGAAAATGTGCAATATGCATTAAACCAAAATTTTACTGATGCAAAAGTCCTGGATGAAGGTATTTTGGACCATTCCTCTTTACAAAACAATTCAAGTTCAGTTAAGTTTGATGGTCGCTGAGCATGGACAGCCCGCTCTCAAATCATCCCACAGATGTTCAATAATATTCAGGTCTGGGGACTGGGATGGCCATTCCAGAACATTGTAATTGTTCCTCTGCATGAATGCCTGAGTCGATTTGGGGCAGTGTTTTGGATCATTGTCTTGCTGAAATATCCATCCCCGGCGTAACTTCAACTTCGTCACTGATTCTTGAACATTATTCTCAAGAATCTGCTGATACTGAGTGGAATCCATGCGACCCTCAACTTTAACAAGATTCTCGGTGCCGGCATTGGCCACACAGCCCCAAAGCATGATGGAACCTCCACCAAATTTTACAGTGGGTAACAAGTGTTTTTCTTGGAATGCTGTTTTTTTTTGGACGCCATGCATAATGCCTTTTTGTATGACCAAACAACTCAATCTTTGTTTCATCAGTCCACAAGACCTTCTTCCAAAATGAAGCTGGCTTGTCCAAATGTGCTTTTGCATACCTCAGGCGACTCTGCTTGTGGCGTGCTTGCAGAAACAGCTTCTTTCTCATCACTCTCCCATACAGCTTCTCCTTGTGCAAAGTGCGCTGTATAGTTGACCGATGCACAGTGACACCATCTGCAGCAAGATGATGCTGCAGCTCTTTGGAGGTGGTCTGTGGATTGTCCTTGACTGTTCTCACCATTCTTCTTCTCTGCCTTTCTGATATTTTTCTTGGACTGCCACTTCTGGGCTTAACAAAAACTGTCCCTGTGGTCTTCCATTTCCTTACTATGTTCCTCACAGTGGAAACTGACAGGTTAAATCTCTGAGACAACGTTTTGTATTCTTCCCCTGAACAACTATGTTGAATAATCTTTGTTTTCAGATCATTTGAGAACGGGCTGTCCATGCTCGGCGACCATCAAACTTAACTGAACTTGAATTGTTTTGTAAAGAGGAATGGTCCAAAATCCCTTCATCCAGGATCCAGGAACTGATTAAAAGCTACAGGAAGCGACTAGAGGCAAAAGGAGGATCTACTGAATATTAATGTCACTTTTCTGTTGAGGTGCCCATACTTTTGCACCGGTCAAATTTTGGTTTAATGCATATTGCACATTTTCTGTTAGTACAATAAACCTCATTTCAATCCTGAAATATTACTGTGTCCATCAGTTATTAGATATATCAAGCTGAAATGGCTGCTGCAAACACCAAAATATTTAGAACTAAAAATGATTAAGAATAATAGGGGTGCCCAATCTTTTTCATAGGACTGTACGTAGATGTTATCTGCAAGAGGTGATAGAATCTAGGCGTAGTGATGAAATGCTATCTGGTGTATACTAAAGTAGGTGATTAAAGTAGTTGTCAAATAACCTTGACCTTAGCTTAAGTGTTTGCCCAGCCAGACTGCCCATTTGGTAAGCCCCTTAGAATGGTAAAGCTACATTGACAAGGTGGGGTGCATGAACAGGCCACGCACTAAATAGTAACCTAATACTGTGCACCAGATGTAGAGTCTAAGAACAGGATGAGTCCTGCCAGGTGGACCACTACCTGATACATCATCCAAAGACACTGTGTGATACATAATCCTGTTGCTGATATCAACACCACCGGGTGGAGTTGAATTCTCAGAAATTTGTTGGGTGGAGGTTTGCATTGGGAAATATTACTGTTGCATTATTTTAAGTGTCATGCTTCTGCTAAAAATTGTGATTGCTGGAGACGTGTTATATTGTAACCATTAAGCCTGTGACCACTATGAGAGAGATCGCAACCGGCATGTTTATTGCTTTAATCCTGAGTAAATGTTTGTTCCCTTTCAGCTGATTCATCATAAGTCTCTGTGTCCTTGAGTGGGACCCCGAAACAAAACTCAAAGGTCAACTGCCAATATAACCAACAAGGCCTGACATCCTCACAAGCACATACTAAATAGACAAGATATGTAGACCGATGTACTCCCAAATAAATTCAACTGCTATATAGAAGTGTACCTCTCTACACAAGGTTATAACTGTAGGGCATGTAGAGGTAGCAGCCAGACATGATCCTTGGTGTGTATAGAAGTCTGAAAGCCCATCTGCCACAGAAGAAAAGTAGGATTACAATTGGGTGTTCCTGTTATGGATTTTGCATTGCTTGTGAGTTTTCAAGAGGTCCTTTCATGTCTTCAGGCATATGCAGTTTTATATACTGCTATAAAGCTAAAAGTGCACTGAATTCAGCACACTATAGGCTTTACAGGTATGTGCCCTGGGGCTGGAGATATCAGTGCCACTAGGTTCGGCACTGATCTCTCCCCACTGTCAGAAGTGTGTACCTCATAGCTCAGCGTCATTGCCTGGCTGTGAGGAGTGCCCACCACCCGACAGTGCTCGTCCATAGCCCTGTATGGTCAGAGAGGACATCCCTACCCACCCAGTGTTGACACTGAGCTGTTAGGAATGACCCCTGTACAAGTCTATGGATAGGTACTGTCAGTAGGGGGCATGCCTCAGCGTCCAGTGATGATGCTAGGCTGTGAGGAACGCCCTTCTCACAGTACCGAAATTAAAAGCACATACTGGGAAAGTACACTGATTTCAGAGGACTGTCTGTTTTCTAGTGGTATATAAAAACACACATATGAGGACATGAAAGGTCCACATTAAGTTATGTATATTAACTGGGGTGCCAATGATACCATGCTATGGGAAAATTCCTTCCTGACTCCGAATAAATCCCCAGATCATTCTCTCATCTTTAAAAACTATTTCCTAGAATTTATACTTAGATTAATTATAGCCCTGAATTTTATTTTTATTAGATAACCATTTAGCCTTTTTTAAGTGCTGATATGGTATCTGCCCCCTTGTGGTAGGCTTTCTATACTTTTACTACTCTAACTCTAAAGAACCCTTTTCTACATTGATGCCTAAACTGTGTTTCTTCCACCCATTTGTGGAGTAATTTTAGAAAAAGTTTTAGTACTTTCCAAAGAATGTGAAATAGATTGTCCAATACGATTAGGATAGGCAATCAATATGTGTTTTCATCACAGTGTACAGAGCCATATACAGTGGGTACTGGCCATAAATGGAACCTGCGCTGCTATAGTGCGGCATGGCCAGGGCTGTCTGCTTCCAGCCCCATACACTGTTATGAAAAGAGCTGATTGGTGGGGGTGCTGGGTGTAAGATCCCCACTAATCTGACATAATCGTAGAACCTGTTGTTTGCTGGTTTGCATTAGTCATCCAGTAAAGTTGTGTGAACCGTTTCCTTGCAGTCATTTACCTGCACTACCATCATGAGTATCCCAACTCCCAACTGACTGAAGACCTTTAAGATGTGCCCATGCTGGGAAGACTACCACCACCATCGGGTAGCCTGTACGCCCCCTCAGTTCTGCACCAGTCCAGGAGAATAGCTGGAGGAGTTGATTGAGTCTATAAGCCACCATCACCATTGTTGCTCCCAGCCTCTGGGTTGCGGCAAAGGTAACCTAGAAAATAAAAATGGCAAACGTTAACTTGGCTTTTGTGATAATAATACATCATAATATCAGATTCAGGTTTGCAACATTTGCGCACAGTAGCCATATACAGTATCAACACATGGGAAATAGGACTAAACTGTGCCTGATTATTGGTGCCCAAAGTAAAACCCAGGTCAAAAATGACAAAAGCGTCCATCTGTGGCAAGTCACTCACGAACACGGCGGGGAAAGCAGCACTTTCATTTGTACTTTTCTTCTAGTTTTGGAGGTCTCAGGATTCAGCTTCTCATTAATTCTCATCTCTCTCCAGTCCCAGAGTGAACCGGCTTCATGATTAATTCATTCTCCTGCACTGGACATCATAGTTCAGCATTTAAGACCTCTGCCCACTGACCTTCTGACAAATTCATTTTCTCTATTCCGCCATTGGCCAGTCACAGTCATTACTGGAGCACATTAAAAGAGCTCTATGGAGACAGAAAATGCATTGCTAATTTGCTAGTCTTCACTTAACCATTATACTTAAATAGATGCACCGTACATGCATCTTATGGCCGAGGCACAGACTCGAGCAAGCATCAGGATGTAGCTGGAATTAAGTTTTTAGCTATATGTAGCTTAACCCATTATGCACTGCTGGGATAGGGATTAACTTTATGTTTGCCCTTGTACATGAGGATAACCCCTAAATGTAAATAGGTCAGATATTAATGTTTTTTGTCATCTTTCAGTCGTTGCACCTATTTCTTCTTGTCAGCCATCCACACTACAAATACACAGGTCCTGGATGATGGCCTAAGAGGATCTGATGCAGCAAAAACCATTATCACCCTCTGCCTGCCGAAGCACTCCATCCTACACTATAGCCAAATATCACAAAGACTCCTTTACTGAAAAGGTATAATGACTTTAGTTTTACTGTAACATAATATAATAGAAGGTGTTACACAAGGCAGCACTTGGCTGTGGTTATGGGCTGGTAATAATCTAGAATCCATTAGAAGGTCTATCTATTTATCTACACACACGGACAAAATTGTTGGGACCCCTTGTTTAATTAAAGAAAAACCTACAATGGTCACAGAAATAACTTGAATCTGACAAAAGTAATAATAACCAAACTAGGTGTTGACAAGCCACAAAGCTTCTAGGAGAATGTCTTATGGAAAGATGAGACAAAAATCGAACTTTTTGGCATGTCACATAAGCTCTATGATAAGAACACTGCCCCTACTGTGAAACATGGAGGAGTCTCTGTTATGTTCTGAGGTTGCTTTGCTGCATCTGGCACAGGGTGTCTTGAATCTGTGCAGGGTACAATGAAATCTCAAGTCTATCAAGGGATTCTAGAGAGAAATGTGCTGCCTAGTATCAGAAAGCTTGGTCTCAGTCACAGGTCATGGGTCTTGTAACAGGATAATGACTCAGCTAAAAACACCCAAGAATGGCTAAAAGGAAAACATTGGACTATTCTGAAGTGTTCTTCTATGAGCATCTTTGCAAGGAGCGGAAACATGCCGTCTGGAAAAGTCACCCTTCAAACCCGAGACAACTGGAACAGTTTGCTCAGAGATCAAAATACCTGCTGAGAGGGGCAGACGTCTCATTGACAGTTACAGGAAACGTTTGATTGTAGTGATTGCTTCAAAAGGGTGTGCAACAAAATATTGTTATAGAGGACTTTTCACGTCCTCAGGCACATGCGGTGTAATACACTGCTAGAAAGCTGACAGTGCACCAAATACATCGGCTTTCCCGTTCTGTGCCCCCGCTGAAGAGTTATCGGTGCCGGTACCATAGCTCTTCAGTGTCAGAAGAGCGTTTCTGACAGTCTGTCACTAATGCCCCTCTTCACAGTAGCATCTATTGTACTGTACTGTGAGAGGGGGCATTCCTTACTGCCTAGTGATGGCGCTGACCGACGGCGGTCAGGGATTCCGTTGCCATGACATCAGAAAGCCTTGTGAAGGCTCCCAGTTCTGTCATGTAATGGATTCTATTGTAGGCTACTCTATGTAGTAGTGCCACCTATGTTTCATTTTTCTGACTACCCATATACGTGTTTTTTTGAGGTAGAGCACACTGTTTTCTTAGTTTGCATTTGGTTGTCAAACTTTCATAAATACAAACGCCTACTAGTTTTTCATGTATGCATCCTTTTATCTCACATTGTTTTTATTGAAGATGGACTAATAAAAAGCAAGATTTTTTAAGAACACCTTGTGTGAGTGTCCCCCATTTATTTCTTGATTATTTTTTATTTTTTTTACATATCAGAGGATTAGATACACAGCTCAGCACACATCAGAGGATTAAATACACTGCTCAGCACATATCAGAGGATTAGATACACAGCTCATCACACAGTATCACACATTAGACGATTAGGTACACAGCTCAGCACACACCAGAGGATTAGATACACAGCTCAGTACACACCAGAGGATTAGATACACAGCTCAGTACGCACCATCACACATCAGAGCTTTACTCCAGGTTTCCATAACAACCCAGCCATTTTTCTTCACTACAGTAGGTCAGCTTTATAGCGGCAGGGGACTCTAAATGACACTGTTACACAAGATCACATTCACACAGCTTTTCTCCAGATATCCATAACAACCGATCGCAGGTTTTTCACTGATATCGAAACTGAGATACACATGATCACATGATGCTTATGGACACATACACACACAAACGACATACAAAATACACCAGTGCAAAACTGGGCAATTATTATGGGGCCACTACACAATCAAAAAATTACCTGAGCGAAACCAGGTCCTCCTGCTATTTTATAAAAATTAATAATTTTATGGCTTAGTTTGAACAATTTTTTATTGAATCATTTGTTCTCACATTGGTGCTTTCATCACCTACCTGTAACATCTCTGCCTGTTCGGGTCACTGCACCACCCTCTGCTCGCATGCTGCGGCGCAGGAGGCGTGTGCAGTTTAAGAATCTGCTTAAAGTTTTTAGTTGCGCTGTGTGAACACGGCTCTAGTCCTTAATTGGATTTGCACCACACCCGTCTTCTGCCAATGTTGCCTCTGTCCATTTAGTGGTTAATCTTGCCTTGCCCTGTGATTGACAGCTGCCTTTCTGTGAACTCCATGGGCAGGTTCTTCCTCCCTATTTAGCCTTGGTTTCCATTCACACCAGTGCTTGTTATTGCCGTGCGCATACCTGCTCTTACTGTCCCTGTTTGCTTATACTATTATACTTGACCTTTGGCTTTTCTCATTGACTATTCTCTTGACTCCGATTTGGCACTGCATCGCTCTCCTGTTACCGAACCCTGGCTAGCTGACCTCCCTTTGTTGTTGTTCGTCTTGTCTGCGTTTTGTGTTTCACGTATTCAGGGAGGGATTGTCCTCGTGGTTGTCGCCTATTACCTAGGATAGGGCCTGGCAATAGGAAGGGAAAGCGGGGGGCTTCAGCTTAGGGCTCACTGTCTCTTGTGCCCCTCCCAGGGTTTAACAGTTCTGGGAATTGCTGTCTTAGCAATTCCCTTATACTACCTCAGCTTGGTTTTCATGGCTTAGTCCCACTTGCATACCGTGGCATGGTAGTCATCCTCATGGTCTAGTATCAGCTTACAGACTGGTGTAGATTGCCATCTTCCTAAGGTTCTTCAAGGGAGTCTATCATTAGAAAATTACGTTTTGAAGTAATAGTATGTTGGAATAGCCTGTAAAAAGGCTATTCTACTTCTTCCTTTCATTCTCTTGTGCTCCCTGCCGTTTCTGTAAAAAACAGTTTCTTCTTATATGCAAATTATGGTATAAAATGGAAGAAAATTATGAACCCGCCCTGAGTCACATTATCTCTTGTTTTTCTATTCCTTGATTTTTGATTGTTTTATAGATGAATTTGCAAAGTGTGATATGCTCATTGTATAAAGAATAGATAAAGTTAACCCACAAATGCACAAAGGATAAAACATAATTTTAGCCTTGTTAAAAATTGGCAGTGACAAAGGTAACTATAGATAACATCTAACAACACAAAGATGAGTAGAAAGGGCAACATGAAGGTGATCACAGACTGTAATCAAAAACTCCCATTGTATAGTGAATTCATCTCTTCTGTGCTATGTTAAACTATATACACCAAACAACAGTGGGAGCTATAATAACTAGAGTTGAGCGAGTAGGTATTCGATCAAATACTACGGTATTCGAATTACTCATACTTGGTCAATTACCGATATTTGACCGAGTACGAGTCTTTTTGAATACCATAGTATTCGATCGAATACCTACTCAGTCGAATGCTACTCGCTCATCTCTAATAATGACATCACAGGGCCCATGACATCATAGACACCACACAAAGTCACAATTAATATCGAATGTTCAATTTCTACACCTGAGTCATCCTGTGTCACTTGAGCTTGTCACCTTCAAGAGGACAGGTCGCGGTATGAATGTCTTGACATAATACTGCAGGGGGTTGGATCTATTATGTGACTGTGTTGTAAAAAAGTCACAAATTTTACGGCAAAACTTAATTCCTTTTTACATGTTTATGCTGCTCTCACCACTGTGAGAGTCTTTGGTCCCTCTCCATTGACTCCTGGTATCCACAGTCACATAGGACTCAGGGGACTGGTAGAGGACAATAGAGCACCGGGGATAGATTTTTTTTTTTCTCTACCAGCCTCAACATGGATCGCTTCAAATCTTGGATAACCCCTTTAATGAAAATTCTAAGTTCTCACCTCCGTAAAAGAAATTTTAAGAAATAATTCAGCTCCGACGCATTTTGGAGCTAAAACCCAAATGATGTTAAAAGGTGCAGATTGTCTTTATGGCGCCGTGATCATTCAGTCTAGTATTATAGCGGCACTCACATAAAGCAGAGCAGGGATGGGCAACCGCTGGTGTATGACAGCAATTTATTTTTCACTTTATATGAAGAGGAAACCAGCAATTATGACATTTTTACAGGCTGAATAGATGTAAAAAGAGGGAAGACTTCCATAAACACTGCTTTATTTACAGCGTTTTTCCACATTAATAGATCTTGGTTTAATGCACAGCCACCTGCTCCATTAGACGGACTCGCTGTGTCGATCGGAAAGTGTTTTGACCTTCGCTGGCCTTGAGCATTTTAATAAGAGTGTCAGTGATATTTGTTTGTGGTTAGACCATGGTGTAAGCGCGGGCTTGGCTGTTATGTTTCAATAAGACGTTTAATGGAAGCCTTGCCATTATTCGCTTACCTTCCCCGACAGGCTCGATTCCCAGTAGAAGAATGGAAAGGTAAGTGAATGCATCAAGAACTATACATTAATATATACTCTATGCAAACTAATCTATGCCATCCATCATGGTTAAAGACATAGCTATACGTCTACGCGCTGACATTGTTCTTACTAGTGCATTCTAGGAGATTAGGAAAACATGGCCGCCTTCTTCCAGATACAGCACCACTCTTATCTATGGGCTTGGTTTGGTATTGCAGCCCAATTAACATAGAGTATACAGATAAAAATGTGACTGTCTTTAGAAAACAATAGCCATGTTATTCTATCTTCGAACTACTCTTTTAACCCCTTCCTACCTGCGGCATTTTCTAGTTTTTGCTTTTGATTCCCCACTTTTCAAACCCCATAACTTTTTTTATTTTTCTGTTCACAGAGCCATATGAGGATTTAATGTTTGTGGGAAAAATTCTTCTCCATAATACCAATTAATACCATTAATTTTCCTGTACAATGTACTGGGAAGCTGGAAAAAATAATTCAGAACGGGGTGGAATTGGAGAAAAACTGCATTTGTGCGAATTTCTCACAGGCTTCATTTTTATGGCATTCACTCTGCAACCAAAATGACATGTCACCTGTATTCTATGTTTTGGTACAATTCCGGGGATGCAAAATTTGTATAGATTTATTAACATTTTATATTTAACAAAAATTCAAAACTTTGCAAGAAAATTTTTTCTTAAAGTCACCATATTCTGACACCCATAACTTATTATTTCTGTGTGTAGGGATAGCGTCTTTTTTTAGGGCCAGGTATAGCTTTTAGTTATATACCATTTTGGGGAACGTCTATTGCTTTGATCACTTTTTATTCAATTTCTTTTTATCAGAGGCAACGCAGCAAAAAAAAACAAAAAAAAACAGCGGTTTGGCACTTTTTATTTTCTTTCTTCCCGCTGCGGGAAAAACATTTTGATAAGTTTCTAGACCAGGCATTGTCAGACACAGGGATACCTAATGTGTATATGTTTCACAATTATTTTTAAAGGGATTCTACCATTAAAATACTTTTTCTTCTAGTTAACACGTTGGAATAGCCTTAAGAAAGGCTATTTGTCTCCTATCTTTATAAGTTGCCTCCGGTCCGCCGTTCAGTAGAAATATCGGTTTTTAACAGTATGCAAATGAGTTCTCTCGCAGCACTGGGGGCAGGCCCCAGTGCTCAAACAGCACTGGGGGCGTCCCCAATGCTGCGAGAGTATTCTCTCCAGCAACGCCTTCATCTTCAACAGCAACCGCCTCTTCTGTCATCTTCTTCCAGCTGGGGTCACTCCGGCGCCTGCACAGTCGGCTCTGCACTACGCTCTATGTATACTCTAAAAGTATTTTAATGGTAGAATTCCTTTAAGTTCTATATGTATTCTAGGAAAAGATAAGTGATTTGAACTTTAGTCTTAAGCTGTTTTTTTTTATATTGCTTAAAACTTTTACAGTTTTTTTTAACTATTTTATTAGCTCCCCCCTGGGGTTTGAACCTGCAAGTCCCATAGACTGTACTCTATAGCTGTATTGCGTTCTATGGGCAATTCACTACATCACTATTGAGGCTGATCATAGCCCAGCCTTAATAGTAATATTCCTATGACAGGCCTGAGAGCTTTCAAAAGGCTCCCAACTGTCATAGGAACAAGTTGGCATATTCAATCTCGCCGCATGGGAGCAGGCCTGCAACATTAAAAGCACAAGGGGGGCATTTTTTTACTTTGGGGCACATAAAGCGCAAGTCCTCTGACAGCGAGCTTTAGCTCTGAGTCTCCGCTGTACATTACAGCGGAGACCAGGTAGCTATAGCAGCCTCTCTGCAGCAGAATGGCCACCATCTTTAAAGACCCAGATCCACTGTAAAAGTACAGCGGATGTTGGGATGGGGTTAATAGGAATCTGTCACCAAAACCCAGCATATTGACACAGCCCTGCAGCTATAGATACCGTAGATAGGCTGGGGTTACCTAAATCAAACAATGTTTTCTCGTTGTGAGTTGGTGGTTCCACTGCCAAGATATTGCCACCTTTTTCCATATGCAAATGAAGCAATGAGGGTATTTCCACTTACCTCTTTGAAACAATGTCAAGAGTTCATTGCATATTAGAAATATTACAATTATATGTTGAATGCTGGTGAAAGACTTCCTTTAAAGATGCAATACTGGGACACTAGGCCACGAGATGGCGGATTCAGCTTTCTCAACTCACTAACGGTATCTTCACTCTGGCTAAAGGGATGGCTCCAACCACCTTCTTTGATAAATTGACAGAAAATGTCTTTCCAATTTACAGATGTTAAAGAACCTTGAAAGGTATATTCTTGTCTTAAAGGCAAGTGCACATTACTGTAAAACAGTGCTATAAAAACGGAAGGAAAAAGCTGTTTAAGTTATGATATCAAGAGCAGGCAGTCATTTATATGGAACGTATATTATCACATATGTTTCTTTCTACAACCCATGAGCTCTCATGTCATAACACACCAACCATAATAAATGACAGTATGGGGAGCCATTAGTCATAACAGTCTTTATGGTGTCCTCTCCTAATTACAGTCTTACAGAGGGGATCCATGTATAATACATGTAACCTATAGATACCTGCGTGGTACAGATTTACAAGATGAAATTTATGCCCAGTGAGGACTTTGTACATGTGTGTGTTTTCTGGAAATCTTCTACAGTTTAATAAATGTTAAAATATCCCTGTTTATTAAAGCGTGATTCTCTGCCATCATTTCCACCAGCAATTTCTGCCGCACAGCCTGTGAGATCAACACAGTCCCATATGCTTCATTCTTCAGAAAGCCGGGAGAATGTAATTAGGTGCAGGACGTGCCTATGAATGTAAGCAGCTGTTTTCGTTTCATGTACCATAGCACATATCTACATAATTGGAGTATGTTCTTCTAATTATTGTTAAGCCACAGCTGGAAGGAAGGCCTGTACACGGAGAGAGAAGATGTGATAGCGGCATTGTATGAGCAAGTCTAGCAATAACCATTGGTCATACTTCTTCATCAATTGTCACAGATGGAAGGAAAGAGACTGGAAGAGAAGATGTGATTGTGGGATTGTACGAGCAAGTTTAGCAATGACCATTAGTCATACCCCTTCATCAATTGTCACAGCTGGAAGGATACAATTGCAGGACCAGGTCTAGCAAAGACCATTGGTCCTAACCGTCCATCAATTACCCAAGCTGGAAGGAAGACTGTACACTGATAGAGAAGATGTGATAGCGGGATTGGACAACCAAGTCTAGCAATGACCATTACTCCTAACCATGCATGCAATACACAACTTGAGGGATGTGGTAACAGGATTGCACAAGCAAGTCTAGCAATGACTATTGGTCATATTCCTTCATCAATTGTCACAGCTGGAAGAAAGATTGTACACTGACTGGGAAGATGTGGCAGCCGGATTGTACAAGCAAGTCTAGCAATGACGATTGGTCATAACCAATGGTGTAAGAACCGTGGTAGCAGTGGACAGTGAACATTAGGGTCCCAGTGACAGCCACTACCGCTGCGGTTTTTTTTTGTTGGTTTTTTTAATAGGCCCTATTTACTTACCAATCCTGGCTGGGCTGAGATTGGTAAGTGACACCGCGTGCCCCACAAAGACTATCATTATACTCGGGGGGTCTTTGCAGACCCGCGGGTATAATGATCGGAGACCCTGGAGAGGTAAGAAACATAAAAAAAACACTGTTACTTACCTCTCCACGATCCGGACAGGCCTCAGGCCTAGTTGTCCCGGGTCATGTGACGTCCGACGTCATTGAAGAAGGACGACAGCGGAGGCCGACAGTGTAGTTTTTTATGTTTTTATTTCCAATTATTATACTCTGGGGTGTGAAAAGACCCCAGAGTATAATAATTGTGTATGGGTGTCCACAGTGGGTCATAATACTGTGTGCAGGGGCCACTATGGGGTACAATACTGTGCAGGGGCCACTGTGGGGGATAATACTGTGTTTAGGGGCCACTGAGGGACATAATAGTGTGTGCAGGGGCCACTAAGGGACATAATAAGTATCTGAGTGTGCTCCTCAATAATAAACTATGCTGGGCTGATCACCTGGAGGCGCTGCACAGAAAGGGCCACAGCAGGCTCTACCTGCTCAGGAGGCTGAGGGCCTTCGGAGTCCAGGGGACACTTCTTAGGGCCTTCTTCAACTCTGTGGTTGCTTCAGCTATCTTTTTCGGTGTAGCCTGCTGGGGGAGCAGTATATCAACCAGGGACAGAAATAGACTTGACAGGCTGATCAGGAGGGCCAGCTCTGTCCTGGGGAGACCCTTGGACCCAGTACAGGTGGTGGGTGACAGAAGGATACTGTCTGTGGTGACCTCCATGCGGGAGAACAAATCCCACCCCATGTATGAGACCTTGATGGGACTTGGCAGCACTGTAAGTGACCGTCTGCTTCACCCCAAGTGTGAGAAGGAGCTATCGCAAGTCCTTCCTTCCAACCGCGTCCAGGCTGTATAATCTACATCAGACCAAGCGAAGATCACTCCGCACAGAGAACTAAATGACTATGAATGTCCTCCTTCTTTTTTCTCTGTTCCTTAGCTGCTATGGACTCCTAGTATATCTTTCTCAGCATATGTGTGCCTACGTCTGTAATATATTACTCTGTATTATCCTGTATCTGTATTACTATGCAGCTGTAACATACTGAAATTTCCCCACTGTGGGACTATTAAAGGATTATCTTATCTTATCTTATCTAATACTGTGTGCAGGGGCCACTAAGGGACATAATAGAGTGCGGAGGAGGGGGTCGGTCAAGGTCTTCGCTGTCGGTTGGGGGGGCCCCATGTCAAAAGTTCGCCACGGGGCCCCACCATTCCTAGTTATGCCACTGGTCATAACCATGCATCCAATTCACAACTGGAGGGATGTGGTAGCAGGATTGTACAAGCAAAACTAGCAATGACCATTGGTCATAACTGTTCATCAATTACCAAAGCTGGAAAGAAGGCTGTAAACTGAAAGAGAAGATGTGGTAGCAGGATTGTACGACAAAGCCTTGCAATGACCATTACTCATAACCATGCATCCAATACACAGCTGGAGGGATGTGGTAGCGGGATTGTACAAGCAAGTTTAGCAATGACTATCCGTCATAACCCTTCATCAATTGTCAGAGATGGAAGGAAGGTGGTACACTGACAGAGAAGATGTGATAGGTGGATTGTATGAGAAAATCTAGCAATGACCATTGGTCATAACTGTTTGTCAATTACCACTGCAAAGAAGACTATACACTGATAGGAAAGATGTGGTAGTGGAATTGTCTAGCAATGATCTTTAGTCATAATCGTCCATTAATTGCCGCAACTGGAAGGAAGACTGTACACTGATAGGAAAGATGTGGTATTGAGATTGTACGACCAAATCTTTTATCAATTGCCACACCTGGTGATTTGGACAACAGAAAAGGTCCCTAGGGGCAAATCTGGACAGATATTGATTGAAAATTAGACTCCTTACCCAATCTAATGTATACTTTTAAATATTTTTGTAGGTGACATAGGAGAATGTTTGGTAGGTAAGGTTTGGCTGTTTTCTAGTAACACAAAAGTTTGTAATAGGGTTGATACGCCTGGAGAGGTTTGTAACATGGAAAAAGATCTAGCATTACTGCATGACTGGTCCAAATAGTGGAAATTGCATGGATCCAAATGTAAGAGAGTGCACTTGAGGAGAAGGAAGCCTCTATCGGAGTATTGTATCGGCAGTTCTATGCTAGTCAGGGCTACAGAAGAGAAGGATGTAGGGGTCCTGATATCTGTAACCTAGAAATGATAGCATAGTGCAGTCAGGTAGAAGGGAAGACAAGTAGAATGCCCAGCTGTATATCTACAGGTATAACCAGATTATGATCCCGACGCACAGAGCGCTGGTGAGGCCACATCTGGAATACTGTACTTAGTAGATTTCATCTACAAAGGACAAGATAAAATAGGATGGGGTCAAGGAAGGAATACAAAAATGGTGAAAGGTCTGAAGCATAAAACATCAGGAGAGGTTTAAAGAACTTATTTTGTTTAGCCTTGTAGAATAAAGGGAATGGGAAACATGAAGGAAACCTTTAAATATGTTAAAGCTATAAATTTAAAACAAAAGATAAAAAAAATCTAAACCCAAGAAGAAGGGGGCACAAACTGAAATTAGTTGGGGGAAGTCCAAAAGCAATGTCAGGAAATACTATGATACTGAATGTAGTTTTCTATAGTAGGCTTGGAACAAACTTCCAGATGTAGTTGGGAAAATCTACAGTAAGTGAATGTAAGCATGTCCTGTATAAACACATGTGTATCCTCCAAAAAAAATGGAAACAATATAATGGTAGGTTGAATGGACCATGGACATGGCATTTTCTGCAACCTGTCTGCTATATTTCTATGTTTGACTTACAGGAGAGACAGAATATGTTATACTTGGTGGAATTTGACTGCATGAATAAGTGCTAGAATTCTTGGAGTCCTCCTTACTAGAGATGAGCGAACACTAAAATGTTCGAGGTTCGAAATTCGATTCGAACAGCCGCTCACTGTTCGTGTGTTCGAACGGGTTTCGAACCCCATTATAGTCTATGGGGAACATATACTCGTTAAGGGGGAAACCCAAATCCGTGTCTGGAGGGTCACCAAGTCCACTATGACACCCCAGGAAATGATGCCAACACCTCTGGAATGACAGTGGGACAGCAGAGGAAGCATGTCTGGGGGCATCTAACACACCAAAGACCCTTTATTACCCCAACATCACAGCCTAACAACTACACACTTTACACATTCAAAAAAAACCTCTATCAAAGTGGGAAAATACCTGGAAACCTTCTTTACTCCCCAAATGGATGGACACAAACCCCAATTTAAGCTCAACAAACAGTAACAACCACCCCTTTAAATCACGTTCCCCATGACAACCACGGATGAAATAGACAATGGGAAATCCAAAAGCCCTCACCCTTATCTGTCATTTTGAGTGTGTGTGTGTGTGTGTGTGTGTGTGTGTGATGTGGTAAGACCTTCCAAAATTCACTTTTCTAGCCCTTAACATGAGCCCTTCCAAACAAAGTTACAGGACCTTAAGCTGAGCTACCAGCAGAGATTGAGGCCCTTGGCATGAGTAGAGCCTTGCACCAGCAGTGTTTTTGGCACTTAGGGTGAGTTGAGCCTTGTACCAGCATGTGTCCCTTAACATCAGGCAGGCCCTAAGTTCTGCGCTTTGCACAAAAGTTCCACATTAACTAGGCTGAATGGTACAAAGATTAGTAGGCCCCAGAACCAGGAACAGGTCTTGCAATGGCTGTCGGATAACGCTTAAAGCACATTGTCCACCAGCCAGTCAGCCTCTACCTCCTCTTACCCAACAGTCTTGTCCTCCTTCCACCCAAAATTCCCAATCTTCCCAGAACAATAACCCCAACTGTCCCTGCTCCCCAGAGCTGTTCTCCCTTCCTTTGACTGTACCGCAACCTGCCCCTCCATTTCGCGATTCCACGGACCTAACAGACGAGTATCTGTGTCCAGATGCTCAAACACTAGAGTCTCCTCCATTCCATCTCCGGTCCATTTGGTGGCGGATGACCAGCAACCCACCCTCATCGACGACGATGAGACGCAGTTGCTGTCAGGGCAGCCAGTTGACATGCGCATTGTACAGGAGGAGGAGGCGAGACAGGAGTTGGAAGAGGAGGTGGTGGACGACGAGGACACCGACCCCACCTGGACAAGGCGGATGTCAAGCTGGGAAAGTAGTGTGGATGTTGAGGCAGGTGCAGCACCAAAAAGGGTAGCTAGAGGCAGAGACATGTCCAGAGGCAGAGGTCAGCTGCTTTGCCGAAGCCAGGCCAGACCCGGAATGTCCGAAGATGTTCCCTTTTGTACCCAGCCCAGAAAAACGTGTAGAGTTTTTTCAAGGAATGCGTCGAGGACAGATATAGTGTCGTCTACACAATTTGCCTCTCGAAATCAAGTAGGGGCCCTGAGAAGAGCAACCTGTCCACCACTTCAATGCACCGTCATTTGGAATCCAAGCAATGGAATCAGTGGCAGGCAGCAACGGCAGGACAAACGTCGCCCGCCGTTCATGCCACTGCCTCTGCTCACAGTGCTGGCGATGCACTCCAGAGGACGAGCCAGGACATCACTTCATCTGCCTCCGCCACTTTGTTGACTTCTCCCTCATCCTCCCCTGTTTCTGTCTTATCTCCTTCTCCTGCACCATCAAAGGCACCATCAGGCGCTTCTTTACAACAACCCACCATCTCTCAGACATTGGAGCGCCGGCAGAAATACACCGCTAACCACCCACCCACGCAAGCCTAGAACGCCAACATCGCTAAACTGCTGGCCCAGGAGAGGTTGGCGTTCCGGCTTGTTGAAACTCCCGCCTTCCCGGACCTGATGGCAACTGTGGCACCTCACTATGCTGTCTCTAGCCGTCACAACTTCTCCCGGTGTGGCGTCCCTGCCTTGCACCAGCACGTGTCACTCAACATCAGGTGGGCCCTTAGTTCCGCGCTTTGCTGCAAGGTACACTTGACCACCGACACTTGGACAAGCGCCTGTGGTCAGGGATGCTGCTTATCTTTAAGGACAGGCAGGGTGAATGTGGTGGAGCCTGGTCCCGGGGTTTAAACTGAGGTACCCTATCTCCTCTCCCAGGCCAAAATTCATGGCAGGAGTAGACTGAAACCCTACGACGCTGCAACCTCCACCCCAGCTACTAGCGGCAAACGCTAAAACACTGGTGTGGGGAGACGTCAGCAGGCGGTGCTGAAGCTCATCAGCTTGGGGGACAGACAGCACAGTGCCTCCGAGGTCAGGGATGCCATCCTGGCTGAGATGGCATTTTTTTTTCCCTGCTACACCTGGGGCCTGGCATTTTTACGCCTGTGATAATGGCTGGAACCTGGTAGCGGCTCTGGAGCTTGCCAGCCTCCAACACGTTCCATGTTTGGCCCACGTCTAACTTAGTGGTGCAACGTTTTTTGAAAACATACCCAAATGTACCGAAGCTACTGTTGAAAATGCGGCGCTTGTGCGCCCACTTTTGCAAGTGTACAGGAGTCGCTGCTAGCCTAAAAACAATCTAGCAAGGCCTACATCTGTCCAAACACAGGCTGTTGTCCGTCATTCACACACGCTGAAACCCTACAATACCGTATCTTGAGCAGGGTGTGTGAGCTGCACAGACCTTTGATGGAGTTCCATCTACAAAACCCAAGGGTTCCTCAAAGTCAGCTCCCAAAGTTTCTGCACCATGAGTTTCCAGGGGTGGCAGAGTTATGGCTAGGGGCAGAGGCATGGATAGGGATGATGTCTAGGGGCAAAAGCAGTGTGGCTGTGGAGGCAAGCTAAGCAGAAAAAACTGGGGGTACAAGCAGAGGCATGGACTGGGGTGATGTCTAGGGGCAAAAGCAGTGTGGATGTGGAGGCAAGCTAAGCAGGGAAAAAGGTGGCTAGAGGCAAAGGGATGTCCAGAGGCAGAAGACAGCTGCATGACAGAAGCTAGACCTGAGCCAGCAAGGCCCAAGATGCCCTCTTTTCTAGCTTCCTTAGAAAAATTCCCCCATCGAGGCCACGTTCCTCGCTGGGGGAGATAATTTCTAAATGTATAGGTCGAGGACAAACTGAGTGTGGTTTACACACTTTGCAATGCGACTCCCCATCTCCCAGGCCTTTCATTCCAGGCTAAAGTACAGCACAACCCACCCACATTCCCAAGGCTTCAACGGCCTCATCTCAAAAATTCTGGCCCAGGAGATGTTGGGGTCCCAGCTTGTGGACACTCTGCCCTTTTTGGGCCTGCTGGCTACTGCGCCACCTCACTGTGCCGTCCACACCAGCACTTTTCCCCAAACATGAGGCGGTCCCTAAGTTCAGCGCTTTGCCCAAAAGATCCACGTGACCAGCTACGAATGGACAAGTGCATGTGGACAGGGACGCTACCTTTCAATCTTGGCACAGTGGTTGAATGTACTTGAGGCATGGACTGGGTCGCAAAATGTGGTGGACTGACTTGTCTCCCCACACAACATTCCTGGGAGGAGGGCTGAAACACCACCCTCCTCCTCCGCTGTTAGATTGACCCCAGCTACGAGCTGGAAACGCTGCAAAACTGGTGTGGGGAGACGTCAGCAGGCTGGGCTGAAGCTCATCAGCTTGGGGGACGGACAGCACACTGCCACTGAGGTCAGGGATGCAATCCTGGATGAGATGGCAATTTGTTTATCCCCGCTGCCCCTGGGGCCAGGCTTTTTTGTCTTGTTGGAGGTCTCTGGAGCTTGCCAGCCTCCAACACGTTCCATGCCTGGCCCACGTGTTCAATGTAGTGGTGCAACGATTTTTAAAAACATACCCCAAATTAGCTGAGCTAAGGGTGAAAGTGCGGCACTTGGACACCCACTTTCCCAAGTCTACAGTACCTGGAGCTAGCCGCAATACACTCCAGCAAGGCCTACATCTGCCTGAAGCACCTACTGTTGTGCGAGGTCACCACACGCTCTAACCCTAGATACCGTATGTTGAGCAGGGTGTGTGAGCAGCAGAGACCTTTGATGGAGTACCAGCTACAAAACCCAAGGGTTCCTCAGAGTCAGCTCCCTCACTTTCTGCACCAGGAGTTTCCATGGGTGGCAGACTTATGGCTAGAGGCACAGGCATGGATAGGGGTGATGTGTAGGGCAAAAGTAGTGTGGATGTGGAGGCAAGCTAAGCAGCAAAAACTGGGGGTACAAGCAGCCGGTGGCATCATCACTGACAAGCACAGCTGTCTGTCAGCTGACAGGCTGACTTTCACCAAAATGAACAGTCAATGGATAGACTCATCATATACATGTCAGTTACATGACAAATTTAGTGCAATTTGCAAGTCCAAGATGGGTTGGAGATCTGCAGAGAGGAATCTCACCACCTCTTGCGGGTGCCATCATTTGGAAGGCAAGCCCTGGGCTCAGTGGGTGAGAGCAAGCGCAGGATAATCGTCGTTTGGCCTGGCGGCCACTGCCTCTCCCGCTGTTGACAGGGCTGGCGCTGCAGTCCAGACCAGCAGCCAGGACACCTCCACATCTGCCTCTGACACTTTGGGGAGTTCACCCTCATCCTCACCTTTTCCTGCCATTTCTCCTTTTGCCCGCGCTATCATGCGCCTCTTCCCAGCAACTCCCCATCTCCCAAGCCTTTCATTTCATGCAAAAGTACAGCGCAACCCACCTACATGCCCAAGGCTTCAATGGCCTCATCTCAAGAAATCTGGCCCAGGAGATGTTGGAATCCCGGCTGGGGGACACTCTGCCCTTTTTGGGCAGAGTGTCTACTGCGCCACCGCACTGTGCCGTCCACACCAGCACTTTCCCCCAAACATGAGGCGGTCCCTAAATTCAGCGCTTAGCCCTAAAGTTCCACGTGACCAGTTACGAATGGACAAGTGCATGCGGACAGGGACGCTACCTTTCAATTTTGGCACAGTGGTTGAATGTAGTTGAGGCGTGGACCGGGTCGCAAAATGTGGTGGCCTGACTTGTCTCCCCACACAACATTCCTGGGAGGAGGGCTGAAACACCACCCTCCTCCGCTGTTAAATTGACCCCAGCTACGAGCTGGAAACGCTGCAACACTGGTGTGGGGAGACGTCAACGGGCCGTGCTGAAGCTCATCAGCTTGGGGGCCAGACAGCACACTGCCTACAAAGTGAGTCATGCCATCCTCGATGAGACGGCAATGTGGTTTTTGCCACTGCACCTGGGCCCAGGCATGTTGTCATGTGTGATAATGGCCGTAACCTGGGATCGGCTCTGTAGCTTGGCAGCCTGCAACATATTCCATGCCTGGGCCACGTTTTTAACTCATTGCTGCTAATCATTTTAAAAAAGTACCCCAATGTTCCTGAGCTACTGGTGAAAGTGTGGCGCTTGTGCGGATAGTTTTTAAAGTGTATAGTTGCCGCTGCTAGCCTCTATGCACTCCTACAACGCCTGTACCTGCTGGAACAACGGCTGTTGTGCGACGTCTCCACACTGCTGGCACTAAACATATCATGTGTTGAGCAGAGTGTGTGAGCAGCACAGACCTTTGATGTAGTTCCAACTCCAAAACCCTCGGGTTCGTCAAAGTCAACTCCCTCAGTTGCTCAACCATGAGTGGCCATGGGTGGCAGACTTATGTGAAATCCCATCCCATCCATTGCACTGGACACGAAACATCAGCATGCGCTCATCACAACTCCGGATATGGCAGCTGCGTTAAGCAGGGTGCAGGTTACAACACAGACCAGGCCCGAGCACCAGGAACAGGTGTTAGAAATACTGCAGCATCCGCCATTTCCTTCCAATTTTGGGGTTTTGGACCCGCCACCGACTTGTCTGGACCTAAGTGGGGATCATGAGACACAGTTGCCATCAGGGCAAGCTGTGGTCATGTGCGGTTTGCAGTAAGGGGGCAGTGCGCAATTGGAAGAGGAGTTGGTGGATGACGAGGCCACCGACCCCACATGGACAGGGGTTATGTCTAGGGGCTAAAGCAGTGTAGATGTAGAGGGAAGCTAAATCAACAAAAAACCTGGGTAGAAGCAAAGGCATAAACCGGGGTGATGTTTAGGGGCTAAAGCAGTGTAGATGTGGAGGGAGGCTAATTCAACAAAAAAACAGGGTAGAAGCAAAGGCATAAACTGGGGTGATGTTTAGGGGTGAAAGCAGTGTAGATGTGGAGGGAAGCTAATTCAACAAAAAAACAGGGTAGAAGCAGATGCATAAAGTGGGGTGATGTTTAGGGGCGAAAGCAGTGTAGATGTGGAGGGAAGCTAAGCAGCAAAAACAGTGGGTAGAAGCAAAGGCATGCAAAACTCTACCCTGTTGGAAGACTTATTCCTAGGTCTGGAACACGTTAATGGCCCCCCTGGACAAATTACTGCCACTCAGGGGCCTAGTGTCACCAGGAGGGACAAGTATAGGCGCATGTTGTGGGAATACCTGGCCGACACCAGCTCTGTCCTCTCCAATCCCTCTGTGCTCTACAGCCTACACTTATTTTCTCATCTTTTTTTTCTGCACTGCACATCTCTTGCCTGCTTCCTTTGGGATCTTAGAAATGGTGGTCCACTTCCACAGATGGTAACTTCAATAGACAGTGTAACGGGAGTAGCTGAGGGATCGCTGTCTTAACCACTTTTTGGCACAAAATTAACTTCCAAAGCCAAATATGGTGCAAGTATATGATGCAAGGACACCTACACACCTATCTCTGACACATTGGGGAGTTCACCCTCATGCGCCCTTTTGGCCTGCACCATCATGCGCCTCTTCCCAGCCACTCCACATTTCCCAAGCTTTTCATTGCAGGCAGAAGTACAACACAACCCACCCCCATGCCCAAGCCTTTAACAGCCTCATCGATAAACTGCTGGCCCTGGAGATGTTGGTGTTTGTTTATGATTCTGGATACCCAGGCCTTCCGTCAGCAGATGGCAGCTGGGGCACCTCCCTATGCTGGGCCTAGCCGTTACTACTTCTCTTGGTGTGCTGTCCCTGCCTTGCGCCTGCATGTGTCCCATAACATCAGTCGGGCCCAGAGCTCTGCGCTTTGCTGCAAGGTCCACTTGACCACCGACACATGGACAAGCGCCTGTGGTCAGGGATGCTGCAGTGCTTATCTTTAATGACAGGCAGGGTGAATGTGGTGGAGTCTGGTCCTTGGGTGCAAACTGGGGTGGCCTATCTCCTCTCCCAGGCCAAAATTCATGGCAGGAGTAGACTGAAACCCTACGATGCTGCAACCTCCACCCCAGCTACTAGCGGCAAACACTGTAACACTGGCGTGGGGAGATGTCAGAAGGCCGTGCTGAAACTGATCAGCTTGGGGGACAGACAGCACAGTGCCTCCGAGGTCAGGGATGCCATCCTGGCTGAGATGGCATTGTTTTTTTCCCTGCTACACCTGGGGCCTAGCATTTTTGCGCCTGTGATAATGGCTGGAACCTGGTAGCAGATCTGGAGCTTGCCAGACTCAAACACGGTCCACGCATGGCCCACGTTTTTCAACTTGTTGGTGCCATGTTTCTTTGAAACCTACACCATTGTGCCTGATATACAGGTCAAAGTGGGGCCATTTTCGTAAGTGAGAACTAGCCTCTGCTAGGCAGAAAACATTCAGAGCACACTCCTCTCATCTTCGCACCGTTGGCTGGCGGAGGAAGACGAGGGGGTTGGAGTGGCATCTGATGTCCCTGTCCCACACGAGGCTAGAGGGTGCACTTCAGTGCATCCCATTGCTTCACCACAAATGGTGTGAAGGGGAGTGGAAAATGGAGGAAATGGAGAGTGACCCTTACAGTTGGGGCCAGCAAAGGCATGCCAAGTAACACACTGGCACACATGGCTGACTTTATCTTGGGTTGCTTTTCAACACATATTTCACATCATGAAGAACAAATAATACTGGATTTTTACAAGCCTCGAACCCCGGTCTAGGTCTAATGTCTGTTCCTTTCTTATATTAGGGGAGAGGGGAAAAAAATTACTTCAGTGATACGTTTAGCGTACATAGACTGACTATTAATGTGTATCCCACTTAGTGTTGTTAGGGTTACACACCGTCACAACCTGGCTAAAGCTTCTATAGCTGTTAATAAAGTCAACATAACTTTACGGTATCCAAAAAGACAGCTGGTACCGACAGAGAGCAAGACAAATGTCAACCGAAGCTGTGAGCTCTGAACACCCACAGTGACTTTGGCGTCATCATCATTATAAGGGAGCGGGTGGTAATAAATAACTTGGCAGTGCCTAAAACCCAAAAAGCTTATACAACTATATTTAAATTAAGATACACAAATGACAGTTTTTAGTAGCATGTCATGAGACAAGCTGATAAGATCTTCCTTTGTGCAGTGCTATTTGAAAGTTAAACGCTGCCTTTATTTTAATTCTGGAGAAGGTGCAGACATTAGATTTAGAACATGTTGTCTTCATTGTCCAAATCCTCTATATAGGTAATGTGTTTTTCGGGCCGAGTTGTCTGGGAACGAGCTGGTGCAGCACTGACAACCTGGGTGAATATGGCAAGAGCCTGAGATGTAGGCTGAATGAATCCCCAAATTATTTGGGGAATTTCCACTCAGAAACTGGCACTATATACCAGTAGCAAAAATTGTGGGTGCACGTAACCCCAATATATTCTTTGAATTCCCAGTCAGACAATGGCACTATATACCAGTAGCAAAAATTGTGGGTGCACGTAACCCCAATATATTCTTTGAATTCCCAGTCAGAAACTGGCACTACATACCAGTAGCAAAAATTGTGGGTGCACATAACCCCAATATATTCTTTGAATTCCCAGTCAGAAACTGGCACTATATACCAGTAGCAAAAATTGTGGGTGCACATAACCCCAATATATTCTTTGAATTCCCAGTCAGAAACTGGCACTATATACCAGTAGCAAAAATTGTGGGTGCACGTAACCCCAATATATTCTTTGAATTCCCAGTCAGAAACTGGCACTATATACCAGTAGCAAAAATTGTGGGTGCACGTAACCCCAATATATTCTTTAAATTCCCAGTCAGAAACTGGCACTATATACCAGTAGCAAAAATTGTGGGTGCACGTAACCCCAATATATTCTTTGAATTCCCAGTCAGAAACTGGCACTATATACCAGTAGCAAAAATTGTGGGTGCACGTAACCCCAATATATTCTTTGAATTACCAGTCAGAAACTGGCACTATATACCAGTAGCAAAAATTGTGGGTGCACATAACCCCAATATATTCTTTGAATTCCCAGTCAGAAACTGGCACTATATACCAGTAGCAAAAATTGTGGGTGCACATAACCCCAATATATTCTTTGATTTCCCAGTCAGAAACTGGCACTATATACCAGTAGCAAAAATTGTGGGTGCACATAACCCCAATATATTCTTTGAATTCCCAGTCAGAAACTGGCACTATATACCAGTAGCAAAAATTGTGGGTGCACATAACCCCAATATATTCTTTTAATTCCCAGTCAGAAACTGGCACTATATACCAGTAGCAAAAATTGTGGGTGCACGTAACCCCAATATATTCTTTGAATTCCCAGTCAGAAACTGGCACTATATACCAGTAGCAAAAATTGTGGGTGCACGTAACCCCAATATATTCTTTGAATTCCCAGTCAGACAATGGCACTATATACCAGTAGCAAAAATTGTGGGTGCACGTAACCCCAATATATTCTTTGAATTCCCAGTCAGAAACTGGCACTATATACCAGTAGCAAAAATTGTGGGTGCACGTAACCCCAATATATTCTTTGAATTCCCAGTCAGACAATGGCACTATATACCAGTAGCAAAAATTGTGGGTGTATATAGCCCCAATTCTATTGCTAGGGGACTTGCAGGGTATTTCTGAGGTGAAGGTGGGGGGGCACACCGTTGAAACGGGGATTTGGGGTGTATATATGGGGTATACAGGAATACAATGTCAGTGTATTCCATTCAGGATCCTGGGAAAGCTGGGTTGCGGCGATTGAGCCCGTCAGTGCCACGTTACACTGACAAGCTTCTCCCTGGAATTTAGCTCTTATAAGAGCTGTTGGTTGTCTTCTCCTTCCTATCCTAGCCTGTCCCTGCCTACCCAGAATCTAAGCCCTAGCTAACTGGACGGAAACCTCCGTCCCCGGTGAATTGCAAGCTCAGAATGACGCAAAGCTGGGCGTCGCTGTTCTTTTAAATTAGAGGTCACATGTTTTCGGCAGCCAATGGGTTTTGCCTACTTTTTTCAATGTCACCGGTGTCGTAGTTCCTGTCCCACCTACCCTGCGCTGTTATTGGAGCAAAAAAGGCGCCAGGGAAGGTGGGAGGGGAATCGAGTAATGGCGCACTTTACCACGCGGTGTTCAATTCGATTCGAACATGCCGAACAGCCTAATATCCGATCGAACATGAGTTCGATAGAACACTGTTCGCTCATCTCTACTCCTTACAATAATTCTTGGAGTCCTCTCGGTTCTTGCCCAGTGGTCTTAAACATGCAGCTCCCGAGCTGTTGTGATAGGTGGAGATCAGTGTTCCTGGCTAGAGTGTAAGAATTGGTTGTGAAACTCCTGTCACCCAAGTTTTACTTCTAATTGGTTCCATAGTAGGTAAACTACTGCTTTACTGGGAAGCAAGCAAAAACATTCATTAGGTTGAGTTCACATGGTGCAGTTCTGTCCGTTTTTTTACATAAAAGCATCTGAAATGAGTCAGCAGTAAATTTGTTATATATTTGTAAAAGTGATTCTATGACTTCCAAATATGTAGATTTGGAGACCATTTTGTTCATATGCAAATGAGGACAAAGTGCTTTGGGGACTGGGATTAGGCTTATACCTATCTACTACTGACAGACTCCCTTTGAGAACTACCTGCACTGAGAGGTCATTTCCAGTCTCCTGGACTTTCAAGAGAGTTGACAAATATGACCGAAATGCATAGTAACATGTATTACTTATTCCTAGAATCAAAAACTGCATGTAGTTCTCAAGATGCTTGGATTAAAAACAGCAGCACAACTGCAACAAATGCAACTGACCTGAACCTTGTGAACCCATTCTTATAAGGACAATAGTACTGGGATGCAATGGTTTACCTTGCAACAGTGAATATTGGCCATGTGATGGCCATTTTGTTGATGCCCATTACACCACCGCGTTAATTTTACTGTCTGTAAAAGGGGGCTTTTCACATAACTGATATTTTGACAGTCCGTTGTAATGAACCATCACAATATAGATCAGGTTCTGTTTTTGCCCGTTTTCACGGATCCCTATATACACTGAAATTCAGTCCCAGGTGTATAAAATCCAGCATCATTTACTGCGAGTGGTAATATTCACAAATGGAAGTATTTAGGAACTGCAACAATTCAGCCACAAAGTGTTTGCATGTAAAGTTATGGTGCCAAATCTAGAGTATAAGAGTACAAGAGTCCCCAATGGTCGAGTGACTCAGTGACTGCAGAGTACCAGTCATCAGGTATTATCATCCGCAACAAAGCTGTGTATTGGTGCTTTATGATATGGGTTTCCATGGCTGAGCAGTTGCATGTAAGAATTGTATCACCAAGTGTCCGAGTGGTGTCCAATTTGGAGCAGTTCAGTTTCGGCAAATGCCAGGAAACGTTACCTGCCAGACTGCATTGTGCCAAATCAAAAGTTTGGTTGAACAGGATAATATTATGAGGTTGTATTTCAGGGGATGGCCTAGGCCCCTTAGTCCAGTGAAGAAAAGTCTAAATGCCTCTTCCTACCAAAACATTTTGGACAACTGTGCTTCCAATCTTGTTGGAAAAGCTTGGGGAAAACCTCTTCTCTATCCCAGCATTATTCTGCCGTAGTACACAAAGCAAGGTTCACCAAGGCATGGCTGCAGGAGTTGGTTTAGAAGAATTTGACTGGCCAGTACATAAACCTGAGCACAACCTCATCAAACATTTGGGATGAACTAGAACGCAGATTGTGAGCCAAGTCCTTCCATCCAACATCAGTGTCTGGCCTCAAGAATGCTCTTCTGGATGAATGGGCAATCATTCCCACAGACACACTCCTCTTGTAGAAAGTCTTCCCAGAACATGAGAAGTTGCGAAGAATGAGGGGGGTGGGTATCACCTATTTACGTAGCTTAAACATTTGGGACCAAAAAGGATGAAGCCCTAGTACTTTTTCCTCAATGTGGGATTTTTTAACCCCCTGCAGAGTCTTAAAATAACAAAGTCTACATGTCATCTATCCATGTGGCAAGTCTCTCTTTGGGTCCTAGATGTTCCTGACCTTTGGCTCTCTTGTGAGCGATACAGCCAATAAGTAGTTGCGCAGTGTTGCTCACCACTTAGCCAAAATGTCAACGAAGACTGGAGACCTAAAAAGAGACTTTCCTCTGGACTGAATGGAGCTTGTTATTTTAGGCCTCTGCAGGGGTTAAACAACAGCTGACAGCTATTCCTGACCCCTCCACCACTATATACATGCACAATCCAATACTTTTCTGCCCCAATATCTCTCATGGGGGTAAAGTAGGGAGTCCTCAATACGAATTAGGTTGCTGACTGATCCCTCTGAAATTGACGAGTTTGTCTGACATTTCTCTAATGTGTAAGGTCAGCTTAAATTCCTACCACATAAGCAATATATAGTATACTGTATCCTAGATAACCAGGTTTCCTTCTCCAATGATTGATGTCAAAGAAGTGAATCAGCCCAAATCTTTGGCAAGGATCCAATACAGTAAGTATCTCTCCTTTTTCATGTAGATGAGACTATTTTAAAACTCCTTTCTCAGCTCATTCTTCAAGTCAGAAACCAGCCTGACAAATGTGTTCTACAACGCCTAGTAGTGATACCAAACCTAGATCGTGTATTGTAATCCAATGTCATCCAGAAAACAGAGAAGTCAAAGTCTGGGAAATTTTTATATACACTAAATGTAATAGAATATGGAAATTGCCTGCTAAAGGGTATGCCTAATACACATTGTATGCAGAATACTATATAAAGGAAGATACTAGATGGTCAACCTATACTACCCAAGATCCAGCACTGCTAATGGTGGCAACTTTGGGCAGATATCTACTGTTCGGAAATTTTTCAGTACTTTACAAAACAACATATCCATAAAAATCTGTAAGCAGAAAAGCTGTGGCCATGCAGGCAAATATGTAGGGACTATGGGGAAAATCTATTAAGACTGGCATATCGTACGCAGTTTTAATAAACAGACCTATTGGTGCAGGGACCGAGAGATGTATGAAGAGGCTGTGGACTCTTCATAAATGTGTCAGACATCCTAGGGAAAGAATGGAAATCTACGCTAGGTAGGAACTTCTGCCCCACAACACCCATGTACATTAACATCAACATCATCCCTCTACGCCATTTTTCTGATTCCCGCCATGTCTTTTTTTGGTAGCTAGGCCACATCCACAACTAGTATATGGTTATCAACATCATCATTCCTTCTCCATTCCAATGTCAACCATAAGGGAATGTGTGTCCTGGAAACAGTAATAGATGCACAGTCTTCTGCAGGTTCAGGCCATTTTTCTGGTAGTTCAGTCACAGCCATACCAGCTATATCCTTATTTAATGGGCATGAGCGATGAGCTGCAGATAATGAGCCTGGATCACAAAAGCCACACAGTGGGAGAGCTGCTCCTCTGTATCCAGCAGCAAATGTCCCACTAGATTCAACATGAGGACTGTTGCCAGCGTTGACCACACTGGCCAAGGCCAATCACAGTAGGTCCCTAGGTCCATGTACATACTTCCAGCATAACAAGCTGCATAATTTGTTACTTACATAGTGATAAGTATATTATTTTAATGTCTTATCATGCTCTGCACCAAATCTTGCTGCAGCTTTTAGGGAACAATTGCCAATGCCAACTGCAAGGGTCTCAAGGAGTATCTTGTCCACTCCCAGTTCTCCTTACTTAGGTAGCCCTCCTGTGCCACCAGCTACAGAGAGCAGAATCAAAATCAGTAATCAGGTGTTATATTCTATTATAGTCCAGTCTGTTAGAGTTGAGTGAACCAGTTTAGATAGAAGCAAATTAAACCCAAATTTTTCAAAAGTTTAAATTTCGACCCAAAACCTTGTCACCCGTGAACTGGGAGTGAAATTATTATACTGTGGGGTCTCTTCAGAGCCCACAATATAATAGAGTTATATACCCCTTCTGTTAACTCTTCTGGGCATCTTTGCTTTATCTGGCCCTCCCTCTGGATCTCCTTCCAGCTTCCCTGGTGATATAATGAGCTCCACGATCACTGCTGAGGCCTGGGATAGGGCCTCAACGCCCATATGGGGCACGCCAGTGTCATGCAGCTCACGATCCACGAAATATCCACTGGTCAATCATAGGCACCTATAGCATAACACTTTATCATACAATATTGTAAAACATTATTTATACATCATACAAAATGGTGGTCTAAAATAATCTTCTGCAATGTGTCTAAAAATTGACACCAAAAATGTTTAAAGGAATCCTATCTTTCAAACCCTTTTTTTTTCTAACTAAGACGTCGGAATAGCCTTAAGAAAGGCTATTCCTCTCCTACCTTTCGTTGTCTTCTCCGCACCGTTGTTCGCTTGAAATTCTGTTTTTTCTCAGTATGTAAAGGAGTTTTTTCTCAGCACTGGGGGCGGTCTCCAGTGCTCAAACAGCACTGGGGGTGTCCCCAATGCTGCAAAAGAACTCCACCTTCTTCTGGAACGAGGTCTTCACCGCGTCTTCTTCCGGTGGTGTCTTCTAACTTATAGGCCTCGAGCCTAGGGCAAAGCCAACTGTGCATACTCGCGGCCACAATAAAAATGACCGCTTGCACAGTATTGTAAGCGACCATTTTCTTGTGGGCGGTCAGCATGCGCAGTCAGCTTTGCCCTAGGCCCAAGGCCTAGAAGTTAGAAGACACCGCCGGAAGAAGACGCATTGAAGACCTCATTCCAGAAGAAGATGGAGGCGGCGCTGGAGAGTTCTTTCGCAGAATTGGTGACACCCCTAGTGCTTTTGGAGCGCTGGAGACCGCCCCCAGTGCTGCAAAAGAACTCATTTACATACCGACAAAAAGTGGAATTTCAAGCGAACGGCGGCGTGGAGAAGACAACGAAAGGTATAGCCTTTCTTAAGACTATTCCGATGTGTTAGTTAGAAAAAAAGGGTTTGAAAGATAGGATTCCTTTAACTGTGAAGACACTGGAATATAATCGCTGCTCAGGAGGTGAAACCCTTTCATGAAATTTTTGCACCTGAGCTAACAATGTGTTAAAAAAAAAAACCCGGCTGCTACCTCACCTTCTCATCTCATTTACTCATCTAGTTCTCTGTCCATGGATATCCTGCTGCTATACATAATGGAAGTAAATATGGCATGCTATAAATACCCGTTAATAATTCTCCAGAGCTATTTCTGGATTCCTGTTGATCTAGAGCCATTGATTACTAATGATCCCACATCTGGTGCCATTTGTACCATTTATATCTTTATATTCTCTCTGTCCACAGTCAGTATTCTGCAGCGTTTGTTTTTTTTTTTGTTGTTTTTAATTCTTCCAATTTTTGCAAGACCTTTATACTAATTCTTCATAGAATTACAGACATTAAAGACTGAAATTCAAAATTTACAAGTCAACGGAAGTTCACCCCAAGTTTTTGCATTCTGGTGAAATTTACCCTTAAATCGGATGCAAAAGGACACAAAATTGATACATGGTCTCTTTTGCTTTTATTTTTTAGGAACCAGATGGATCCTGCTTTTTTGTAAAATAGATGCAAATAGCAATAAAATAGATATTGTTTCAACCTGTTTTAAAGATGCTTTTTTTTCTCATCTAAAAATGTGGTGTGAACAGGATCTAACAGAGGAAAAGCTGTAAAATAAAGTATTATCCATCAATAAATGAAATGACATCTTGTGATTAAGGAGAATTACATGTAAAGTAGAAGGAATAGGAAAGTATTAGTATTGTTAAAGGTTATCTTTTATTAAAAAAAAGTTATTTAAAACTTGTGTCTATAATATATACCAGGCCTAAATCCACTGCGATGCACCAGGCAGGGGTTCAGAATATAGTCAGGTTCTTGGATACTAAGTAACCACTCTTTGTCAATAAGTCTGAACATCAGTCATCTCCAACCTGTGGCTTTGTAGACGATGCAAAACTACATCTCCCAGCATACCCTGAGGGTCCATTCACACTGAGTTTTTTGGCGCTGATTTTGATGCTGAATCCACGTGGAAAAAACGCCTTCCCATAGAGTTCTATGGGTTCCGCTCACTTTATTTTTCCACTCACGGAATTTTTCCACTAATGGAAAAAAAGCTTCCTTCAGGCGGATTCCACCTACAAAAACCAACGCAGTCAATGGAAGGTGGAAAATCCACGTCATGGATTTGGGTGCAGAATTGGCATAAACCGCGCAGAAAAAAATGCTAGCATTTTTTTCAAAGGTCTATACACTGTGCTGGAGGGAAAAAAGAAAAACAACTAAAAAAGCCTCAAAAAACGCTCCAAAACCCACTTCAATCATTTCCAAATTCCTGAAGCAGATTTTTTCCTTGCCAAAATCCTCGCCAAACAACTTTGTATTAATGGACCTTAACAGCATGCAACACTGGGAGTTGTAGTGGTACAATGTATGGAGAGTCAGGTGTTGGAGACTGCTCTTAGGGCTCGTTCACATGGGGCAAGAGCGGGCAGATTTTGAGGCCAAATCCACCTCAAAATCCACCCCCTCACAATAGAGGTCTATGTACACCGCTAGCGTTCTTTTTGCTGTGAGTGGTATGTTCCTGCTCATGGAAAAAAGAAGCGAGCTGCCCTTTCTTCAGGCGGATTCCATGGATGATTCACCCCCGGCGTCTGCCTCGCGATAGCACCCTCCGGACTAGGCCCATTAATTTGGGCTACTCCAGAGCAGGAAGCTGCGACTGTAGGAAACTGCAGCAAGCGCATTTTGGTCCTATTCTCACGTGGCTTCCCGTCCCAAATCAGGACCAAAATACGCGGTCACTAGCCCCATATGAACTAGCCCTTACACTGGGACTAAGAACCTCTTTCCTGCCATTTCAATAAACTGATGAATAAAGATTCACTGGTTTCCAACAAACCAGACGTGTTCCGAATTTTCCAAAGGTTTCAGGTTCGGCCATTCACTGCCATTTTTAACACATGCTAGCTTCGTCAAAATTGGCACTGTTGTATGAATAAGGTCTAATACTGGGGCTTTCAGGCTAACCCTTGGATATCATCGGAAATCCATTTTGTGGATGTGTTATCCATTGTCCATGTACATCTAGTGACTGCTACCTCTGCATCCCCTATAGTCTGTGGGTCCGTAAAAAACAGAAGATATACACATCTTTTCACTGACCTATAGACTTTGATGTGATACAACTGAATAAAACTGAATTCCTAGGAGTCCTGTGGCTCGGTCAGTAGGGTGATGACTTTGTATGTCTATTTGTATCAGGTGGTTAGTTCAGTCCCTGCTTTGTCTTCAAAAAGGTCTGATGAAGGGGTGGAGCATCCTGTGTGACTCCTAAACCCTGAAATGTGTTATCTTAAATATCTGAATAAATACTTACCTTTAATCTCAACTCTCATCCTCGTCCCGAGTGAGTGCGTGACTAGATATGAGCGAGCACTGTTCGGATCAGCCGATCCGAACAGCACGCTCGCATAGAAATGAATGGACGTAGCCGGTACGCGGTGGGTTAAGCGGCCGGTCAAAGTGGAAGTACCAGGTGTATCCATTCATTTCTATGGAGCGTGCTGTTCGGATTGGCTGATCCCAACAGTACTCGCTCATCTTTACTCGTGACGTTTTATCTATTGGTATATCCAATACTTTTCTGTATACATCTGAATCAGTGAAGAAAAACGAAGATGTGGGTCCATGAAAAAAAAAAAGGATTTTTAAATAAATACATGAAAATGAATGAATACATATACTGACCCTCAAAAATGCGGGCAGCAAATTTCATAAATTGTGGTCGTGTGAATAAGTTCTAAGACTAGTATAATAGTGTATATTGTAGAACTTCAAAGGGAACCATCATTTTTAGCCATGAAATGACGTCTAGCGAAATATTTTAATTTAGTATTTTTATGTATCAGATAAACTACTGGATGGTCCAAAGTTATGGAGACACCTGAATAAATGGAATATAGTGGTTGGGAACGCCATCCTGTGTGTGGCCTGTTGCTAGGATTATGTATGAGTATATACTGTCTACCAATAAGTATTTGGACACCCATACAAATGAAAATATCTGCGGTCATGATGTACGTGAATAGGAAACAGCATTGGCATTAATCGCATGCAAGATGCCACGAAGTGAAGAGGTGTCCGATTTCAGGAAAGGGGTAATTGTGGGGTACCACAGAAATTGTCAATCCTTAAGGGACATAGCAAGTGAACTGAATTACCCAAATTTGACAGTGGCCTATGTGATTATGAAGTGGAATGCGAATGGTGATTGTTGGAATGTGCCCCGAGTCGGCAGACCCCAAGACTAGGAGATAGAGACCGACGAGTACTGGCCAGAGAAACCGCACCCAACCAATGGCTCACATACACCAGGAGTTTCACCAGGCATCCGGGAGTATTGTGTCGCTCAATACCATCCATAAGGAAGCATCTACTATGGAATATGAATAAATGTTGTTTTTGTATTCTACTGCAGGTGTCCAAATACTTATTGGTAGACAGTGTATATATGTCACATGAACCCGTTCCCATTTCAAATAATTCTGGACACTGCCATACACTGATTTGCCCCCTTCCCCATAGCAACGTCACACACACAGGATGGTGTTCCCAATTACCAGTTACCATTCAGGGGTCTCCTTTGGATGACTAGGTAGATATAAACTAAGCTATGGAGTGCATATAACAATCCTGACTCTGAATAAACCACAAAGTAAATAAACACAAAGCCTCTGTGTCGTGACATATGCTAAGCTTAAAGCTCCTGACACCAACGCTGATCTTGCTTTTATGATGATTTTTGTAGCGCCGTGACTTGTTTTTTTTATTACGCCTTTGTTCATACAGCGTCCTTGAATATGATGTTCCATTGACAGCAATTAAACAGTGTTCCATTTTCTCTTAAGAGAAAACAATATTGTCAAACACAACTATACATCGAGCCTATACAATACGGGATTTAGAAGAGGTCTGTTTTCGTCTTTTCATGTCTTGCTCTGCTGAGATCTCGTACATGCTGTGAAGAGTCTCATTTACACAGAGTGCCAGCAGTAATAAGAAGGAAAGACATGTTTGTTTTCATGCTCTCGTGTCGGAGCACAATGGCACATACCATAACAATTCCCGCATTGTCTCCCTTCTATTTATATACCGAGGCAACATCACCCCCAGCAAAGTAAACAGCACTGTGAGTTTTAATTCATTTTTATTGAGTGCAATTTGGATTTTTTTTCTTCTTTTTTTTTAATACAATATTTTTTTTTCTCTTCTTTGAAATTACTGTTACAAACTCCAACATTTTGAACACAGGTGACAAATTTCCGGAGGGGGTAATTGTACAATGCAGGAACTTACAGAAATATACAGCTATGTGGGTGTCATGGAAGCAAGGTTGGGGCAAGAGGGCAGAGAGCGGGCAAAGAAGACCAATCCACTTCATCTCTTTGGGGATAGACATGAAATTCTGCACCATGAGGTGACACCGGCTGCTGTCAAGTGCTCACTGGGCTGGACCCTGCAAGGGAAAGAAACCATAAGTAACTTGGATATTGCTTAGAACATAAAGATTGATATATGTCTTCTATAATAAGAAAGATAGAAATAAGGGTTGGGTTGGCGCTACTTTCGGAAGTCCCTTATAGGGTCCATTAAAGTGTATCTTTAGTCATAGACAACATTTCATAAATGAATAGTGCAGGTGAATCTAAGAAACTATGTAATTGTAACGTCTCTGCCTGTTCAGGTCTCTGCGCCACCCTCCACTTGCACACTGCAGCGCAGGAGGAGAGTTCAGTTATCATTCCTTGCTTTTGGTTATTGTTGATCTGTCTGAACACTGCCCTATTTCCTCATCTCTGTAATTAATTTTCCACCATTAACATTAATTCTCCTTCTCCTTGTTTTGCCTCTGCTCCTCTAATAGTTAATCTTAGCCTTACATGTATGATTGACAGCCTGGGGTCTGGGGTGGGTTTTGGACTTCCTATATATACAGGTCATCAGCCCAAACAGGTTTTCTGGCTGTTGAGACTCTGTCCTTGCTATTGTATTGCACTTACTGACTTCTGACCTTTGGCTTCCCTTATGACTACGCTTTTAGATTACGACTTTGTACTGCTTTGTCTCTCAGGCTTTGACCCTTGGCTTGCTGGCTCCTCTTCTGTGTTGTGTTGTCTTGTCCTCGTTTTGTGTTTGCACTTATTCGGTTAAGGGACAGTCGCCCAGTTGTCGCCTGTTTCCTAGGGCAGTTCAGGCACGTAGGTAGGGACGGAGGGGAGGGGGGGAGTTCAGTTTAGGACTCACTGTCTCTATCTTCCTGATCCTCCATGGTTTCAGCAGCACTAAGGAATTGTACAACTAGCAACTCCCTAACAGTTATATATCTTATTAGGGAGATCTGTTTCCTTTACCACGTATTATGCTGTTCTCCTGCTACTTTTCTTCAATCTACATGCTTAAATCCATCTCTGTATTTAGCCTAACACAGAGAACTTTACGGATAGGGGAAGGGGGCTGGTTAATTGAGTTATTGCCTCATTCTGTGTACTCCTAGCCTCTTATCTACAACCTAGCAGTATTAAGAGAGTTCAGAATAGCAGAGTGTAGAAGCAGCCTTTTATTTCAGTGTCTTTTTTTATCTTCATATACTAATATGTAAGAAGTAACTCTGCCTGAAAAGTGAATAAGAAATCTTTCTTTAATCAGTTATCGTCTATCACTCATCTATTACCCATAAACGTTAATGTTAAAAAAATAACAGACAATTAAAGTCTGTTATTTTGATCAGAGTTAAAAGTCAAAATAATACACCTGTGATGGATTTATCGCAAATGGAAGCAAACAGAAAACATTAAAAATCCCATTGATATGAATGAGATTTTTAACACATTTTTGAGGGATCTGTTTGTGTCCATTGTTAAGATTCTTTGACGGATGTTGCTGATGAACATAAACAATAGTAGTGAGAATGCAGAGTATATAACATACTATGGGTTATACCTACCCTGTTTCCCTGAAAATAAGACAGTTTCTTATATTAAATTATCTAACAAAATATATGACCTTTCTTATTTTCGGGGGATGTCTTATGCAGCGGCTGGAGCGGGGAACAATCGGCAGCCATGCTGATGCTTCCTTAGCGGAGCGCCGGCATGACTGCTGGTTGTATGTGATCCAGAAGGTGAAGGGGGGGTGTCTTATTTTCAGGGAAACAGGGTAGTATAGGCAAATATATTGAATAAAAGCATATACAGGGGCAACATGGTGGCTCAGTGGTTAGCACTACAGCCTTGCAGTGCTGGCGTCCTGGGCTTGAATCCCGCCAGGAACAACATCTGCAAGGAGGTTGTATGTTCTCCCTATGTTTGTGTAGATTTCCTCCCATATATTGATAGGGAAAAAATGTACATTGTGATTCCTATATGGGGCTCTTAATCTACATTAAAAAAAAAACATGTATAACATGTATCCAGTCAGGTCACTGTAGCTTTGATTGCACTTCCCCCAGGGTCACCGCAGATCCTGTGATTGAGCCTCAGTAGTGACCCTGGGTGCATGATGTCAGAGAAGAGCATCAGAGCTCCCGGAGAAGGAAAACATAGATGACTGGACACTGCAAGGAGGCCCAAAAGAGGTGAATATAAATGATTTTTATTTTGCTAAAACTGGTATGTTAGAAGAGGTGATAGGTCTTCTCTAAAGAGCACCTGTCTGGTCTGAAAAGCCTAAAGATGAGGATTGTTTATCCAAATATGCTCACCCATTCCAAAGATATAAGCCTGGTTAGTGTTGGTGCAAATTAAGATTTACTATCCAAGTGAGCAGGAACACTGTGCTTTTTCAGGGGGTGCGGTCGCTGTGTGCTGTATTTCATGCATTATAACCACCCACTTACCTAGTATAACCCCCAATCTACATCAACAATAAAAAAAAAAAAGCTTATAACTTTGGAATTGCTGAACAGATTTAAATAAACATAACACCAAAATGCTCAGGGTGACAATGAGCTTTTCAGACCTAATAACAAGTCATATTAAGGGGGCATTCACACGGAGTAACGCTGGGCGTGTATCACAGCCGTACACGCCGGCGTTACGGCAGACTGCCGAACACTTCCCATTCACTTCAATGGGAGCGCTCGTAAACGCCGCTGTTACGAGCACTCCCATTGAAGTGAATGGAAAGTGTTCGGTAGTCTGCCGTAACCCCGGCGTGTACGGCTGTGATACACGCCCGGCGTTACTCCGTGTGAATGCCCCCTAAGGCTAAGGCCCCTCGGTGCAGAAACGCAAGTTTTTTTGTTGCAGATTTTGTTACGTTTTTTTGAGCCAAAGCCAAGAATGGCTACAAAACAAATGGAGAATACATAGGAAGTTCTTATAGTCCTAACTTCTTCTCAATCCACTCCTGGCATTGGCTTAAAAAAGTGAAGCAAAATCTGCAACAAAAAAGTTGTGTTTTCACAATGTGGGGCTTAAAATTGAACAAAGTCTTGTACATATTTGGCTGTCAGACCAAGGTGCGATTCTTCCTTGTAAAGTTCTAGGATACTTACCCAGCATTCCTGTAATAACTGATACAGACAGTCTATATCTGTACTAAAAACACTTGATAAGTATATCTTAATAACGGTGTCCTCCTTACATATATCATGTGCGAATCTTCCATCTATATAGCAGCCATATTTCTATTTCTATTTGCCCATCATCTCCACTTTCTCGCCATGAATCCCAGGTGTGTCTCGCTCTGCGGAGATATATTTAATACTGTGACAGACACAGGACTGGTTGTATACCCAGGTTGTTATTATGTTAATTGCTGTGAAATGAGTTTATATTTATATATCTATGCAATCCTATGTACGCACACCAGGCGCAGAGACAGAAAAGGCTGGCGGGTTTATCTTAGAATTTTACTGTGAGTGTGACAAATCCTGAATAATTCTCTACATTAAGAGGAGAGTGGTAGACAGGAAGATCATCTACACATCCGGATCTTAAGACATAAAGATGTATCGCTCTGTCATACAGCAGGATTAACAGATAATAACTTAGGGAACAGTATTAAGCTAGACACTGACCCCTCATGATAAAGGAAGAAGGGAGTTCAGACGTGAAATTCCAAAAACTTTCAGAATCTTCTTCAAATACCTCCAAAAAGATTCAAAATTTGCTTCAAAAACCTGGTGGCTCAGTGGTTAGCACTGCAGCCTTGCAGTGCTGGAGTCCTGGGTTCGAATCCCTTCAAAAACATCATCTGCAAGGAGTTTGTATGTTCTCCCCATGTTTGGGTGGATTCCTTCCCATTCTACAAAGACATACTGATGGAAACTAAAAAATGTAGAATGTCATCTCTGTATGGGGCTCACAATCTGTGGAAAAAAACACAGCATGAGATCCCAATGCAGGGATTTTTGCAATACATGGATGGGTTTTGCTCAATTCCCATCCACTATATTTACACAGTACCCTGCAGTAGGTTAACTGGTGGCAATTCACGGCATGTGGCCTTAGCCTTACATGCAAGTGGCTAGCTAGATGCTAGTTTGTGCTGGGATTTGCTGCTAGGAGATGGGAGATAGAGCTGCTCCATTCACAATCTGGACACAGAACTGATCATATTGGTCAAATACTTCTAAACTTAACGAACCCTGTTTTCCACCTTCCCTTTATGAACTTACAGTATGCTATGTCAATGCTTAAAAATACTCCATATTAAATGTTTCCTGCAACACTGATGTTGGGAGCAGGGTTGTTTGAAAAAATAGTTCGAATACTCAAAAGATAAGTGAGTATCAATTGTACGTAGGTTGTAGTGCTTGAGGGGGCCAAAGACCCTTCTGCCACATAAAAAGACACTAATATAAATGGTGCATGGTATTTGTTGTAAGGGGCTGTTACAGATGTTGCATTAGACTCAAGAGATTCAGGTAAGACCTGGTTTTACAATAATTCCAAAAAGGGGGCACCCCCACTAAATAGGATAAAACGTAACCTTTATTTATAATATATTTTTTTAAAAAATTAAAATACCCCAACACAGTATTCGGCCCCTATAATTCTTGCAAAGGGCATATGTGTAAGTGTGTCTATCCACTCTACAGATTGAATAAAAGTGAATTAAATTTCTCCCAGACTCACAGGGTGTGTTTCTAACAAATGCTTCACACGTCTCCCTGTGACTGAGATTACACTTGCTGCACACTATATACTATATACCTCTCATCCAGCAAACCAGAGGACAGTCTATAGAGTGTTAACACTGATTACAATGTGTCGTTTGTATTAACCCCACAATACTATTTGAAGCTGTACACTGGTGAATAAGGATTTAAGTGTGATAGCTGCAGCTTGATATTGAATAAACAAGACTTCCCTATTGTCTGTAGATATTTACAACGTGGAGCAAATCCCATTAACACACAAACACAGCCCACAATCTAGCAGTTCATTTAAACTGATAGGTAGTCACTAGTCTGTGATCCCTAATCTCAGGCTGAAGCTAAAGCTCATTGATAACCCAGAGCCTCAGTGTTCACTGCTGACTTTTGTTCAGGATCACAGCAAGTTTTTCACACCTATAGTGTGTCTAATCTACATTGTCTCAACGTTTCTTTTGTTCTAAATCATCAGGAGACATTCTCAAACACCCTGCCTATGATAACAGGCTATGGCTACCTAACACCCTAAACAATGTAGTGGTGTGCGGTCAAAACCGCAGTTCTCAGGACCCTGATGGTGGGTCCTGATCCTTCATAGAGGCTGGTCAGATCAGGAGCACCTTATAGTCCTGTCTAGGTTCATATATAAGGCGCACCGGACTATAAGGTGCAGCGCTGTCCGGTGCGCCTTATATGTGATTGAAAGCGGCGGCACGCCGACTTTGCCGGCAGCCGCTTAACCCCCCGCGTGCCAGCCGCTTCTATTCATTTCAAAGGCACGCTTCCATTGAAATGAATGGAAGCGCTCGGCACACGAGGAGTTAAAGGGATTCTACCATTAAAAGAAGTTCTTTCCTCTGACCACGTCGGAATAGCCTTAAAAAAGGCTATTCGTCTCCTACCTTTTGCCATAGCCAGCGCCGCCTTCTTCCTCAGCTGCGTCCGCCCCTTCTGTCTTGTCTTCTTTGGGCCTCATGGATGACGCATGCGCAGTCGGCTCTAACAGACTCTTGCAGCCAGAGCCGACTGCGCATGCGTCATCCATGAGGCCCAAAGAAGACGACACAGAAGGGGCGGACGCAGCTGAGGAAGAAGGCGGCGCTGGCTATGGCAAAAGGTAGGAGACGAATAGCCTTTTTTAAGGCTATTCCGACGTGGTCAGAGGAAAGAACTTCTTTTAATGGTAGAATTCTTATATTGGGAAAAAAATGACAGGGGTTGATGGATTGAAGCGGCGGCACGCGAGCAGCTAAGCGCTGGCCGCCGGTCGCTTCCATACATTGCAATGGGAGCGCGCTATTCAAATAGAATTCGCACATCTCTAACTTCAATTGTAAGAAGTTAGAGATGCGCGAATACTATTTGAATAGCACGCTCCCATTGCAATGTATGGAAGCGGCCGGCGGCTGCCGCTTAACTCCTCGCGTGCCGCCGCTTCAATCCATCAACCCCTGTCATTTTTTTTCCAATATAAGACATACCCCGAAAGTAAGACATAGTGGGACTCTTGGGGGTAAAAAGAATGTAGGACACTATCTTACTTTCGGGGAAACACGGTATAGGCAAACCGCCAGAGTTTCCATACGAATAATTGACCTGCGATGAATTCCAAAATCGCAATGTTTTTGTGGTTTTGGAAATCATAGCATTTCCACTGCGCATATTTTTCTGCAATGTGCTACAATTCCATCTACTTTGCAGTGACTGTAAATTGCAGCAGTTTTTGGCACGTGTGGCCCCGGCTTGAAAAAGGAAAAAGTGTAATGCGTTTTGGCGTTTTCTTCCCATTGTGTTTTTTAGCTGCTTTTCATGACATGGGGCTTTAGCCTAATCCCACACATTGCAGAAACGCAGCATTTTTGGAGAAACTGCAGAAACACAGAAGAAAACACTACGTTTTGCATTCACCGCAAAGTGAATAAGATTCTCTGTAATCTATTTTCATGCACAGTTTTGAAAAACGCAGCCTATGAATATAGCGGTGGAATATAGCGGTGGAAACCCTACGTTTTTCCCATAGGCTTACGTTTCTCTCCTGCTTTTTCTACTTCTGCTTCCACAAAGTGTGGCCTTAGCCTTAAGGTCAGTTTCTACATCACTGTAAGGGTGCATGCACACTACGTAACGCCGGGCGTGTATGAGAGCCGTACACGCCGGCATTACAGCAGACTGCCGAACACTTCCCATTCACTTCAATGGGAGCGCTCGTAACAGCGGCGTTTACGAGCGCTCCCATTGAAGTGAATGGGAAGTGTTCGGCAGTCTGCCGTAATGCCGGCGTGTACGGCTCTCATACACGCCCGGCGTTACTCAGTGTGCATGCACCCTTACAATGTTAATGGAATTATCTTTCGATCACCTTGTTATCCGCTACTACAGGATTTAATGTGCTTGAGAATGGCAGGATATCATCTTGAAAGATGTTCTTATTTGGCGCATTGATTCCATTTGGTTGCCAAGTATATGCTATTACATCCAGTCCGCTATTTCCTCAGACAAAACAGGCTGTCTTGAAAACGGTGAGCTCAAAATCCTGTAGATTTGTAGTAAAGGCAGAATCCACCTGTCTCCCTAATGATGACGTGCTGAGCTATGGAGGTTAACCATGATTGCCGTATGATAAAAGCCAAGTCCGACCTGTTCGAGCACATTCCTTCTGCCTCCTGACAATTGAATGTTCCATTTTGCAACCTTAATTTTTCCCTGTAAGTGATGTTTTCCTATTATTACAGCGCAGTCTGAACAAGCTCACTAATTGCCAGGCGGAGATGAGCAGGTAACTGAGCTGGTATGGAATGAGCCGCCGCTCCTCGGCATTCTTCTACTGAGAAGCAGATGGAGGAGGGAGATCCCAATTAAGTGCAAGTTCAGAAGCAACTGTAAGGAGAATGCGGAGACCCTGCAGGGATAGGTTAGAGAGTAGATACGAAAGCTATTAGGAACAAATGAAGACGACCGATAAGCGTCAAGCCGTGTGTGGTCATATTAGAAGAATAACAATCCACATGTCATACATTCATAAAGACTGCAGCACAAACAATGGCTGTTCTGTAACAGCGGCTGATCACAGGTATAAAGAGCGACCTGGTATGAGCCACAAGAAAGGGAATGGACTGGAAGACGTTCCTAATGAAGGAATATTCCGCATTCAATAGGCAAGCCCCTGCCATTGTACATCAGATGGGTTTTTTTTGGGCTGGATTATGATGCGGAATCTGCGTCAGAATCCAGCTAAAAAAAAAAAACATCTTCCATTGAAATCAATGGGAGCCGATCATTTCGTTTTTCGGCTCGCAGAAAAAAGAGGTGACATGCCCTTTTATCAGGCGGATTCCTTGGCTGACTCAGCCGTGGACGACCACCTCACGACACTCCCTCCCAACTAGGTCCATTAATTTGGGTGTAATCCGGAGCAGAATGCCGCGACTGGATGCCGGTGCGCTGTATACACTGCACTGGCATCCAGTCGTGGCTAGCTGTTTTTTGGACCAGATTCGGAGGCAGCCTCCACCTCAGAATCCAGCCCAACCCCCCCCCCCCCCTCCACGTGTGAACCTAGCCTTAGACTCTGAATGACATAGTACTACTGAGCAGCCTCCAGAATCTACAGATGGAGCAAAATTTAACTCTGACACCTCCGTATTTCCACAGCCAGACTCAGACTCCTGCTCATAAATGGCTGACAGTAATGGTTAGACAGACGTGTTGACGTTGATATACAGCTAAATTATACAATATTAATAATTGTAGAAAATAAACAAAAACAATTGACTATTTTAGAGTTGAATGAATTGACTTGGAACAAACCAGATTTAATCCAAATATTCCAAATTGTTTGTTTTTGAAAAAACCCGAAGAAAAGGTGATTCGCTATAGATGGATAAAATGGCCATTGCATTATACTCTGGGGTCAGAGTATAATATTGTCACGTTCACTTTGACATAACTTAAGCTGTGTTTGCCTCAGAGTCAGTGCACACAGAGTTTTTGGAGCTGATTTTGACGCTGAATTCGCCTCAAAATCAGCCCTCAAAAAAAGCCTCCTGGGGCCACTGTGCAGCATATTATACTTTGTGGGGCCACTGTGCATCATAATATACTTTGTGGGGCCACTGTGCATCATAATATACTTTGTGGGGCCACTGTGCATCATAATATACATTGTGGGGCCACTGTGCATCATAATATACTTTGTGGAGGACACTGTGCACCATAATATACTTTGTGGCGGGCACTGTGCATCATAATATACTTTGTGGCGGGCACTGTGCATCATAATATACCTTGTGGTGGGCACTGTGAATCATAATATACTTTGTGGCGGGCACTGTGCAGCATATTATACTTTGTGGAGGCCACTGTGCATCATAATATACTTTGTGGCGGGCACTGTGCATCATAATATACTTTGTGGCGGGCACTGTGCATCATTATATACTTTGTGGCGGGCACTGTGCATCATAATATACTTTGTGGCGGGCACTGTGCATCATAATATACCTTGTGGTGGGCACTGTGCATCAAAATATACCTTGTGGTGGGCACTGTGCATCATAATATACCTTGTGGTGGGCACGGTGCAGCATAATATACTTTGTGGGGAGCCACCGTGCATCATAATATACTTTGTGGCGGGCACTGTGCATCATTATATACTTTGTGGCGGGCACTGTGCATCATAATATACTTTGTGGCGGGCACTGTGCATCATTATATACTTTGTGGCGGGCACTGTGCATCATAATATACTTTGTGGCGGGCACTGTGCAGCATATTATACTTTGTGGAGGCCACTGTGCATCATAATATACCTTGTGGTGGGCACGGTGCATCATAATATACCTTTTGGCGGGCACTGTGGAACCCTTCATCATTGACATCACACGGCATTTGTTTTGTGCATTATTATTACAGGCTGTGATAACATTGCATGGTGATATTAAAACAGTTACTGTGTGATATAAAGAGCAAAGGAGTCATGGCACTGGCAAAAGCACCATAGTATCTTCAAAAGGTTTACACTGTATCCCTTTCAAATATTTTAGATTCCGCTGCAGCACCCATAACCATCATTATCAAGAATATGTTATAGTGAGGGGATAGGGGACCCTGAACAAAGTTTGCTCGGGGCCCCCAAGACTTTAGTTACACCACTGACTGTGCCCCTATTTACATTGATGGGAGCTGAGTTACAGTATTGGCGCCCGCCCACTATACAGGTACCAGAGCTATTTGCATCCAGCCCTCTATTATATATGTGTATCAGAAGTGGCCCCATACAACTGATCAGTGGGGTGGCCGGTTGTTGGCCCCCCAAGGATCAGATCTTTATAGTATATCCTAAGGATTCTACTGTCATACAAACCTCTTTAATATAGGAAGAGACCATCTGATGGCAGCAGAGTAAGAGCATTGCTCTCAACATTTTACTACTAATGTGAGGGCTAAAACTGCAGACAGCAGAGTGACACCCTTTTTAAATCTACATATGCCCTTTCTCTTACTTAAATGTGTAGTCAACCTTTCAGCACATAGAGCTTATTCGCTGCATTATGAAAAAGTATAATTTTCTAGCACTTTGTAGCCATTGAATTCATTGTTTACTTCCATGCTGCGTAAATCTGCCCTGTCATATAACGGACATAGAGATATATGGCTCATTACAGTAAGGCTAGCCATATACTTCAAGGCAGTCTGTCACCAGAACCCAGCATATCAACCCAAATAGGTTAGAGTCACTTTAATCACACAGTGTATCCCTCACTCCCTCTATTGCCGTGATATCAGCGTCTTTGTCATATCAAGATAAATAATACAGATAAGTTCTTTGGAGCAATGAGGACATACTGTAGATCTGGGGCGGATTGGCAATGTATACCAATATACAATTCCCGGTTGCTAAATATGGGCCACTCAGCAGGAAAGTTACCTGTCCACAAGACCCCTTACTATTTGGTTTGCCATAAACAAAACATTATTATACTCTGGGGTCTCCACAAACCATAATAAGTAGAGGTCCAGTGGAGATGGGTAAAAATAGCAGACAGTTATACTCACCTCTCCTGGGTTCCCAACATTCTCCTCTGGCCTCTTCAGGCCCCTGGCTGACATGCCACACCCTGGGGTCACCAGTGAGGTCTGTGATTGGGCCATATTCTGTGTGTACAGTAATTTTACACAGTCCCAGGATTGCCGCCTCTCCCTCCATGTAAAGCGGTCCTGTGTACAATAATTTTACATAAGACTGTTTTACATGGCGGGGAGGCAGCGGTCCTGAGCCCACCTATAAAATGGGGTGATGTCTATATTTTTGTCACTTTTAGTCCCTGCATTGACACTTACCTCTTTGGAGAAACAGCAACTTGGTGTTAAGGTTCGGATGCAAGGCCTCAAAACAGCAACAGCAGGAACTGGCTAATAACAGCAAGCAGTACAGTACTGCAAGCAAAGACAGACCCATAGACACCTTCACCAGAGCCCACCACAAGGCTGGATGGACTTTAGCCAAATCTGAGCATCTGAATTGTCACCAATAGAAGGCTGTACCAATAATAAGCACACTGCAAGCTGAAACCAAACCAAAACCCATGACTAACAGAGGAGGCCAAGAGCAAGTGAACCATCGTACAGGCATGGGTCAGAACCAGGAGAGGTTGTCAGAGGCTAAATCAGAAGACAGAAGCAATATCCAAAAGCAGGGCAAATGTCAAAATCCAAGCAGGCATATCACATGCAGAATCAGCAGGCAATATCCAAAAAAAAGCCAAGAGTCAGTATGAAGCAAACCCAAACAGGAAGCAAAGCCAAATTAGGAATTAGAACAACAATTAGTTGGTCCCTGGGTCAGGAGGGAAAGGGTATTATATAGGCCTCCTCATTCTCTAATTGGACCAACCCCAGAAACTTCTAACACTGTAGAATCTTCTTCCCAGGATGATATGGTAACCTTAAGGGGGCATTCACATGGAGTAACACCGGGCGTGTATCACAGCCGTACACACCGGCGTTACGGCAGACTGCCGAACACTTCCCATTCACTTCAATGGGAGCGCTCGTAACAGAGGTGTTTTTACGAGCGCTCCCATTGAAGTAAATGGGAAGTGTTCGGCAGTCTGCCGTAACGTACGGCTGTGATAAACACCCGGCGTTACTCCGTGTGAATGCCCCCTAAAGGTGTAGCAGCACTAAGAATCCTTGTATTGATATGTTGGGTTCTGGTAACAGATTCAAGATAGCTATAAATGTATATGTATATGTTGTTTATTTGTTTCTTTGTGCATGTTCATGTGTTCAGACGCTCAGATTTGGCTAAAGTCCATCCAGCCTTGTGGCGGGCTCTGGCGAAGGTGTCTATGGGTCTGTCTGTGCATGTTCATTGCGAGAAAGTGACAGGCAAAGTGCTGGAATCCCGTTATATCAGATCCAGATTCCTGAATTACAGTGGGAAAAGAAGTATTTAGTCAGCCACCAATTGTGGTGTTCTCCCACTTAAAATTGACTAAATACTTTTATTTCCCACTGTATGTGTGGTCCAGGGCGAGTCTGGAATAAGTTTCAGCACCCAGGTGTGGGGCGTAGGCCATAAAAGGTTGCAGAGCCTGCACTTCAGGGCAGATGCAGGAAGTGAGGAGGTGAGTGGGTCTGTCCTGTAACCCTGAGTCTGGTGAGACCAATTAGTGCTTATTTTGTTCATGTGGCTGGTAGTAAACCTCATGTATAGTTAAGCTATCGTTTCTGTTTAGTTATTTGCTCACAGAAGCAGGAATTTACTTTCTTTTGAATGAAGTTAAGGCTGCCTTTTATTTTGCTCATTTTGTGCCTGAAGTCAAGGTTTATTTATTTTCCTGTTTTTATTTTTTTCTAAATAAACCAGTTTGCTGCATATTTTGTGTCCCTGTCTTTGACTGTTTGGGTCCGCACCTGTGGTGCTATCGAGTTACCTCCCCCACAACATGTGCATTTGCATGTTCTTGTTTTCTTCTTTGTGCATGTACCTGTGCCTATGTTATTTGTTTCTAGGGGCATGTGTTGTTTGCTTAGAAACAGTGGTGCAAACCCAATCAGTCAAGACAGGGGCACAAAATGTGCAGCTAAATATTTAGCAAAAAACATGAAAATAAATAAACCTTGACTCTAGGCATAAAAATAAATAAAACAAAATACAGCCTTAACTTCAACAAAAACAAAATAAATACCTGCTCGTCTGAGCGCTAACTAAACTGTAGGTTACCCTAACTATACGAGTGGCTTACTACCAGCCACATGAACACAACAGGAGCAATAGTGTCTCTCCGGACTCAGGGTTACAGGAAAGAACCATACACCTCCTTTCACCTCATGGGACTGCCATGAACTGCAGACTCTGCAGCCTTTTATGGGTCAGTAATGAGCCCAGGATCTACACCTTAGCTGAGGCCTACTCCAGATCTGCCCTGGACATACATGGGCCCTATATGGGGCTCCCAATCTATAAAAAAAAAATCAAAAAAAAAATCCATCGTGTATGGTCAGAATTACAGTGGTAAGAAATCTACACTGCAACAAGCTGCAAATAAAATAATGGTATAACGGTATAAGGAACCATATTTTTTCCTGCCTACGTCTACTTTACCACCAAGAGGTTTTTCTTAAGGATGCGCTAAATATTGGATATGGAAAGAAAAGACAATACATTGAATTAATCTTAAGTGTGATGAGAGAGGGTCAAGGTAATAGGGCTAGCTCTCCTTTTATGACTATTACACTACATATAATACAAGGGTAACTACGGTGATGCAGTCCATTCAGCGAGGCTTTGTGAAGGCCTGCTTAGAAATTCCATGAACTGTTATTAGAAGAAATTATTTTCCACTACAAACACAATCAGTGAATAGGAAAATAAATGTTTATGTAATTTAGCATACATTAAGAGCGGCCTCATCGCCGGCACTAAAGTGCTAGCTGATTACTTCTACTGGAATGCTCATCCTATGTCTTTATAGCCTCAATGAAAACCACTGATAAGTGGTCATTACGCCGCAAGCTGAATCGGCCTTACTAATTCTACTGACGGCATAAAATGATCTTTCTATGGAAGGGGCTACCAGATTCCTCTGTGTCTAGAAAGTAACCTTACCGAATAATGACTTGTACTCTTTACATCTCCTTTATCGTCAACTATTATGGATATTCAGGAAGGCTTTTACTCAGGATATGAGTGTATAAGAGCCATGATTGGTGCTAACCATTACATCCCATTGACATCTAAATACGCCTATAAAGTATGGAGTCTACTTATAGAAGATTGGATATTGCATACTTGCTTACATCGTCCTCCTCTGTCAAGTTATTTAGTTATTTTATATGGTGGCCACACACTTGCAATAGCTTGAGTGGCCAACAGATATTTCTTTAACAAGTGCCCCATTGACATGAACACTTGGTTCAGACAAACATGTATGTGTTTTCAATGAGAAGAGAAGAATTACCCATTCTCAGACTAATTTGGAGATGGATAACCTACCCCAAGGAAAGATAGAGCAAGCCTGCAGTGCTAACCACTGAGCCACCGTTTGGCCCTTGCTTTTTTAACTTCTTTTACCACCACTTATCTACTTGTCCAAAAGCTACAAAATTCACTTAGAAAGACTTCTCTTTAATCCTTCAGATACATTTCAGAAATGCACCTTCACGATCACAGAATTTATACTGAGTCCATCTAAATGTGCCATTTATAATACTGGTACTATCAGTGGCGTAAGTAAAGTCTTGTGGGCCCCGATGTAATATTTTGTCCGGGGCCCCTACCTCATCCCTACAGCGAATTGTCAATAGTGATGGTTACTAGAGATGAGCGAGTAGTATTCGATCGAGTAGGTATTCGATCGAATACTATGGTATTCGAAATACTCGTACTCGATCGAGTACCACTCGCTATTCGAATGTAAAAGTTCGATGCAGAACCAGCATTGATTGGCCGAATGCTATACAGTCGGCCAATCAACGCTGGCTCTTCTCCTACCTTTAGAAGTCTTCTCCGTGCAGCTTCCCCGCAGCGTCTTCCGGCTCTTCATTCACTCTGCCAGGCATCGGGCCTGGGCAGAGCCGACTGTGCATGTCTGCTTGTAGTGCGGGCATGCGCAGTCGGCTCTGCCCAGGCCCGATGCCTGGCAGAGTGAATGAAGAGCCGGAAGATGCCGCGGGGACACTGCAAGGAGAAGACTGTTTGGAGAACCCAGCCCGACCCTCACTCGTGGACTTGGTAAGTATAATTTGATCGAACGTTGCCTACCCCTGAAACAAGCATTTTCCCCCCATAGACTATAATAGGGTTCAATATTCAATTCGAGTAGTCTAATATTGAGGGGCTACTCGAAACGAATATCGAACCTTGAACATTTTACTGTTCGCTCATCTCTAATGGTTACAGGTGCTAAGTAGAGATGAGCAAGTACTATTCAAAACAGCAGTTTCGAATAGCACACTCCCATAGGAATGAATGGACACAGCCGGCACATAGCCGGGGCCGGCATCCTGCCGTTTAACCCCCTGCATGCTGGCTGCGTCCATTCATTCCTATGGGTGCGTGCTATTCGAAACTGCCGTTTCAAATAGTACTCGCTCATCTCTAGTGCTAAGGAGTTTAATCAACCTTAGTGTGGTTAGGATAACCTGGGGATCTCCTTGGCTTATGGGCCCATTGGAAGCTGCAATCTCAATGTTGATGCCAGTGCTTAGGGACCCTTAAGACTCCTGGGCACCGATGTGACTTCACCCGCTCAAGTTACACCCCTAGATACTATTTGGCAGAGAGTTTTTTTGGGCCTTTGTAGGTACCAAGAATATAATTTTTAACCATTAAGCACAGGATGAGCAAAGCTATATACCCCTCCCAGAAAGATCAGTTCGGGAGTGCATGGAATTATGGGAGTACATAGAAATAAATTAACTAGTAACCAGAATACATGAGACATTAATGAGCAAGTAATGCTGAGTCTGTAAATGCAATCTATGAGGACCTGGTGGAATAGCTCTCCCAGCTAATAGGGTCAGGACCAATTTATAACCGGGTTGGATGGATTGAATAGATTAATACATATGAGATGTATAGATCTATAACAACTCCAAGAGGCCGAGCAACTACTTTGGCTAAAAAAGCGCAACGATTGTGTTATAAATCATGTTTTGCTCAGTTAAAAGGTGGTTTGACCTTCAACACAGCAAAGCCGATAATGCAACGTCTGTTTCCCAAGAGGTATTTTTAGCAAGTTTTAATAACTATTCACCTTAAAAAAAAAGACATATGAAGTCCTTATATATCTAATTTGCCAGGCAATAAAAGATTAATCTCCTCCTAAATTAGTTTCCCTTTTATTATGAATTAAGTGCAGCTCTCTTCAAAAGCTCATCATTTCTCGAGCTAAGGATTTATCTCCACAAGATTATCTTTCCAGGAGTGAGCGAAAGATTTATGCCGCGTTCCATATTTCCAAGGCAATTACTTTTGAAAAACACTTCCACGTAGATAATAATATGTATACATGTCTTGTGGAATTTAATCAGTTTACTGGTTACTGTCTGGAAGATGAGAGATCCGAATCTCCGGCTAAAGGTAATCTATGCATCAAGCTGCGGAAAAAAGTACATTCAATTTTAGATTTTTTTTTTAGAGTGAAGAGAACGGGGAATTCAATGTTTGGGGATTGCATATAAAAGCCACATTCAGAGAACCTCGGTGTATTGACAGATACCGAAGCCGAACTGAAATTATATTTGACATCAAAAGATTTCAATGTAAAACTTTAGATTTTTTACTTCCCAGCACTGATGTTAAACAAATGTGATTAACGCAGGAGGTGGAGATAAAACTCCGGCTCCCTTCCATCTTCATGTCATTTTCCCAGTTGAATCCAAAGGTTAGTAGCCTCCAGGCGGTAGATGGGCAACCATAATTCAGTTAAAGCTGCCATGAATTCTCTGAACAGGATTAACAAACACACTGTTTAACTCCACTCCCGCCAGAGGGGAGGATTAGGAGGGTAAAAATAATTGGAGCTCAGAAAGGTAAAGAAATATGGGAATTTGCAGAGACGCTGAGCACACGGGGTTTAGACTCTAATGCGGAATAAAGCATGTTATACGTGTCGGGACAACCATATGTTGCCAAAAAGCTAAATATCACAAACTTTCATTAAGGGTATATAATCATATAAGCTGTTCCCTCTACAGAAATAATCTATACGTAACCAAAAATTACATTTTTTCCACTTTATTCAATTGGTATTTAAGCAGCCTATTCAACTGCTCTGTGTCCAGACACCAAATTAAGCAGATCTCTCCCTTACTCTCAGCAGGAAGTCCCAGCAGGATATGAAGCAGGTAAAATACGTTCAGCTAAAGTGACATCCTCAGTAAAAGGTACCCTTAGTAATATAACAATGCACTGCATGTAACAGAGATGATGATGAGCTCAAATGTGTAGACTACAGGATCAAAGTACACACAGGGTTTGTTTGTAGTCTGTAAGCATGGGCTCTCATAGGTCTGTATACACAAGACATGTTGTATAGGTGGACTTTCCCTTTAATGCACTTGTAAAAAACACATTTCCCTAGTAAATTTAGTGTCAAAGTAAAGCTATTGTATGTATATCCATCGAAGGCAAAAAAGGTTTAAGGTTAAGTTGAATGAATATATAATAGCTAGAGATGAGCGAGTAGTGTTCGATCGAGTAGGTGTTCAATCGAATACTACGGTATTTGAAATACTCGTACTCGATCGAACACTACTAGCTGTTCGAAGTTTAAGGTTCGATGCAGAACCAGCGTTGATTGGCAGAATGTTATACAGTCAGCCAATCAATGCTGGTTCTTCTCTTACCTTTAGAAGTCTTCTCCGTGCAGCATCCCCGCGGCGTCTTCCGGCTGGAATTCACTCTGCCTAGGCATCCGGCCTAGGCAGAGCAGACTGCGCATGCGCAGTTGGCTCTGCCTAGGCCCTGATGCCTAGGCAGAGTGAATTCCAGCCGGAAGATGCCGCGGGGGTGCTACGCCGGGAGAAGACTTCAAGGAGAATCCAGCCCGACCGTCACTCGTGGACTTGGTAAGTATAATTTTATCGAATGTTGCCTACCCCTGAAACGAGCATTTCCCCCCATAGACTATAAAGGGGTTCGAAATCCGTTCGAACAGTCGAACAGTGTGCGGCTGTTCGAATCGGATTTCGAACCTCGGACATTTTAGTGTTCGCTCATCTCTAATAATAGCTAAAAAGATCACCTTTTTTAGCCCCAACAGTTACACCTTTGTACTTGATATATATGAGACAAAAACAGAAAGCAGCACCGAGCTGCATATAGTGAAGTACTGTATAGTAATTTGAAAAGAACTGGTAAGATAACTTCTCACCTTGGATGGTTGTGAACACAACCGCTTTTATAGGCTTTTGAACCACTTAATGAGGGGGGTTCCGCCCAGGGCAATGAGACTGCAGGATCCTGTGCCACCCTTGGTGTCAGTCGAATATAAGAAAAGGACCGGAATACGGAAAGGATCACCGCGCTCAGTAGATGAATAAAAAGTGCTTTATTTTGATAGAAGAAACACAACGCGTTTTGGGCATCTGTGCCCTTTCTCAAGTGTATATACTTAGCTCTCGTCGGACTGGAAGCATCCAGTCCGACGAGAGCTAAGTATATACACTTGAGAAAGGGCACAGATGCCCGAAACGCGTTGTGTTTCTTCTATCAAAATAAAGCACTTTTTATTCATCTACTGAGCGCGGTGATCCTTTCCGTATTCCGGTCCTTTTCTTACCTTTGTACTTGAGGTGTCCAAAAGACCTTCTACCAAATAATAACATGGATAAATGTCAATGGTAGGTGGGGCGCACTGGTTAGAGATGGGTGAAAACCAAAAATATTTGCAAGGTTTGTCCGCCTGTTTCGTTCTGAACCAGAAGTGGTTTTGTTATACTTTGGGGTTTCTTCAGACTCTAAAGTATAATAAATGAAGGCCCAGGGGAGGTGTGGAAAAATATCAAGCAGTTATACTCACCATCCCTCTCCTCACAGTGTCTGGAGCTCCTTCAGATTCCTATTTTGGTCTCCTTGGTGATGTCATGCACCCAAGGAGACTGCTTAGTCCTATGATTGACCCTAAGGAAGCACAAGATGCCAGGAGGATGCCCAGTTGAAGTGAGGGACAGTGAGTATAACTATTTATTACGTTTCTGCAGCTCCTTTGGTCTGAAGAGACCCCAGACTATAATGGTGGTTCACGGGTAATGAACACCCAATGTTTTGGGTTGAATCGGAAACGTTTCAAAAATTTGGTTCAAACTCGGTTTGCTTCAAACCAGTTTGTTCATCTTCACCATGGGCATAGATTGTAGGACCTAGGGTCTTAAATGTTTGAAAGGTTAATGCCTAGGATTAGTAAAGGAAGTAATATACAGATGTGTCTTCTCTTACTTCTTGGCTGGACATGTCCAGATATGTGTATGAAAACTTAAGGCAACGTGTTTGCTTAGTGATGTTCTAACTATACTATATATGTCTATGTGAGACCACCCGGTGGGGAAGTGTGAATTACAGCTTTTCCTAGCACGTTGCGATGAGTTGTATCGGTTTCACGACAAATTGTTATCCTTAACCAACCTGTTGATCAGTTGAGGTTTGGTACATCGGCATGCGGGATAATAAGGGTGTCAAACGCCTCTCTATAATAATGAGCTCCTCAAAACCCATGTGTTATATAGCCATAAGCTGTGGTAGTCGCGGTCTTGCATCACTTCTTCTAGTTATCCTCAGATGTGTACAGAGATTCTGCAGGGCAAGATTGACTGCTTGTTTACCAGCACATGATGGAGTTGCTGTGTGACAGACAAGAAGTGGTCAAACAAGCCATCTGTAATGAACACTCGACAAAAGTGGTCTCTGTGCAGACGGCTCTTCAGCCCCTTCAAAGCATCAATTCATCATTGTGGAGGCTGCTCAAGTAGATGTGTATGTGATGAATGACACCACTATGCTTATTATTACTGCACCCCTGACCCAAATTTTACTTCTGCCCTGGACACGGAGATTACATCTAGTCCACTTTCATTATGTAGATGCACACCAAAAGATCACGATGAATACATCCTTGAGAATGAGGACAGAGCCATAAAAAACAGTCCATGAGAAAATACATCTATGCGCAGCTATAAAAGGTTTTTCTATGACTACGTCATTCTCCTGGCTCGTATGGCTCTAGTAACATTGACAAGACTATAGTATGGCTTATGTGACGTGGCTCTTGTGATCTTTTCTGTTTAATCATGTAACAAGTAACTATGGGATGTCATAGAAATAGGATAGGGATGATTTAAGTGAAAGAGGTTTTTTTTTATTATTTTGGGCTCCGCTTTGGCTTTTCTTAGTCTATTGTGATGTGTATTCTTTGACCTTCCATCACGTCACCAATTGCATACAAGGAATACAAAGCTGTATACAATAGGCTTACCGATCTATTATTATTACTCATAGTTTGTCTTTAGTGCTGCAGAAAAACCTCTTTTAATATAGGTCAATCCTTGGGCTATTTTCACACGACCGTGTCCTTCTCTCGGCCCTAAAAATGGGCGAATCGTTCTGCTTTTAATGGCCATTGTGCATGTGATTTGCCTCCATTCCATGTCCATCTGTCTGTTTGTCAAGGCTGAGTGTCATAGGGTTTGCATCCATTTTTACGGGACCATTAAAATATGAATCTCATCGGTCTTTCATTTTTGACCCAAATCACTAATCCATTTTTAATGGACGTAATTCAGACACCAATGCATTTCACATCTGTTAAAATTGATCCATTGATCTCTATTGGGTACGTGTGTCTGTCCAAACTGACAAGGATAATACATTTCTGTTTTTTTTTAACTGGCGTTTATTTGTTGATTTAATTTTTACTCTAACATGGCTGGGGTTTTTTTTTTACAAAATCTTACACCTTTATGAGGCCTGTTAAAGATGTAAGCAGAATGTGGTACAAACATTATGTATCTACCTCTAGTATTATGTTCACCATTAAGCTATATTTATTATGCAGAATGTAATTTATTTGGGGGGTGTTGAATTCTGTGGATCCCGGCAGTTGCTGCCATATTACTTTCCTAACAGACCTAACCAAGTGGTTACCTCTGTGTGCACTCCTGTTTCTGAGGATTAATAGGCTCACCTGTAAGATTCCTTCTGCCAAACATTGCCTTTCTGTGTGTATAAAGACCTGCTTCTCTAACTATCTGTTGTCTGAGCATTGCTTCTGTCTCTGCTATATATCCCTGTGTACACAAACATTTAGCGGTTTGTATGCTAAGCAAAGCTCTGCTCTGTTTGCAGTTTACTGCTACATGACCTGCTGTTTGGACACGTGCTGTCCTTCTGTCTGTCAAATAAATAATGCTCTAGTTTGGCTGTATTTGTGTCTGATATGGCATTATGTTTGGTCTAATGTCCTTCTGTCTGTTTGGCCAGAACTATGTTGTTCTATTGTTTGTATGTCTGAGTTATGCTCTTGCTTCTGGTTGCAATGTTTAGACACATATGACCTTTTCTCAATACAACATGTGTTAGGACGAGCTGGGGCCTCCACTGTCCCGTGGAGGTTCCGATTTTCCGCCAGTGCTGGAACCAGCACTTCCGGGGTCAGGAAGGCTGGTTATTCGTTTTTCTGTGGCATCAGTTCCCTTGTGTTCTCCCTGCCTGTCTCCTGTCCCTGCTTCTCCTATTTACTCTGCATGTGTATGACCCGGCTTGCTTTACAGACTTCTCCTTCGTGATCTACAGATTTGGCACCTGCCTGACCTCCTGTGCATGACCTTTGGCTTCCTTCTGACCTCCCTTAACTGGATATAGATTTGGCACCTACCTGACCTCCTGTACATGACCTCTGGCTTCCTCCTGACCTTCTTTATCAGGATACTGCTTTGGCTACTCCGCAAACTTCCTGTGTATGACCCGGCACTCCTGACTACACTTCTGCCTCTCACTTCTGCTACTACGTGACCTCCTGTGCACCAACTCGGCTTGCTTAACTACATCTTGGTTTCCTTTGGACCCAGCTTTGTCTCCCCTGGATTGCCTACCTGCCCTGTACGTCTGTTCCTTTGAGCTGACCTGCTCTCCTGAACTTCATCTACTGAGATAAGTGTCTGGGTTTATCCGGGTCCTCCTACTTGGGGTTTGCTCGGTGTACGGCGCTCTCTGGGCGGCTGCGGATTTAGGCCCCAGACTTTCACCAAGTCCAACTCTACCATCAGGAACTCCGGTGAAGAACCCAGGGGCTTGGTTTCACTCAGTTAGGAGAGCGTAGCACACTCAGGACTGTTTTTGCCTCAGTGCTTTGGGATTCTAGTTGCCCAGGGCTTACAGTGATTATTGTTGTATCAGGTTCCAAACAACATGGTTTTGCGAAAAGTCACCCCAAAGTAAAATGCTAACTAATATATATATATATATATATATATATATATATATATATATATATGACCACCTAGTAGGAGATGGTAAATTGCAGATTTTCAAGGCATCCTAATATGGTGTTTAAGCAAATTTGAGGTTGTTTTAGCCTGGACTGTATAATTCTATGCTTAGATACTATTTGATAAGATATCAGTAAACATTACCACATGAAAATGCAATGAATCATCAACTTCATTATCCAAGCAGAGTTTCCTTCATTACTTTTCATGGCTTTTTAGCGAGCAGGTCCTAATGACAGCGGTGCTGCTCTGAGCACAGTATAAATGATGGCTACACAGTGACCTAAACACAAGCTTTAATAATAAGCCATTCTACATCCCTCACTAAGAACTGGCTGCAAGTTGTGTAATGTTTTCCTGTGACTTGGTACAAATAATGATCCCGGCTGCCTGTTATTTAAAGGCTGGACTCCCGCTGTGTTCACTGCCTTTTTACAGTCTTTCCGTCAGCTGCATTTAAAAATTAAAATCTCCTCTGCGCCTGCCCAGGATTTCCTCAATAAACCATCTCAGATGTACTTAAGAATAAGAGAAATCCTCAACATATATCAATGGAGAAGTGAGCTCTTTCTGTTCTAAGGAAATTGGCATCGGAGACTGGGAGGAAATGGGAACGGTCACGGCCATATTACCAGGTGGCACCTATTCAGTCCTAGTCCTGGGTGTCGGCCCCGCATAGGGCGTCCATGAACCGTGTTGTGGTCTGTGCACAATTACTACAACAGCTTGTGTTCCATTATACATCTGAGATTTAGGGTATGGCTACGCTAACTTTGACCACGCATTTCATAGTCATATTTGTAACCTTATCACAACTTTCATGCTTGCATATCAGGATCTAAAAAACAATATTAAAGGGTTTTCCATGAATATAATATTTATATTTGTAGACATTTTCGCACATATAAACAAAATTTTTCAGAGTTTTAAAGATTTTCTCTAACCATCCTAGTAGTCTATTGTCTTGATCAGTCAGCAATGGATACGACCATGAATGCAGGAATTTTCTATGATCAAAAAATCTGACCATAATGTCCTTATTGTGCCTGGGTTATGGTTTTCATGTAAGTAGTGTCCTTGCCTGATAACCTGTTCATAATAGTCAAGGCTAAGTTTCAGACAAGTCAATAGAAAGTTCCTGCAGTCATGGTCATAGAAAACGATCAAGACAAAAGATTGTCACCACAAAGATGGTTAGATGAAATCTCTGTAAAATTTTTAATTATAAGTATTTGCAAAAATGTTTAACTTTTAATTGTCTATACATTTAAATATGGTTACGTTGATGAGAAAACCCCTTTAAAGAGAAGTCTATCACTTCCTCCAAACATATCCAAGATGTCATAGTAGTAGGAGGATCAGTTCCCATTGCATGGGGTGGAGCTAGAAGGTGAGAGGAGGAGTATAAAGGCGAGGGCAGTGGTCAGGGAGCTGAAGACATGTCCAGCGGACTCTAGATTTTAAGGACACAATCCAGGGTTTTTATACTGACTGCCAGATTTGGAGTTGGGAAGGAATTTTTTCCCCTGAAATAGGGCAATTGGCATGAGCCTCATGGGGTTTTTTGCCTTCTTCTGGATCAACACTGTAGGGGATTGTAGGGTTATAGGTTGGACTTGATGGACTAATGTCTTTATCCAACCTCATCTACTATATATGAGTGCAGTCTCATTTGCATGTCACAACAAAGGTATTTTTCTCAAAATCTACAAGAGACATATGTGACAAAGGTCATTGTAATGTGCTCTGCAATGTGGTGGTGACAGTTGAATGTGGTTCGGGGAGGTGATAGACTCCCTTTAACAATCTCTCTAAGGCTCCAGGGATCAGATCTTCAGTAGTGACATTTATACAAAGTATAGCTGCTATTTCAAGCAGATTTTAGGACCATGGAATTAAAATTAACTGTTTCCGCTAGTCACACAGAGTTTTCATGGAGCCATCAGCATGCTTGACCACAACGTTCACGTTCATGTTACGAAAACTAAGGATCCTAAGAGTTGGACCTAAACAATCTATCAATGATCTCTTATCCAATGGATAGATGAGAAATAGGGTTGAGCCGATCTTCAGATTTCAGGATCGATTTTAAAATCTGATTTCTGATAATTTTCCAGCCAATCCCGATCGTGAAATTTGCTCAATTGCCGATCGGAATGCAATCTTTTCCGATCCCAATCGCTCAACCCTAGTCAATGGTTCTTCTACGGGAAAAGTCACTTTTAGGGTTGAGCCGATCTTGAGATAACCTCCAACCTCGATCCTGCTGGAAAAGATCGGGATCGGAATTCCTATTGCGATTGTGAAATTTACTCGATCACCGATTGGAATCCGATCATTTCCAATCCCGATCGCTCAACCCTAGTGAGAAATCTATTTGGCTGGAATACCCCTTTAAGACACCCAGGTCTGGTTTGTGATATCAATTCTACCACATTGTTGGTCTCGTACGCCAAGTACAAAGATTTCATAATCCCTAAATCAGATGAATAGCTCTCACATCTTAGATTAATGTTTTCAAAGAAAATACTATTTTCTCCCAATACAATACTGCTTATTAGCATTGTATGAATAATGGAGAATTCAGCAATAATAGTAATCTTAGATTGCTTGCTATGTAAACAACAATTTGCTGACATCTTTGTGTACTCTGGCTCCTGGAGGCCTTATAATGAAAAGAAATTGGATAAAATTAAATTAAATTTAATTCAATTTATAAATGAAAAATGTTTTATATGAAGCCTTATGAATACGGGACCTGATGATGTCACAAAGTGCAATGACATCATCACCCTGACTGTAATAGATCCATGTTCACTCTGCAATATGCTAAATATTTTGACGTTACCGAGGAAGTAGAAAACCTGTCTTGATCACATGCTGCTCACAGACATGTAGATGAGCTCTTTTTTCAGGCCTGCGCTCGGGTTTCCGTTCGTTTTCCACGCAAAATATGTGGAGAGAAAATTGTAGCTCGCAAGACTTTTCTCTCCACATGTTTTGTGCGGAAAACACACGGACCCCATTATAGTCTATGGGGTCCGCGTGTTTTCGCAGGAAACCACTTTTCTATGCGTAAAGGTTTCCGTGGGGGTTCCCAAGCGGACTCCTCGAAGGGAAACCCAAAATATTCACATCTTGCACAGTTAAAGAAGAGAAATTGACTGAAAGTTTTTGTGTATAGTGACCCATAACCATGCCTCATTTTGGAATTTTGTACCACTTTTGAAGATTGAGTTTTCTCCATATTCTGCAATCTTGGTCCTTAAAGGGGAACTGTCACATGAAAAATGCTGTACAATCTGCTGGCAGCATGTTATAGAGCAGGAGGAACTGAACAGACTGATATTTAGGTTTGTGGGAAAAGATTCAGTAGAACGTGTCATTTTTTCATTTATATGTTTACTTTTCCTATGCATGGAATCCGACATCTTGTTAGGGGATGGTCCTATCCGCGACTAACAGCTATCTCTGTAGGCATGGCCATACCTAGAGGGCTGGTTATATTTTGACATCTCCATAAGTAAATGACCATCTAGTGACAACAAATATATACTATAAGTTATTAAATAAGATATACAGAATATTTCCGATAATTTTATATATCAATCGGCTCCGCTCCTCCAGCTCAATATAACATGCTGCCTGTACATCGCACTACATTCTCCATGTGACAGGCTTCTCTCAGGGGGTTTTATTGTCATAGAAAGTGATGACATGTAGCTGAGATATGCCATCACTCTTTGATCAGTGGATGATACTGTAGACGCTCCGGCCATTCCTCACTAGAGGGGTCTGCACTGCTAGTTTGGTCATATATATTCTCTCCATGCAGACGCTCTTGGCTACCTGATGTAACTTATAGCTCAGTAAAGCCCATTTAACTAGAATGGCATTCTGCTGTTCCCTGCACAGCGAGAGGCCACAAGCGATTCTCATACCATCATACCATGGACAAAATTGAACTGTGCAGTGACATGGAGGATTTTTTCAGGAGGCTGCGCCTGAGAGAATATTTTCATGACACAGATGACACAGAGGAGACCCAACCCACCCCTTCAGAGGTTCACAGCTTAACTAAGAAGGAGACATCTGATTGGACACCTCCAACTGGACGAAATTTTGTTCTGGATAATTATATAGACTGTTTTAGACACATGGTCAAATCAACTATACTGGATACAAATAAAGCCCTGCCGTCTAACATCACTGCCCAGGAAAGAAGGGCTATAAAATCTCTGAGAAATAATAACGACATCATCATTAAACCAGCGGACAAGGGTGGCGCTATAGTCATGATGAACACATCAGACTACATACAGGAGGCACACAGACAGCTGAATGACACGCACTACTACTCTAAATTAGATTCAGACCCCACAGTGGAGTACTCTAAAAAACTGAAAAAAGTTATCTCGGGCCTAACTGATGGAGCCAAAGGCCTAAGCAGCCTCATACCAACAAGCCCAAGAATGGGAACTTTTTATATGCTCCCTAAACTACACAAACCTGGGAACCCAGGGAGACCGATCATCTCATGTGTGGGGACACTCACTGAACAGATCTCTGGATGGGTGGAGCGCACTCTGAAACCCCTAGTGAAGGATACAGCCAGCTACCTTCAGGACACCACAGACCTATTAAATAAGCTATCCACTATAGGTCCCCTTCCAGATGGAACCATCCTGGCCACCATGGATGTAGAATCCCTGTACTCCAACATCCCACACCAGGATGGTGTAAACGCCTGCCAGTTTTTCATGGAAAAGCGAGGTATGAGCGCTGAATCAGTGGTGAAACTCACGAAATTCATCCTCACCCACAATTACTTTTCTTTTGGTGACTGTATCTATCTACAGCAGACTGGCACCGCAATGGGGAGCAAAATGGCGCCACAGTACGCTAATCTCTTCATGGCCAAGCTTGAGAGTGACTTCCTCTCCACCTGCACCATTAGGCCCCTGGCCTACTACCGATTCATTGACGATATCCTAATCATTTGGACTGGGTCTGAACAACAGCTGAAAACCTTCCATGAACTATTCAACCAATTCCATCCCACCATCAACCTGACGCTCAATCACTCCTTCTCGGAAATAAACTTCCTAGACACAGTCATCAAGATACAGGACAACAAAATTGAGACATCACTGTATCGGAAGCCGATTGACCGACCAACCTACCTAGGATGGGACAGCTTTCATCCGAAACACATAAAGAACTCTATTGTGTACAGCCAGGCCATCAGATACCATCGCATATGCTCTAACCCTGCAGATAGAGAAGAACACCTCGGAGTCCTCAGAGACACATTCTTGAAGCAGGGTTACCATCCAAGAACGATTGATAACCAAATCACCAGAGCCACCAGGATACCAAGATCGGAGTTATTAAGATACAATACCAAACAGGAGAACAACCGAGTGCCCCTGGTTGTCACTTATAACCCCCACCTGGAGACGCTGAGAGGAATCACACGCAAACTACATCCACTACTACAAAAAGACAACCGTCTAACATCCATATTTCCGGACCCCCCTCTCCTGTGCTATAGACAGCCACCAAACCTTAGGAATATGATGGTCAGTAGCTCACTAACATCCCCAACCAACGCAGGAACATTTCCATGTGGGAATAAGAGGTGCAAAACCTGCCCCCACATACTGACCACTGACAGGATAGAGATACCAAACTCGAACAAGGAATATAACATTCCAGGTACCTTCACCTGCAGCACATCCAATGTAGTGTATTTAATTATGTGTACCAAATGCTCCACTGATAATCTGTATGTTGGAGAGACCGGACAGCAACTTAGACTGCGCATGAACTCACATCGCCATACTATTAAAGAACAAAGATCTGACCTTCCCGTGTCAAAACATTTTTGCAGGGGGGACCACAACATTACCAATGACATGAAAATTCTGATTTTGAGAGGGAATTTCAGATCTAAGAGAGAAAGACGCATACATGAATATAAATTCATGACATTGTTTCGGACACTAGAGTGTGGGATTAATGCATCACAGGGGTTCATGTCTTTTTACAGTAGTGTGTGATCTGACAAGGACCTGTAAGTGTTTATATTGTCTCCACCAATTACCACATTGTCTCTAGCAAATGTCTCCACCAATTGCTTACATTGTCTCACCAACTACTAACAACCCCCCCCTCCTCCTGAAATCTAACACCCTTTGTGCCTGCTCTGTGTATATATATATATATATATATATATATATATATATATATATATATGCATCCTTCAAAAATGTTTTTAAATTTGCTTTGACAAAGGAGCCTTGCGCTTCGAAACGTTAGCCATTTGTCATCATTATGAGTTAGCCATTAAAAAGGTATCAACTACTGAAGATTACCAAGTTTTCGTGTTTTTTTATATTTCCAACCCACTGGCTAACACGGTACAACAACGAACATTTCCCTTTACCATCATTGTTTGGTAAGACATCTATACAAGCACAGTCCTTTCAATATTAGGATATTGACAATTTTTTTTTACATGCACAATCTGCTGTCGTACAGAAGACTTATCCCCAGATCCACCAACTCCAACCATTTGTACCAATTTTTTTCAAAGTTTTTTCTCTTGCCTACACAGTTCCTGAGAAATTACTGCAGTTCATTTCAACACCTAATGTGCTAATTAAAGTGAAGTTAAAATGATGTATGCACTGAGCAGATCAATGTAGTGGTTCGTAATGGATCGTTGGCGGGGTCTTCGATTAGGGAGATGAACCCTAGTCGGGTTTGTTAACAGCAACAGTTGTCACATCAACCCCAAGTTGGGGAAGAAAGGAAAACACAACTGTTTGGCTGGCTGGATGTCCCGTAATGGTTTGCCCAAATGAACACTGCGCTAGAGCAGACTGGTGCAAGTTCTGAATCTTTATTGAAGACACGTACCAACACCACGTGTTGTTATGTGTACCACTTGCACCAGTCGGGTCTAGCGCAGTGTTCATTTGGGCAAACCTTTACAAGTAAGGGACGCCCCAGTCGGCCAAACAGTTGTAATATGCTAATTAGACACTCTATTGTCAAGTGGGCAGTCCTTGATTGAAGCAAACAATATGGGACCGCATACCTGATATTACACAGTCTAGTGAGCATACTGGATTCTGAAACTAACAGCCCTGGTTGCTCAGGAATGGTGGGGCTAGAGAATAAAACTACAATATAGCCCAAATCAATGGAGCAACAGCTATTGAAGGATGTAAGGAGTTGGAACTGGTAGAGGTCGTAACAGTCCTTTTTAGGCAAAGGCCCCACATTGCGTAAATGCAGCTTTTTTTTGTTGCTGATTTTGCTGCAGTTTTTTGAGCTAAAGTTAGTAGTGGATTGAGCAGAAGGTAGAGGTATATGAATTTCCTATATATTTTCCATTCTTTTCATAGCTATTCTCGGCTTTGGATCAAAACACCGCAGCAAAATATGCACCAAAAAAACAAACAAAAAAAAAAAAAAACTGTGTCTCCTTAATGTGGGTCCTCAGCCTTATAGAGCTTAAATGGGATTAGAAAAAAAGAGTCTGTATTTTTTTTTGTACAGACACATTACCATTGTTGCCCATAGACCGGTATTACAGCTTAGCTCTATTAAAGGAGGTCTATCACCTTTTCCCAGCCTAGCTACTATCAATACCATATTATAGAATTATCTTTCTTATGTTTGTCATTTTGTAGATTTGGAGAAAAATATCTTTGAAGTGTTATGCAACTGAGATGGTTGGTGCACTGGGGGCGGGCCTCCAGCCCTGGGAGCCCTGCTGCTCAGTCCTCTACCACCTTCCCCTGCCTGTATCACCCTCTACTACTATGACATCACCCATTCTACCTAAGCAGCAAAAGCAGTGCTCCCAGGGTTGAAGTCCCGCCCCTTGTGCACCATCTGCCTCATCTGCATAAGATGTTCAAATTGTTTTTCTACAAATCTACATATAATGTTTGTCACTGTAATGTACTCTGTAATGCAGTTGTAGTGCAGACTAGGAAGGAGAAAAAACAAGAAAGCCGCACACCTTGTGCGGAACCGGAAAATTGCATAGTGGCGAGCAACAGATGTTAAAGGTGCTCACTTTCTTCTGTTGTGGGGGTCACAACTTACTTTAAAGTGTTATTCAGAGTCACAAGGACTTAGGAGGGAAGCGTCCACTGACTTGCATCTACCAGACATTTCCAGAGCTGCTCGGAGTACAAGTGGATAATTTACATAGTTACATAGTAGATGAGGTTGGATAAAGACATGAGTCCATCAAGTCCAACCTATAACCCTACAATCCCCTACAGTGTTGGGGAAAAGGTGTTTCCAAAAACACCAGGATGCGTAAGTTCCCCAACTGTAGTAGTTGAATGTACTTAGGGAAGGTAACAGATAGTAGTTGCAATAATAGGAACAGTCCATGGTCAACCCCTTAACTAAAAATAATATTGGTTTTCCGAATATCCAATCAATTTTTAGAGGTCACAGAGTTCTTTCCAACAGTGGTAGAAATGTCTTCCCACCATTAAATCGTAAGACATGGGAGAAAGATTAAAAATTCAGGAATCTTCCTTAAATATGTTAAGCAGGGAAAAATATTGGTTACCAGTGTATTCTCTGTACCGGATAAGCCTATCTACTATTATACACAGACGTTCCCATATCCCTGAAGATTCAATTTGCAGAGCACAGTAGGAGGAGCCAGAAGTCTCTTCTCTGCCTCCTTTGCTGCTGCTCTGACTTTTGGTCATATGACGGACTCTACTCTACTCTACGTTACCGCAGCAGGAGTAGAGCGTTATCAGTGATGTCACATAGAGCTGGTGTAGCAAGGATTTCTGAAATTCTAATCATTGGTGCGCTGGCGAACCTGAATACATATTAGTAAGCCAGCTTATCCAATGAAGGAAATGCATCGGTAGCCTTGGTACATTCATTGGTATGAATTGGTAGATTCATTGGAATGGATTGGTAGATTCTCCCTACATAACTCCTTTAATGCAGTAAATATTAAATACTTGTGACTAAAAGAAACAACCAAGATCTTCTAATGGACGGTACATTCCTTGGTCCTATTGATGGATTTGGTCACCAAATCTTTCTTAATATGGTTTAATATAAAAAAAGATGAAGCATAATATTAAAAAACAAAAACTGTAAAAAAAATTAAATATTGCATCTACTTTTTCAGCGGAACCATTTTTGCTCAAAATCGCACAACAGTTTGAGATGAATAATTTTGGTTTATATTATATTACATAACAAATATACAGTCCAAACTAATTCCAATGTCCATGTCTACAAAAAGGCAACACGAAGGAGAAAAAGTTCTCCGAACGCTCTTTTGTAACCCGTGTTTGGTAATCTCTAGCTCGCCGTTTACCTGCCCCGCATGCTTTACCTTTGTTTGCCAAGGCTGGGAATTTGAAGTATGAGCTGTCAGAAGTCTCCGAGCAAATCCAGTACACGACAACAACAAAAAAAAAGAAATAATAAAATAAATAAAACAGAATACTAAGCTGGGATTTTACTGTTGCTATAGAAATGCCGTGATGAAAGTGACAATTGAAAAGCATCTTGTACTTGATAGCGACAATGAAAGAGACAGAATTATCGGCATAAAAAGCGGGGACGAATAATAAAGAGGAGATGCAGAAATGCAACGCGGGAGAAGAGAGAGAGGCCCGATTAGTAAGTACTGAAAGATAGCAAGTGTCACCTTATTTATATTCTGATAATGCAGCGTTGCGTTGCTCGGTACGCCCTGCTATTCTCTTAATTGGAGCCGGTCTGCTTTCTAATCACAGTGCACAACATACAATAAGGAAACCTCAAGCAATCACAAGATGGACTAAACCAATCTAATCTCATAAAAAAGTCATAAAAAAGAGTAGTAGATGGGATTGGAATTCTAGAGAATGGGGGGGTCATTCCATTATTCTTTAATAGTATCAATATATATGGCAGCGCTTTACCATCCAGACATAGCACACATACACACACGGCTGGTTATGGCCCTTGGAGAGATCACATTTGGAAATAAATGATGGGATTTTCAAGATGGAGATGAGGAATTATACAAGGAGGAATAGAGAACGGAGAGTGAGGATGAGCCTTGTCATTGAGCATTGGGATCCTGGGCTATATTGGTGCCTTTATTCCTGCAAAGCTTTATGGGTATGTTAATTGGCAAAAAGAATGGAAAGAAGGTATAGATTGTAGGGAATGAGGACCTGGGACAGAATCGTTGAACCTCAACTGGTCATATCTCAGAACTAGGCAAACAATAAGGCCATGTTCACATTGTCACTCCAGGTCTGTGGAGTAGGTAGGCCACACCACTGACTCCTTTATTTTATCTCAGCCCAACTCTGAGGCTGAGTTCAGATGGGGTTTTTTGGTCAGGATTCTGATGCGGAGTCCGCGTCAAAATCATGACCAGAAAACGCCAGTCATTTCCTTTTTCCGTGAGCGATTTGTTCCCTGTCGTGGAAAAAAACAGTGACTTTCTTCAGTCCAATTCAGCCGCGGATGTCCGCCTCGCAGCACCTCCCTCCCAACTAGGCCCATTCACTTGGACCTAATCCGGAGCGGAATGCAGTGCACCCGGATCCAAGTGCGGCTAACCATTTTTCGGTCCGGAATCTGACGCTGGGTTCACACCTGCGTTCAATGTGTCCGTACTATGGTTTCCGTCTTCTGCATGGCAGAAGACGGAAACCATAGATCGGGTCCGGCCGTGCGCGTCGGTGAGCGTTTTAGGCTCTCCGCCGCGAAACCGGATTTTTTTATCCGGACACAGAGTAGTGCATGTCCGACTCTGTGTCCGGATTATAAAACCCGGTTTCGCGGCGGAGAGCGCAAAACGCTCACTGCCGCGCACGGTCGGACAGCTTTCTCACCCATTCAAATGAATGGGTGAGAAAGTCTCCTGCAGGCTTCCGTCTCCTGCATCTGTTTTATGCAGGAAACGGAAACCTGCAATAAGGAAAGAAGAACGCAGATGTGAACGAGCCCTGAGCCAGCCTCCGTGTCATATTCCGGACTTCTGCTATGACTCTGACAGCCATGGTCAGAAGCGGCAAAGCTCTTAATTCAGAATAAAACCTAGTGATTGAAGTCCTATGACAGTAACTATGTTACAAACTATACATCAAATTAACTGTACAACATCAATTATTGTATATTATAATTACAAATTATTAATTATTTTATTTTGAAGTCATAATTGGAAACTTTTTTCTGACTTCAACTCTACTCAAAATTAACTCCAACTCCACTATTCGACGCCACAGTCGTATGACAGACCAAAACAATGCCCTATGGACCCCACTGACTATAATTGGGTCCATCTGCCATTTTGCCTGATCAAATAAGTACAGCATATGACGTTCTAAATTTTTTCTATTTTAACGGCCACGTGGTCCACACTGAAGTCAATGGATCGATCTTTAGCAGTCCTCAAAATGGATTTGTGCCTGGTGATGGCCAATGAAAACAGGCCACTGGGGTGGGTAAAAACAAAAAATGGTCATGTGACTATAGCCTTACGGAGTCGCTGATGTTGATGTGAATGTACCCCAGGGATGAAGCACCCATAATATCACTGCAGGATGCATTCGCTTTTGTGTTTATATTAGCGACATATTTTTATAATATTCCGATTCGTAGAGATAATACATTTATTCATCTGCTGGAAGCATACTAGTCTATTTATATGGCGTGAGTAATTATAATAATTAACACATATGTTGTGACACTAAGACTAGACAGGTCGATGAATATATAGCAATTCCATCAGGGTTCTCACACTGCAGATTTAATGTTCCGAAAGTGTCTACATTTTCTGCCTTAACAGCTCTTTAGGGTAAAAAAAAAATAATTTTTCATAATTGCTGTAAAACATCTTAAGACGGAGGCCCCACATTGCAGAAACGTAGCTTTCTCTGTTGCATATATTGTTTTGGGGGGTTTTTTTTAGCCAAAACCAAGAATGGCTACAAAAAGAATGGGAAATATATAAGACGTTCTTATTAGAGATGAGCGAGTAGTACTCGATCGAGTAGGTGTTTGATCGAATACTACAGTATTCGAAATACTCGTACTCAATCGAACACTACAAGCTGTTCGAAGTTAAGATTCGATGCAGAACCAGCGTTGATTGGCAGAATGCTATACATTGCCAATCAACGCTGGTTTTTCTCTTACCTTTAGAAGTCTTCTCCCTGCGCAGCGTCCCCGAGTCCTCTTCCGGCTCTGAATTCACTCTGCCAGGCATCGGGCCTGGGCAGAGCCGACTGCGCATGTCGATGCCGATGCCTAGCAGAGTGAATTCAAGGCCGGAAGAGGACGCGGGGACGCTGCGCAGGGAGAAGAATCCAGCCCGACCCTCACTCATGGACCTGGTAAGTAGAATTTGATCAAATGTTGCCTACCCCTGAAATGAGTATTTCCCCCAATAGACTATAATGGGGTTCGAAACCTGTTCAAACAGTCGAACAGTGTGCGGCTGTTCGAATCGGATTTCGAACCCCAAACATTTTAGTGTTCGCTCATCTCTAGTTCTTATACTTCTATCTTCTGATCAATCCACTCCCGGCTTTGGCTCAAAAAAGGTAATAAAATCTGCAACAAAAAAGCTGCATTTCCTCTAATGTGTGTCCTGTGAGAGTAACATGTGGCTTAGATTCCAAAATTAACTTAGGGCTCGTTCACATCTGCGCCCCGGGTCTCCATTACGCAGGTTTCCGTTTCCTGCCCGAAACTGGACAGGAGACGGAAACCTGCAGGCATTTTTTAAACCCATTCAAATGAATGGGTTTGGAAAGTGTCCGACTATGAGCGCCGGTGAGTGTTTTCTGCTCTCTGCGGCAAAACCGTTTTTTTTTTTAACCGGACACAAAGTCGGACATGCAGGACTTTTTGTCTGGTTTAAAAAAAAAACGGTTTCACCACGGAGAACACAAAATGCTCACCGGCGCTCACGGCTGTACATGGTCTTTCAGGTTTCCGTCTTTTGCCGGTAGAAGACAGAAACCTGAAAACATAGACTGTGGTGTGAACCCAGTATCCAGTATCGCTAGGAGCTGCCCACAGAGACCCACACCGATCTCCATCACCTTATTTTTAAATACTCATACTTACTCTTTCATGAGAAATACATGAAGTGCCTAATACGATTACCGATCCTAATTCCATTAATTTTTTTTAATAATAGTATGAACAATTATAATAATGATATATATCCAAGATCACAGCAAGTGCAGAAGCTACGATATTCCAAAAATTTACACCTGGAATGTCCTAGATATTGCCATGAAGGACTTCTCCTTCATCGAGATGTTCACTACGGTAGATGAGAAAAATTTTTAACACTTCTGAAATCAATGCTCGATGATAACTCCACGAGGGAATTTTTCAAGGGTAGACAAAAGTCAATAAGTAAAGTGGTCTGGTAAGTGTACTCAACAAGGCCAACATTGTGCACCCGGTATAATAGCTACTCAGACTAGATGTTGAGTTGATAAATCAATTTTAATACTGTACAACAGAACATACAACAAAGCCCAGTACTGACCTCTTAAACTAGAAGATGTCGCTGCCATGTTCAGCGTTAAATATTTCCACACAGACAATAAGACTGTCTTAGGGTAAAAATCACATGAGCCCAGTGACATTTGTGCCATGTTACTCCAAAATCCATGGTGCACCAACCACTGCAGATGTCCTCATTGTCCCCATCTGTAGCTGGCTCTTTGCTGCACTAAGCTTCCCAGACAAAGTCCGCTATTATCCTGATCCATAAAAAGGAGAACTCAACAAAGTCCTCAATGTTTCCAGCTTTCTTCGTTTTTTTTCCTCTCTATATACAAACATTGAATCCGCAGCTCCGTATTCTGTATTTTTATGTATTCAATTCTTCGACATATAGGACACAAAGGTAGACGCATTGTCAGGTTTTTACTTCCTGAATCGTATTATTTTTTTTTTTCTAAAGTTTTTTCTTTTTTTTTTTTTGCCAAAAAAATGCAAGCAAAAGAAGAAAAAAAAAATGTTAGTTCTTCCATACGACCTCATCTTCAATATGAAGACAATCAAAACAATAAAAAGAGAAGATGGAAGTGTGCCGACGGCCTCCCTCCCTGATGCAGCAGCAGTGTCAATGTGAGGAGATGTGGGGCATCCATTCATGGGTGAAGCAGGCTCAATGTGGCATCCTCAGTCTTGTTGCAATTGTTAATATGATAAAATAAAGCACCTTTATTTCCGCATGACCAGTACCTTCGATGTTCACAGTTAAGATTTGGCCTAAACAAGGTTCCATGGATATTACATACCAGTCTTCTGCAACTATGGACTGATGTGTTACCTGCCTTTCAATATCTTCTTTAATGAGACAATTTGAGCATTGGTCTTACAGTGCTGATGGACAGTCCACCATCGACATTGAAGTATTACCTTCTGAATTGCAAAATTTGTCTTCCCCCACTGCCCAAATGCTTCCTATCTCCAACCACTTCTCTTTCCCTCCCCCACCCTCAAGGACTCCCATACCCAGCCCAGAGTCTCATGCTATAGAGGTGGGAGACTGGCTCATTTGGACCCTCATGGACTGAATACAGTTCAGGATTTTTTTCTGGTGTCCAGCTAGTGTTATTCCTATCCTCAGGAGGTCTCTGAAAAACAGAAAAATAATAAAATAGTGAGACAACCTCAATAAACAATGTATTGGATTATGTACAGCTACGTAATTGATACGGTTGAAAAAAGACACAGGTCCATTGATCAACCTATTTAGTGTTGGACCACCCTTGCTACCTTGCTAAATATTTGTAGGCCTCAGTGATCATGTTGCTTATTTGGCATTATGACACTGGTGCACCTCACATGACCACGGAGGCCCAATAACAGGCCTCAGTAGTCACCTGGAGCGCCTGATATCATTCTGGGGCCTGGAGAGGATTTTGAGGGACCACCAGACCCCACAATGAAGTTTAAAAGCATCAAGTAAATCTGTTTGTTATTTTTACTCACCCCTTCTGGCCCTCTACTTATACTCTGGGGTCTCTTCAGACCTCAGAACATAATAATAGTGGTTTGTGGGTGGCAAACCTCATAAATTTCAGGTTTGACTAAACTTAAAATTTTTGCAAAATTCATAAAAAAAACAACTTGTCATGAACCAATTTGCTCATCCCTATTCTTACCATGTTGATCCAAAAAAAGTAAAAAAAAAAAAAACCCTATGGGACAGATGCCAAATGCCTCTCATTAGGGTCAATAATTCCATCGGGCCAAATATGGCAGTAAAAATAAATCTCTGGATTGTCTCATCTCCATAATTTTAGTACCAATAACTTGTGATATTATTTCCAAGAAAGTCGTCCAAGTCTCTACTTGGGTAAACTTTTGCAAAGAATCGACCATTACAACGCTGTGTAAGTCCCATAGTCTAAAGCAGTAAAGAATCTCTCTCTTTGATGATGGTGAAAACCAATATGACATGTTTTTGTGGACACTCCTAGAGAAATAAGTCATCTATAGGGTTGAGCCGATCCTGAGATTTCAGGATCGATTTTAAAATCCGATTTCCGATCATTTTTCATTCAAACCCAATCCCAATTCCGATCCTAATGTAAGTCAATGGGATTTTTTTTAATGATCAAAGATCGGATTTTAAAAACGATCCTCTTCGCTACACAGCATGGAGTCTGAAAATTGAAGCCTCTACGCTGTGTAGTGATTAAAAAATCCGCCAGCTACTTAGTTCCCCCCCACTTACCTGCACAGAACTGCTTCTGCCTCCTCTCCCGATGTGTACACCACTACCCAGAGCTCCAGGCCGTTGTTTTCTCCTCTCCTTTCTCTCTTCGCTGTATGCACCCCCGCCTCCCAGGCTAGAGTGACTGATGCTGGGAGAAGGCGGGGCTTGTTGCGGCTTAGGAGAGTGTGGGCGGGCACAGGGCGGGGAGACGTGAGTGCATCACTCACGTCTCCCCTCCCTGTACCCGCCCACACTCTCCTAAGCCACAAAAAGCTCCGCCTACTCCCAGCAGTAACACTAGCCTAGGGAGGCGGGGAGAGCACTGCGCTCTGCCGGCGTGCGAAGAGAGAGAGGAGAGAAAAACAGCCTGGAGCTCCGGGGAGCAGCAGCGGTTCTATGCAGGTAAGTCAGTTGAGCGATTGGGATTGGAATTCCGTTCCTGATCTTTTTTACGCGGGATCAGAACCTGATCGCGATCGTGAAATTTACTCGATCGTCGATCGGGATCCAATCTTTTCTGATCCCAATCACTCAACCCTAGTCATCTATAAAGAATACCTACACTACCAAGACAAAATATTTGTATCTTCATGCCATGTCTCCATAGGCTTCCTCTACATATAGCCTTATTATGTATCAAAAAAGTTTTTATGTATTGAAGATTAAAAATGTCAGCCCTTATCTTAACCCTACACATACTTACTCTGGGGTCATCTGGGCAACAAGCTGCAGAGAGGTGAAACCAGAGCTCAGGAAGTTGTCTCTATATTGTCCCATTTTGATAGCGCTCAACCAGTCGTCTACTGAGGTAAAGGCTGTGAAGTCTGGGATGGAGCGGTCGAGCAGCGGCTGGGAAGGCCTATAGAAAGACAGCACCATGACCATAAAGCTATCAAACATGTAACATAAAGGGGGGACCCATCACATTGGAAAAAGAGCGCTGCTCGGACTATAGTATGCAGAAGAACTGAGAAGACTGATGGTGAAACATCTCGAAAAGAGAGAAAGCCAACCCCATAACCAGACCCAATATTCTGTGACAAATTTTCCGTTAAACCATATATTTAACCATCTTCTTGGAAAAGACCATCGTCCATAGAACCCCACTCTTTAAAACAATTTTTTTGTAGTCCTCTCAAAGAATTTTCACTGCATATAGTTTTGTGTTTTATTGCCTTTGTAGTCTTTTATTGGCCTAAACATCAACTTTTTCTGGACTTAGAAGTCCAATGACAAGTCTCACTTGGCCTGAGTGTGTATACCGAGATAGCTGTCATTCACTGGTTAGCACCGCCCACTGGACTCCGAAACTCAGAATGAACTAAAGTTAAGATCAATAAATGACAAGGTATATCAAATATATATCAATCTCCTCAGTTGCTCCTGCTCCATAACATGCTGCCAACACTGCATAATCCAAGTGACAGGTTTCCTTTAAATCTTTATGAATTTATAGTGTAATAGACCAGACGTTCAACCATAAATGTGTATTTTGCAGACAGCATAAGAGTTGGTGTATAGTTTGAATTACCCCAGCGATAGTCAAGCTTTCTATTACAAGCCTTGAAATCAATGAATCAAGAGAACACGATCAATGAAAACTGGAGCTGTAACGTGTTGGTTGGCATGCCCTTAGCTAAGCCCCTGCCATCTATAACATGACAATAGCACACGCATAAAACATGCCCTTCCAGCCCTCATTATAAACAAAATGCTTCATCAGAATCCCTTGCCATGTCACAGTGTAGATTGTTCCTACGGCCAGACTCACACAGCAGGAATGGTGGCCACTGTCTTGAGGCTGGCGGGGTTCCGGATCATCTTGTCCAGAGTATTGACAATCTCCCCAAAGCGTGGCCGGCTGTTCCGATCCTTCTGCCAGCAGTCAAGCATGAGCTGGTGTAGGGCAGCTGGACAGTCCATGGGGGGAGGCAGGCGATAATCCTGTTCAATGGCATTGATGACCTGTACAGGGAGGGAGAAGTGATGAGGAAGCGACTTTTACCGTCCAAAAACCCATAACATTTAAATAAATGGTCAGAAAACAACAGGAGAACCAATGACTAATCCAAGAAATATAATAAAACCAGATCTTGCTTATATCACCTAGGTCTAGAAATACCATGTTGTACTATACACTGCACAGAGCCAACAGCAGATCGTTCTGGTCCCTGGACACTAGTTCACTGACTACAATGGGCTGCAGTTACATCGCCTGGCCACCATACACGGCATGGAGCCATCTGCTCTGAGTCTATGCACTTTATAGTATGGGTGTCGGAAATGGCTACAAAATTATCCGCGGTCAGTCCTCCAAAATCAAATATCTATGGTCTATGCTAAGTATAGGCCATCAATAAAAATTCCTGGACAACTCCTTTAAATTTCCTTCATTTCAATTTATGTTGGATATCATTTCTCGTAAACGTAGGGGCAAATCCTTGGTAAAATTGGCATGCAGAATCTGCAGATTTTGCATTGGATTTTGCCATAATTTCCTTGACAAACCTGCAGTGGATTTTTCCCTTTCCATCACGACCTGTGTGAACATACCCTTACTGCACTAATCCCTCCACTGAGTACGGCCATAGTTCCATAGATCACTACGTATTAATTACTACCTGGCGCCCCCTCCTGTGTGACTACAGCGCCTCAGGGAGTGAGGGCAGTGACACCGCCAAGGCTAGAGCAGGTTAATGACAGCCGCATACTGTTCAGAGCATTGTTCTGCTCGCTCCTTCATTATATCCGCCGCTCACTGCATTACAGTAAGAGCCGAGCATCTCCACCAGCCTGACATATGTTCAAAGCTTCTTCAAGTCCAATTACTTCCCAGCGCACTGGCTGCACTTTCCAATTTTCTTGCTTTATGTGGATTCTTTTCTTCTTTTGCAGCCTGATCCATCTGACACAGCAGTAGTTTCGGTGCTCACCCACCAGTCTTCCCTCCCTCCTTCTCTCTTAGGCTTTGATTTTTTTTTTGCTAGAGCACTAGGCAAGAACAAGTCCTCTGCTCCACCTCAGCCGTGTGATGAGAGTCTATGTAAACCACCCTTGGTGTCCCCAACCCGCAGATATAGAAGTATGGGGATTGATGTGTAGAAAGTACAATATGCGAATGAAACACATCTAGTTTATGTAGTTGTGTCTGTAGGGAATGTCTTATGTATATGAGGGTGAACGCCAACCTCAGGTATATGATCAGAACTGGCTTGGTAAGCTGTATACAATGAGGTCAGAAGACATACAATTGTAGAAACAGGCCCCTTCCTCATCAAAGATGCATATATGGAGGGGCAAGCCTGATCGTAACATATACTTGTGCACGTTAAAGGGTTACCTTTTTTTGTAGGACGGACTTTAACAAGTGGCATCTAAATTATCTACCAACCGAATACCATCAGTGGGAAAATCTGACAGCAAATGCGTTTCCCCACAGCACCCCCAGAGGAGAATTTAAGCATTACAAAGTGCCAATTTAAATAAATGGGTCCTTTAAAGTGAGACTTTCTTTGTAAACAATTACCACTCCGGCAAAGAGATGAGGATCATGAATAGAGGACACCCTCAGGTAATGTCCAGTTTCTTTGAAAGACCCCCACAAGAGAAATTAAAGGGGATGTCCCATGAAGTAAAGTGAAAAGGACATTTATTGCACTCCACCTTCTACGTGACCACAGCTAGGCTGAGTATGGAGGAACTGGTGACGGTCAGCACTCCTATTTACTATAATGGGAGTACCGGAAATAGTCGGAGAAGAACCAGAGGCACTAATAAAGGGGAGCTATCATCACCTCCACCAATTCTTTACATCCGTCCACCAATTCTAGTGTAGATGGTATTTTTTGACTCCTTGAAATGAATGGGAGAATTGACTTCCACCAGTCCTGCCCACACTAGGCTGTGGTCATGTCCTATTCACTTTACTTCACGGGACAACCCCTTTAAGTATTACAAAGAGATAACTTAATGGGTTACCTATGTAATACAGGACCAGCTGGATTCTACAATACAAGAGATTTGTAAATGCTTTCTCATTTTTGCAAAGAGATGAGGATTCTCATAGAGGACTCACTCTATTAACTCGAAATTCCCCAATAGAGTAACTGGACAATCCTCTCTATGTCAAATCTGTGAAGTAAGGGGCTTGTGGTTTTGTCTCACTAGATTTTAGGGTACTAACTACAAGCATGGTGTTATAATGCTGGGGCTTAGTATTCTACACATGACCCTCTAAGAAATGTTAATTAAGACTGACATTTTAGTCACCAGTCTTAATCCATTCCCTTACAGACGCTCCAGAATTATTAAGAGGTTCTGGTCTATTAACTATTCTGTGCACCAAAGATCACATCTATGTCAGTCAGGGACTGGGGTAAATATCTTCTATAACACCAATGTGTATTAGGAAATCTAATGGACCAAGGCACCCCTAGCCAGCCTCTATTCCCATCCAGTCTGCCCACTGTCTTAAAAAGTGCCAAGTGGGCCAAAGGAGACGAGACGTGCCATAATGCCATAAAGTTTAGGTGCAAGGTGCTGAAAAGAGTCTTGGGAAGAGTCTAGAGGCATCTGGCCAAATGCATATGGTGGAATTGCCTTGACTTCATCTCTACGCTGAACATGTGTCAGGCGACACTGGATTCTTTTCAACTTCTTTTTAGACCCAATACTAAAATAGTAAATCCTAAGAAAGCCATGTTAAGAATGCAAAAAATGACAGGCTGGTGGTTTAGTGCCCTAAATTCCTGTAATAGGAACCTATGTGTTAAAGGTATACCATCTCCAGTACATGTTATACCTTCCCATTCATTGGTTTTGTGATTTAGTGCTTATGCAACGTCCCTGCCAATGCCTTGGTTACTAATAATACAGTACATATAGTGGGTGCCATGATAATCTTATGTTCTATAGAATACCCTGCCTATGGGGTGATTCATTTCTGATGCCCACATTGTATGTTCATGAGTCATTTTCAGTTTATTTGGTTAGAGATATTGTATGCTAGAAATATCTTACATCCTGGTTGGACATGTCCCAGTATGGCCTCTCTCCAAATGACATCACTTCCCACATGACAATACCATAACTCCAGACGTCACTAGCTGATGTGAATTTGCGGTAGGCGATGGCTTCTGGTGCTGTCCATCTCACGGGGATCTTTCCACCCTGCAACAAAACATGATATTCATTCACATGGTAATTTAGTTATTATCCATATAGATATGAAGCATGATATATATATATATATATATATATATATATATATCATGTACTGTATGTATGTATCATGTATGTACCTCTGTCTACTCAAGGAATGGGGAAAGAACAGTAGTGGGACTTGGTACCTTTAAGAAGAATTTACATGTTAACAATGTTGTAACAACCTATTTGGTTGTTCGTAAATGATCTTGGTCTAAGGCTGGGTTCACATGGTGCTGCTTTAATTAGGAAATGTGCATTTATTTAATTGCAGTAATGAGTAGCACATTTTACTATGCACTTGAGCTATAAGCTTATAGCAGTCCTATTGAAAAGCTTTGGTTGATGGTACAGTAGAAATGTTCCTCACATGAAATGTATTGTAAAATGTGCTACACATTACTGCATTCAAATATTAGTTATTATTCATAACAGCACCATGTGAACCAAGCTTAACGCTGACCATGGGTCAACCAACAGCTATTTCTCGTACACATGTATGTTTGGTGCTTCGCTCACATGTGCAGCTGATAGACATCTATAGTGACGTATGTCCGAGAATGAAAAGTAATGGCATGTTGCCATCTAACATGCTTGACCCTTCTTGACCCAATTGGCAGCTCTCCAGCTACAGCTGCCAGGTTGCAGACCATTGACCTACATTAATCCAATCTTACTATCTTGTCCAACATCTTTTAGGTGCACAGTAGTATTGTAGTTCTTGCATCATCCTCATGAACAAGGCAGCTCAGTATGAACAGTATTACATACCACAGGCTTCTCAGAGATTAAGTACTGTGGTATACTGAACTATAGGAAAACATAATTAAGAAAAAATAAAGAATCCCTGTCATCACCTCTCACTCTTTACATCCTTTAATATATGCCTCTCCACTAACTACAGTGCAGAAGGATTTTTTTTCTCTATCTCCGCCATTCCTGAGCAATTGGTGATGTTAATTTCAGGACTTATATGTTATTTACTGTCAGTTGGGTGGTCCTACATCAGAGCAGAGAGACAGGGACCGCCCACCTGACAATAGAGAGCATCACTGTGCTGAGACTAACATAAATTATTTCTCAGGAATGGCTGGGGCTAGAGAAATAGACTCAACTGTACTGGCTAAATTGGAGTAGACTTATTGAAGGATTCCAATAGTTCAAGTTGACGTTGATGGAGGTGGTCAAAGGTTAAAAATACATCTGAATTTACAATCTCTGGGGTCTTCCTGAAAGCCTATCTCAAGTATTACCATGACCTTAGATAGATGTTGACCAAACCAGCTATTCCTACAATACATGAATGCTTGGCTTAACCAAGTGTGTGTGTATTCTCATTAGAGCACGAGGGAAGAGATGCTTACTTGAGATGCTTACTTGTTTCCCAAAGGATCAGGCATGTTCAAATCTGTCATGCCCAATCCTTCTTTCCTTGACATTTGCCTATGGAGAAAATGGTGACGGCCCCATACCTTTTAATTCCATCTGAGATAGGCTCCGTAAATGTAGTTGCTTCAAAGAAGACTATAATGTTCTATAAAGTGTGTCCAGTTGTCTTTCATGAATTAGTCTTTTTTTAACACTGTCTTGAATACTTATATATACCATGTTACTAAAAACAAGGTCCCCAAGGAAGGCCAGCATAGGCCGCAATGACGGATGGTACGTTAGGCTCCTCCATTAGAGGTGAGGTGGCAGCTCTCACAAGTGCTACGCAACGTTATTAATATTGCTGCTTATTTCAAGGGCAGAGAAAACCTTGACTTGAAGAAATGCATTTAATCTAGTGTGATAAAGACATCTCATTCAGGACCTCGCCATATCTACTGAGCAATGAATTCTCCTCGGCATCCGGCTAACACAAACTGAAAACTGCTTTATTCAATCATCACTTCCGAGAAATAAGCTATGCATTATGGATAGGATTTAGATGGGATTACAGACCGCCAAAAAAGTAAAAGAAGGGGAGAAAGAAAGAAGGAACAAGGGAATATATAACGCTGACCAGATGTGAGCCGAGCTCAGAGACAAATCAGTTATATTTAGCCCGGCCGTCTCCATTATGTTTGTAGAGCAGAGATCTGGTATTATCCACTGTTAGATGAGGTTTGGATAGCTGTGCTCTCTTATTTAAGGGAGATTTATTCCTAAGGCCAGGCGCCTTTGGTTTATTATTATTTATCTAAATAAAATGTCTCGAGGATTAGCCTTCCAATTACTGGCGAAGAAGATAAGTCATCAATGCAGAAGCCCAAGCGAACCGATTTATATAGTTCACTTCTTCTGCCGCTTCTTGACTACAATCCAGCTATTGTACATTGTTATCCATTTACACATGTAAAACAGAAAAACCAAAAATGATCTCGAAAAACTATGAAGTCAGGGTCGTATTGGGGTGTAGCTAAAAGGGGTGCGGAGGTAGCAGATACACCGGACAAAGGGGTTCAAAGGCCCCTCTGCCACATACGGTAGTCAGATATCAGTTTAATAGGGCACATTATAGGTACGAGGCTTGTTCAAGGTTTAGTATGGGGGACTGGGACCTACAAATAACACCTCTGCTTCAGTAGGCCCAGGCTCTGAAACAATAAGTGGCTCCAAAGGTCTATCGGAAGATAAAACATTACCACTACAGTCTCATTGCCAAACATTAGTATAGATTTTATTAATGATATGTTCTACAACAAAGTTGCAATTAAAAATTAGCACAGGGTTGATAGATGGAGTTTGGCTCTCCCAAAATTTTCCAATGGTGGTCTCAAACTGAGAAATCAGTCTTCAGGAGGCTATCTGCTTTCGACAAATTGTTTTGTTAGGAGATTCCTTAATTATAAGTGGATCACGGGTTATCTCATTCATCCGATTCCTCGTGATCAATCTCTTGAGTAACGTAGTGGAATGTGCTCAGCCCCATTACAGCGCCACTGCTGGAAAATTGAAGCATTACACAATTTCTACTAAAATCAGTTCCTAGTTAAAAAGAGAAACACTCTTTACTACTGGGAACTGAGACCCCTCTCAATTTACTAATGGGGGGGTTGAAAATGGGATTTCTAAACCACAAAAACTCTTCTTCAAGATAAACAAGTAGTAGAGCTGGTTTTTCATCCAACGTTGTGTTGTAAAAGGGGTATTCCTGTTCCAACTGGTAGATGTCCCATCAGGAAGACCTCTAAGATCTAGCATTCTGAATATTCACAATGATGGATATTTCCTTAGGGTAGGTTATGAGATCAGTTGGTGTCAAGCAACTGGACCTCCAGTGATCAGCTAGTAATAAACATATTGTATAATGTTGGAATCAGACAGCTCTGTACACTGTGTAGTGCCCATGTCACGCTATTCATTAGAATGACAGGTGAGCTACAATAATGCGACACAACCACTGCACAGCGTAAGAAACCAACTTTTAGCTCTCTATTCTGTGAAGACATCACTTGATCAAGGGAGTGCCAGGTTTTGGACCCCCACTAATGTCAAGGCCCAAAGAAGTAATAAAGAAACATTAGATTATACCACATTGTAAATGGTAAGTGGTATGTTATTGAAAAATACCTTACCAAGGAGCTGGTATATGTTGGATCTGAAGTGTCATCTTGAAGGTAACGAGAAAGCCCAAAGTCTGACACTTTACAGACCAGGTTGCTGTTCACCAGAATATTCCTGGCCGCCAGGTCCCGATGTACGTAATTCATTTCTGAGAGATACTTCATGCCCGCTGCAATTCCTCGGAGCATTCCCACCAGTTGGATCACTGTAAACTGTCCATCATTTTGCTAAAAAAGATAGAAATTAAGAATAAAATTCTGATATTAAAACAAAATATTTACTGTGCAGAACACGGATCAATTCCAAGTAAAATATCCAAAAATCACCAACATATCCGAGTCATTGAGGTGGCTCTTTTTACCAAGATGGTTTAAATCCTATTAAGTTGTTTCTTAAGATGCTCAATCACCTTCAATAACTGTTCCCCAAATGCTTATTTAGCCCACAGCTATTCCATCTGATTTTCCCATACACATGCAGGCTCAACTGAACCGGTACATGTTGGGAGTAATTTGCTGCAGACATGTCTCTTGAAGTTCTTGAAATTCCACGTATCCAATCCATTCCCACCTTGACCTCTTTGGTGGGGGAGAATAATATGCAAAAAAAACAGATGACCATTCATACTGAAATCGGTGGGTTTAGGCGATCTTATGGGGTTCTCAGGTTGTTTGTAAGAACTTATGCATCCTCCATTACATTACACTGCTGGTTTTCCGAGACACTTTAAAGAAAACCTGTCACCAAGCCTGTCACCCTGAGCATTTTGTCTCTTTGTTTATCCAAATATGATCAGCTATTCCAAGGATATAAGACCTTTTAGTGTTTAGGATATGCTAAGCCAAGTAGGAGACAAGAGACAAAGACCCTGCCCCAGCGAAACCACAATGTTACCACCCATTTGGCTAGTATACGCATTTCTATATCAATGCTAAAGGACTTACATCTTTGGAATAACTGAACAGATTTGGATAAAGAGAACACTGGCGGATCTGGATGTCACTGTGCTTTTCAGACTCGGTAACAGGTCCTCTTTAAAGAGCGATCCAAACTGGAAAACCTCTGCTCAGAATCAAGCCGCCATATAAAGCATCAAAGTATATCCAGACTCTGTATAGAAAACATACATTGCGCCCACTAAGATATATGAACAACCATTAATACATGGCCATTGTGGGAGCTTTTCTATGCAGAAACTTTTACTCATAAATAGAGTGCTTGAGGGGGACAACCCCTTCAATGACAAACCCTCCTCTGTTTTTAATGACAGAGGAGCGGTGGGTATATTATTTCACAACTACGTAAAACCGGCACTTAAAGATTCTGGCGCTAACCTTGTCTGAACTGTAATGACAGCCATATTGTCCTCCTGCCTTCCCAGAAACCACTTGACAGTAGAACACGACTCATTTCTGATATTTGGTAAAAGAGATCCTATTATTTGTCTATAGAAAAATATAGTCTTTGCCTCCAGAACTGTAAATTGAAAATAATTCTGAATATCCGAGTGTTCCGTGTTTACATAGATTTCTTCTATATGCCGCCAAGTTCTTAGAAACCTTATTCAGATACTGCCCTTTCTTTCTGCACCAAGGACTTCATATTCAATGCAGCTCATAAATATAAAGAAAAACACACAGGAGCGGCTTTATTAAAGCTGTATGTGAAATATAATAAGCTGCCTTTATTCCTTTCAATGCATATGCTTCTGTTAAACATGCAAGGGTGCCAGCCAGTCACAATACATCTGTACGGCTGCAACAACCAAGCTGACAATTCTCTTCATTAGTGGATGAAAAACATATTAGGTGTTATAACAAGGGTTGTGCCCGCTAGCTATCAAAATAGCAATTTAGGCTTATGGAACATATGTCTGTAGAACATTACTATTGAAAATATGTAAATGTATTAGACACATTATGAGCATGCCTGGGTGGCACGCCGCACTCACACCAAACATGTTCCCTCACTCAGGTCACAACAGCTTCTTTGTTCTGGTAGAAAGAACACAAAACATAAAAGATTGGCATAGAAAGAGAAATAATAGAATGTAACTTCTCCTCCTGTTTGCGTTGGTTTCTTTTAGGAAGTCAGGGTGCCTCCTACACTCCAAAAATATATACTTATGGGTTAGTTGGCTTCCCAAGGGAATAGATACAGCAAGTGCATGGGTGACTGTCTGAGATAGACTGATGCGTATAAAGATCAATGAATGTAGTGAGATAAATGTGAAATAGATAGATAGATAGATAGATAGATAGATAGATAGATAGATAGATAGATAGGAGATAGATAGATAGGAGATAGATAGATAGATATGTTAGATAGAAAGGCACGATAGATAGATAGATAGATAGATAGATAGATAGATAGATAGATGTGTTAGATAGATGTGCACTGTAGATAGATTAGATAGATAGATAGATAGATAGATAGATAGATAGATAGATAGATAGATAGATGGGCACTGTAGATAGATTAGATAGATAGATAGATAGATAGATAGATAGATAGATAGATAGATGATAGAAGATAGATAGATAGATAGATAGATAGATAGATAGATAGATAGATAGATAGATGATAGAAGATAGATAGATAGATAGATAGATAGATAGATAGATAGATAGATAGATAGATGTGTTAGATAGATAGGCACTGTAGATAGACTGGATAGATAGATAGATAGATAGATAGATAGATAGATAGATAGATAGATAGATATGAAATAGATCACCAGATAGCTCTGAGATAGATAGATAGATAGATAGATAGATAGATAGATAGATAGATAGGAGATAGATATGAAATAGATAGATGGATAGATAGATAGATAGATAGATAGATAGATAGATAGATAGATAGATATGAAATAGATAGATGGATAGATAGAAAGAAAGAAAGAAAGAAAGATGATAGATAGATAGATAGATAGATAGATAGATAGATAGATATGAAATAGATCACCAGATAGCTCTGAGATAGATAGATAGATAGATAGATAGATACGAATTAGAAATATAGATTAATAGTCTACATTTATCACAGTCCAAATAAGCACCCTACATTGTGTCTGTCCTCTGGCCATGTAGCTCCATGTTATACTAGATCTGCGTACACATTATTGCACCCACTGCTTTTACCAGTTTAGTTGCTGTAGCTATTACGTGTCCTTATTATATACAAAGGCACAATATGACTTGTGTATAGTAACACATTGTACAAGACGTTATATACATTCAGTATAATGTGCTCTACTCCCTATAAAGCACGCTCGCCCTTGCTCAGCTAATAACTCTCACTAATCGTCATTGACGCCACAATAATCATACTCCATGTGCTCGACATATAGAGGTAAATGAAGAAAAATCTCTGCGTGCAGAAAATATGATGACATAGACATAAACTGCTAACATATGACCCATCCGCACTCCTATGTGCTTTGTTTGGGTGAGCAGGTTGTATTGTGTTCGCTCTCAGACACAGGAGCCCCCAGTGGATCGGATCCTATAACCTACTTTCAGGAGTTACCAAGGTTCCAATTAATGTCCCTATTTTTATCCTGAGGCTGAAACTAGATTTTTTTTTAGGTCATCTGCAGCGAGCTGTTGGCTGGTGCTTCATCTTTACAATCACAAGGCACCATCTCCTGACAACTTCATCAATATAGCCCAAGCATGCCCGCTATACATCTATGTATACACTGCGTAGCGTCTAACCATCAGTCTGGTGCCAAGAATACGGAAAATATCAGACTGATTGTTACTAAATTACGTTCCGATTCCTTCTACATTAGCTTTAAGGGAATTTATCGCCATTTTATCTTTATCTTTTACTTTAATTTTTTTTAATCTCTCTTTATTTTCTAATTATATATTTTTCATTTTATTTTCTTCATTAATCAGGCGGCCATCTTATTCTGAACAGTGAACAACACAAGCCAAAACTTAGACAATACAGAAATCATTGGGGGAGTATATTATGCTTTGTACACCAGTTCTCTTGTGTACATGGCATTAAAAATTGCAATTTTTTTAATGCAGATTGTGAGCCCCATGTAGGACTCACAATGTACACTTTTTTCTTATCAGTATGTCTTTGTAGAATGGGAGGAAATCCATACAAACATGGGGAGAACATACAAACTCCTTGCAGATCTTGTTCCTGGTGGGATTTGAACCCGTGACTCCAGTGCTGCAAGGCTGCAGTGGTAACCACTGAGCCACCATGTTGCCCCAAAAAGTTGAAAATTTTTGAGCAACTCATTAAAAATTCCATTCTTCATCAATCTCCTCCATAGACTTCTATAGAAGAGTGTTGTGAGCATGCTCTGTGAGGTCTACAGTGGATACTTTGCAGGGTGGGCTATCTCCACCATCTAATATTAGTGGTGGATTCTGAGTAATCTATGTATAGGTGTTACATTTTATTATAATGCTGTTTGTAATGAAATTGAGATGAAAACTGAAAAATGATCTTGACAGGACAGGTACCCATCCATTATGGGTGTCCGGCAGTCAGTGTGATATCTGCAGCACTATAGGATAGTTTACCTTGTAGTTAAATTTATGGGAAAAAAAATGTATAAGAAATTACATTTTATCTGATGATATGTTTTCTTTAATGGGTCAGTTGTGTAAATCCAGATGTTCTACATACTGTACTTGCGCTATTTTTCATGTATCATATATAGCATATGTCTGCCATAGTATAATGCAGAGCGCTCACCCGAAGGAAGGAGTCCAGGGCCCCATTTTCCATGAACTCTGTAATGATCATAACAGGTCGGCTTTTGGTGACCACACCTTCCAGTCGGATGATATTGGGATGGTCAAACTGACCCATGATGCTTGCTTCACTCAGAAAGTCCCGTCTTTGCTTCTCTGAGTATCCGGCCTTTAGAGTTTTGATGGCAACATAGATTTCTCTCTTCCCAGGAAGCTTTAGACGGCCCTTGTACACCTCCCCAAATTCTCCTGTAGGCCACAGAAAACGAGTGAATTATTAACCATCAGAGTCTACAATCAATATTTCACCTTGAAGAAAAAGTTGATCTCTCGTGTAACCCAATATCTCCCTGCAAAAATACAATATATAAAGATTGCTGAATGGTTCTTGAATAGAGATGAGCGAGTAGTGTTTGATCGAGTAGGTGTTCGATCGAATACTATGGTATTCGAAATACTCGTACTCGATCGAACACTAGCTGTTCGAAGTTTAAGGTTCGATGCAGAACCAGCGTTGATTGTCAGAATGCTATACATTCTGCCAATCAACGCTGGTTCTTCTCTTACCTTTAGAAGTCTTCTCCGTGCAGCGTCCCCGCGGCGTCTTCTGGCTGGAATTCACTCTGCCTAGGCATCCGGCCTAGGCAGAGCCAACTGCGCATGCGCGGGCATGCCCTCGCATGCGCAGTCGGCTCTGCTCAGGCGTCGGGCCGGGCAGAGCCGACCGAGCATGCACAGTCGGCTCTGCCTATGCCCCGATGCCTAGGCAGAGTGAATTCCAGCCGGAAGACGCTGCGGGGACGCGGCGCCGGGAGAAGACTTCAAGGAGGATCCAGCCCGACCGTCACTCGTGGACTTGGTAAGTATAATTTTATCGAATTTTGCGTACCCCTGAAATGAGCATTTCCCCCCATAGACTATAATGGGGTTCGTAATCCGTTCGAACAGTCGAACAGTGTGCGGCTGTTCGAATCGGATTTCGAACCTCGGACATTTTAATGTACGCTCATCTCTATTCTTGACCATTTTAGGTGGTCATCTCCGATAGGTTTCATAGAATTTCTAAGGAGATGGCATATTATAAAACATTACATTTTTATATCAGTGGTGCTACACACGTGACCTTGTGTGTAGACCCATAAAACGTTAATAAATAAGTTAGTAAATGTAATGTCCAACCTGCACCAATGACTTCCTCAATCTTCACAAAAGAGACGTCAATTTCCTTAGCAAACTCTCTCACGGCCTCATTGGGATCTTCATACGTGAAGGGGTCAATGTAAATTTTCATCCCTGGGGAACCTGCACAGAAGATAAAATGGACGGATGGATTTAGTTTCATAGAACAAGATCTTTACATGCAGATAAATTGATTCTCTCAAAGTTAATTAAGCGTCGAAGGCGCCCCCATGGCCAATCTGGCCAGCGTAGATCATTTACCATCATCTTCTGTCTGGGCTGTGACAGGAAACAAACACAGATGTTACCAATGATCCTCTGGATGGTGGAACGTTTGCCAGACAGCGGAGTGTATCATTCTGACAGACTGTACTGGCGGTGGGGATTTTATTAAGATTGGTATTTTCTACGTCAGTCGTATTCTATTCCTCCTATAATGCATGAATTTCCGAACTCAAAATAATTCTAGAATTGAAATCTATGCCAGTTTTTCTGCAAGAGTTAATGTAAATCTAACAGGACAAGGCGTCTCCATCCTGGTCCACCTTATGGAGAGTCTGTCACCAGACCCAGCCCTGCA